>NC_086330.1:98904877-99242944 GCF_032445375.1 Bacillus rossius redtenbacheri | reverse complement strand
ATTTGTATACATAACATTTGCACCCTATCCTAAAGCACTAAATAAAGCAAAAAAAGACATATGACATCAAATGCAACAAGAAACAAATTTTATTTATCTCACATGAATTACCGAAGTGTCTTTTTAACTATCATATTTTATGATTAGATCAAAATAAGTGATTACTGATTAAAAATCCTTTATATTTACGTTTATTTATTCCAAATATTTCAATTAATTGTTAGAAACATAAATTCGGTCTAATTCCGAGTATATTCACTATATTACATTCTCTAATGCATAATATTATATTCCGTTCTATTGTAAGAACATTTTTTATTTTTTCCTTTGTGACACGCTATTCTCTAAGTACATTTTTATACTTAAAAAATTAAAGCGGTATAACCAGCAAACTTTCGACTATCATTTATAAACATCCATAGACATAATATTTTTCTTGACCAAAGAAAATTGTATAGGTATTTAAAAATTACACAGCCTTATATTTTACTACAGAAAGCTGCTCAAATGTTCTCACAATCAGTTTTTTTTTAACTGACAGTGAGGATATTCTAAGTAACACACAAAAATAAATATGTGCTGGTAAGTACAACTGCTCCTTTTCGTTACGAGCAAGGGTCATTTAGCTGATTACTTTAAAGGAATAATCTTTAGCAATTGGACTTCGTCTTATCGTCTTACCCAAAACTAATATTTACCCAAATTAATACTTAAACTAACAACAGTAACACATAAACAATCAAAACAACAAAAAAAATATCAACACATTATTAAGTGAAACAAAATCAGTAGAAATTAAATCAACGGCTCAGCGTAAATCATCTAGCACAGTACAGATGTGATAACATTTACTATGCTGCTGAGTTGACATCTTGTCCGAACCAGCCATGACATCGGGTGACGCATCATGTTGTCGGCAAACAGCTATCGTTGCAATCTCATCGTGACAGCTGATCCAGTGCTGCTACACAGGCAATCAGCATGCGAAAGTAGAACAACGTATTCTTCGTCAGTTGCTGCCAAAATTTTTGTTGTACCGTTGGTAAACGTAGTTGCAACTGCTGACACACCGCGTTACCCTCGTTGCAATTCATCGTAAGACGTGTTAACTGTACATTCATAAAATCACTTGTTCTTGCTTTTTAAAAAAAATAAAACTCGCGAAATTTTTTATATTCGCTTACATTAGCACATGGTATTCTTGCAAGTACTATTAGTTTAGTTCAAAAACAAACATAAATATATGTATTAATGATAATTAATCACGTACAGGAAGTACAGTTTGCTCTCAGGCTGTCATATCATAGTTATAATTTGTATTATCGGTTAGACATATTAAAGAAGCATTCAACAATAATTATCAATAAATTTTAGTAAACATGGAATTAAACATGCAAAACAAATAAAAGTTTTACAAATTATCTATTCAATATTCATATTTTTTTATATTTCTTCATAAAATGTTTTATTTTTCCCATAACGCAGAAACCTGTCTTACAAAAAAGAAAATTTCACATTTAATGTGATACCATTCACAAGTATGTGTAAAGGAAAAGATACTTAAGTACTCTTCAGAACATCTAGTGAGGTATGAGCATTTCTAAAGAAAAATATGGATGTAAATATTATGCATCAATAGCAATGAAACAAAACAATAATTGATGCAAATCAATCAGTAAGTAAGAATATCAGCCGAGAGAAATAATTATTGGCTGTAGAGTTAACCATACCTAATGCCTTGTAGACACTTTTACATAAAGAAACGATTAGACCGTCTTATATAGTTAGTAATGATAAATGGAGAGGATAGACAATGAGTAGGAATAATAATTTCCGTAATACTTTGTATTATGTTAGCAACCATACTTGGTTTATGAGCGATTCGTATAATAAAAATATTATTCACTCACAGTAACACTTTTATTAAAATAATTGCAATAAAATAATTACATTCAAAATCAAAATTATAACACTCATAGCAATCAATAATGGAAATGACGAACATAAGAAGAGGTGCCTGATGAAAACACGTTTGGCAAAATTAAAGCGAACCACTCTGGGTTGCTAAAGCGTACATAGCTATAATACAAACCTCGCTTAAGAGCAGTCTACCTCAGTGCATGTATGGTACTTATCAAATCCCACCACTTATGATATCAAATTCTGTATGTATTCGCTCATTAATATAGGACCAACCAGTGGTACTCTGACTACACTGACAACTAACTCCATTTTAATCTAATAAAAACATCATAGAACTAAACTCTCTGCTATAATTTCTCTTTAAACTTCAAAACGAAAATAATTATTTAATTTTACATTCAGTTTCTCTGCTGGAAGTAACATTGAAGACCTCTGCACACATATATGTGCATTGGTGTTATAAAATGCTTTAATTTACTTCTGCTACAGAAATATTATACAAACGCAACTGTCTTAAGTTGTATTTACCTGTTGCTTGACGTGTTTTTAGAATGTCTTTATTAAGATATTGGTTCTTGGCGGGAGAAATGTCCTTCTTGTCGTCCAGTACGTGCGGTTGATTGAAGATTGCAAAATGCGGCGGGTTTGTGACTGAATAAGTGGTATTCTGGGGCTCTCGGAAGACTTTCTCGCTCCTTCGTAGTGGGGTTTGTGTTTTGTGGTAGACGATCCTCACGTTTCTGTTAAGAAAACCTGGGAGGAAATGATGCGGTGGATCTCTGATGCTGAATCGGCTTTCGTTGGTCCTGTCTTCGTGAGTGATCTTATGACTCACTGTCATCCGACGTCTTTCTTTTTTTGATTTAATGCAGTTTTTTTTGGACATACGCCATTGCAGTTTTTCACTGTTTGTCATGGAAAAATTCAGAAGAAAAAAAACCTTTGCTTTCCTGAATGTCCTAGCTTACAGGGAAAACTCCAAAATAACCATTAAGTGTACATGAAAACTCATACAGGCCAAAACCTTAATTTCAATTTCAACCATGCTAAAAGTACCAAAACTGGCAAAATTAATACGTTAATCAACCGAGCTGAAGTTATATGTTCCGACAAGAAATCAGTTGCTGATGAAAAAAATCATTTAAAGTATAAACTTCTAACAAATGGCTACCCACCTGACATCATAAAATAGCACATGGCATCAAAAGAATCCCAAATCACTCAACAAACAACTACAGATAAATCAAGTGGCACATTAATTATTCCCTATGTTCGTGGTCTCTCGAAAAAAAAAATATATATTTGGGAAACAAACACAGACTAAAAACAGTGTTAAAGTCAAATTCCACTATCAAAAGCATGAGTACCATAGTAAAACCAACCATAGATATGTTTCAACATCATAACTGTGTGTATCAGATTCCCTGTGAATGTGGTTGTATGTACATAGGAGAAACTGGCAGGGCCCTTTCAACACGCATTGAGGAGCACAAAAATAACATAAAGAAAGGTGAAACTAAAAAAAAAAATAGACTTGCCGAACATTCCTGGGACAATAGCCATAGAATACTCTGGGACAATATTGCACCACTCATACAGGAAGAATACTCAATTAAAAGGAAACTTAAGGAATCAGCATTTATAGTCAGCAATAATAGCAATATTATCAGTCAACAAATCATTTAATTGCAAAAATATATGGATACCTTTAATTAAAAAATAAACTAATTTACTATAGAACTCAGTTGCAAACCTACAACATCACCCAATAATATCACCCTTTTGTGCATGGCCAATCAGGGTTGCCTTGGCCTGCCATTGGCTGTGCAAGGAGAGGAGCTCTAACATAGTTTTCCAGAGTCTATTTGTGTCTGATGACGGGAACATATTTCAGTTCCGAAACATCGCACAGTTATCATTTAAAACCTTCTGTGTTCGTCAGTGCTATCGTCGTTGTGTTGTCCATAGTACTTGTTTATCTTCATCGCTGTGTTTATATGTTTGCTGCGTGGTCCAGGTTTGTTGTCTGCCTGCATTTTTGTTAGCCCACTGAATTCGTCTGTGTTGTTATATTATTTTTAATAACTAAGTTCCTTCAAGGTAATTCTTGTGCTGTCTCATATTTAGAGGTTGAATAATTTTTGTCCGTGCTGCCTTCATTGTGTTGTCCATTATACTTGTTTAGTTTCATAGTTGGTTTCGTTTGTCCGACATCAGCTGATTCAGTCTTGTTTTCTGTAAATTGTTTATCTTAAGAATTTTTATTTATATATTTTTTATATTCGGAATTTTTCCATGACAGACAGCGAAAAAATGCAATGGCGTATGCCCAAAAAATGCATTAAATCAAAATTCTTCATCGCATAAATCATTTGAAAGAACGTCTCCTTCTTTATCTACATCAAGTTCTTGACATTGTTTTAGAATATTTGCCATGGTTTTTGGGACTATAGTTGTAGTTTTGAAAATTTTCGCTACAATCTTGATTTTCTTTAGAATTTTAGTGTTGCTTCCTAGACTTTCAACGTAGGAAACACTTAATTCGCGGAATTTACCTCACGTGTGGTTGCTTTTACTATTTGTACATCGTTTGGTTTTTGAGAAATATGGTCCTTTCTCCATCTCCGCGATTGGTAGCATTTTGTGTTGAGCCGCTCCAGCCGATCGAATACAGATACCCGTGGCCTGAATTCCGTGATATTTTTCATAATTCATACCAGCTAGGAGGACTTGGTTCTACAATTGTAATTGCGATTCAATTTTGACATCGTTCATGTATAAATTAAAATAGCGCGTGTGCTAAAACATGAGGCTGATATGTGCTTCTGTTGACTTTTCCTTTTTCAGGTCGTACTTTTTTAGCATGAAATTGGTCCCTTAAGTAACTTGGTATTTTAGTTTCCAGAATGTTTGTAAGAAAATGTGCTTGAAACTATCATAGTCTTTAACTCGTGTTCGTTTCAATTTCCACCAGAAATACGTTTAAACCTTTAAACAACTTCCCAAACCACATTATTTGTCATCAATATTTAAAGGGAATAACTTGGTATACTATTTATTTTTTAAAAGAAATTTTACGGGACTTACATTTATTAATGCTGAGAATGTAGTTATGATTTTTTCCCACTGCCGTGATGAATGGTGAAACATTGTAATGGGGTCGATTACTGTTATGTTAGGGGTAATGGGAGCAGTAGGTAGATTAGATGGTTTGGTAGTTGAGTATTAGAAGCTTGTCCAGTCACTGTAGTAACGTGGTCACTAGCATCGCGAGTAGCAGTAACGAAGTTTACTGGGGACGTGTACGAGAAAATTGAACTGTTGAATATTATATTACATTTCGATTTGTTTGTGAATTTTATGACATTTAGTGTTGTGATCATGGTGTATCCCTATGCCACGATCGAATTTAGCGTCAACCATTTCATTAATGTATTGTGTATTTTCCTCGATGATTTCCTCTACTGCGGAAACACAAAAAGATTTCTCAGTCGATATTTTTGTTCTACTGCTTTTACACCTGACGTGACTTACGCCAATTTAACTTTGAATACCCATCTAGTTATCTCATTATGTTGTTCTGCAGTTTATTTTTTCGCAGACCACTTGTCCTTCAGCGGTCTCTCTGCCAACTGGTTTTAGTTGCGAAACAGTTTTTATTTAGTTTTCATACAGTCGTGATGTCACTGTATACCAGGTGGTTTGTACCCTGGTCAGCTGTTCACCTAGGTAAATTTTGATCCATATTTGATTGGAGATGTCTGGTTTTGATTTGTCCAATTCGTCACTCATGCTAGTGAACTAAATATTTAATTTCCTATTCAATGCGACCCTCATGCTAGTTATCTGATTATATATTTTTTAAGTATGTGTGTTTACTACTGTTGTATCATTTCACGGTACCAAATTATCAGCATGCGGTGTTTACTGACTCCGAGCCTGCCGTTAGTTTTATTTGTTGTACTTCCTAATACTTCAAAACATCCTCGTACTACCTCAGTTGTTGCTGAAAACATTTCAACATTTACATTTGAGGGTTCACTGCACTCTGTCAATGCTACAAATTACATAAAATGAATTTTGACTCAGATATGTGACTATTGATCATACACTCTCAATTTAATATTGAGCACCACATTGTTGCTCCTTAATTTTATATTTAAATGTAATTAATTGTGTTTTATAACTATTATCTGTAAAATATTGGTAAAGTAAATTTTATATAATCTTTGAAACTGCTCAAATAAGTTATATATTTGTATTTTTTTTATCATGTATCAAAATAGTATTATCTAAGGGCTGTTTACCAGTGTCTCCATGTAAACATATTAAATTACATTTGCACCCTAACCTAAATTATATTAAATAAAGCAAAACAATGACAGATCATTACATACAGCAAAAAAAATATTGAATGAATTACCAAAGTGTAAATTTAATCACCATGTTTTATGAGTACATCAAAATAAGTAATAGAATTATTCAAAATACATAACTTTTACGTTAACATGTTCCAAATATTTCAATAAAATTTTAAAAATATTTTTAAATATATTTATATTTAAGGGTATCAGTTACTGTAAATATAGATTCTCTTTCGCTCTTATATGACTGGGGTTTGAACAATAAAAGATTCAACTGTAGTCACAATAACAAATTCAAAGCTTATGAGTGTATAGCTTTAGTAAGACAGGAGTAGCAGAGAAAATAAAATGAGTATCATCATTACTATTAAAACGATGCCATATTGAGGCAGCTTCAAAGAATTTTATTTAGGGCCTACAAATTATATTCGTATATCGATTCATACCTTCACTACTTATATGTAGGAAACCACGAAATGTTCTTGATTTACACTTTAAATTCGCTCTGATTCCAAGCATATTCACTACGTTATACCCTCGAATGTAAAATAAAATATTTTGATATATTTTAAGAAAATTTTATTTTTCTCATCTTAACAAATCTTCTCTGTAATTACATTTACATATTCATTAAATTAAAACTGTTTAATCAGCAAACACTATCATTTATAATCAACATTCATATAGGTTAGTAAATTCATTGACAAAATTTAATTATACCTATATAAAAGATTTTATATTTAAAAATATTAAACAGACTTATGGACCATTAGAAGGTTTTCTTCAAATAATTTTCGTCCGTTTTTCCAAGTGCCTATTAGTAGTTGTATTTTTTTTAACAAACTTTTACATTATAGATCTAGTCTCTTCCTGGTCAAAGCGTGTACGAAATTTAAGTCTAGTTAATGATTTTTTAAAGTCAATTATTTTGAATGTCTTTATTTGTGGCGATGTAAAGACGATAGGGAATTTCTAACACTTGATATCATTTAAAGATTTTATACCATTTCATATAAAAACACTATAAAGTGTAACTAAAAAGACTTGACGATGAAGTAGATAAATTAGCATTAAATTAATACCAGTCATTCACACATTCACACACAAATTCATGCAGTAGGTAAGCCACGAAGTCATCATACTGAGTGGGTGTTTAAAAGATGCTTCAAAGACAGATTGGTTATTAGCTATCCTGGTCGCCTGGTCCAGTTGACTCCAGAGCCTGCAGCTCGTGGCTGGCTGCGACACGGTCGCGGTTAACTGGAGACGGTTGCCCGAGAGAACTACACAAAGTGGAAACAGATGTGAGCATCGAACTTTTACGAGAACGAGAAACCCTCGGGAAAAACCTCCAGCAACACCCTTATCGTCAGAAAAAAAGGATTACCCCAAAGGATCTGCATAGAAGAGGACAAACAAATCGCAACGACAACGAGGCTGGTTCGTTAAATTGAAATTTAACGTAATAATAATTAAAAATGTATAATAATAGTAGTAATTATTATTTAAGAGCCTGAAAAAAATCATGACCTTTAACAGGCAGGCACTTAAAAATATTTCACAAAATAATATATGATACACACATAAAAGTACACAAGATACACTCACACGAAAAAGAAAAACCAAACATAAAATACGATAAAACAAACACATGGCAAACACAAAAATACTCCTAAAGAATGGAACAGAAATATTAACATTTTAAATTTTAAATTACTTCTTACTAATAAAAAAACAATATTAAAATATTTTCATAAAATAGTTATATTAAATGCATAAGAATTAGGTGCTCAAATGTATTTTATTGAGATCATAGACTTTATTAAATGTATCCAAACATTTAAAACAATTGTTACAATTATATGTTAAAAGTTGATATTAACATGATCAATTTCATATTAATTATAGGTAACCAAGTAAAATAAATAAAATATTTCCACGAAATAGTTATTTAACTGCATAAAAAATTAAGAGCACAAACAGTTTTCAAGGAAATTATAATTATTTTAATAATTATAATGACACATAAATCTAATGTCACTTCAAAGAAGCATGTATGCAGGTTGATATTTTCAGTACAACCTCTATGCATCACTTAATGCCACTGTTTGTCTAAAATCCAGAAATTCTTATCCCCTCTTTTTATAATTGACAACTATCAATATACCTGCTCCCCTTATTGTAAATAGTTTGATTGCTGGGTTTAATACCACGCGTCTGTCCACACACAGTCTCGCGCCACTCAGTCACACTCGCACGGTCCCGTCACTCCACGTCCTCAATGATCTCAAAACTGTGGAAAGGGGGGGGGGAGGGTCTTCGTCCTATTCGCTGAACTCGCACTTCACTCAACCACTTTCCGAACTCCTGCGGAGGCCGGCGTCACCGCTTTTATACCAGTCGGCCGTCCTTCTGGAATGAACTGGAGCGGTTGTGACGTATTGCGTCATCCCGCAGAATTCCCAGGCAAATAAGAGTCAGTGACAATAGCCCGAGTAGGGAGGTTGCACGGTGAGCGGGGGTAAGTGAGGACCCTTGTAATCCGGCAAGGCACGCGAGGCGCGCCCTACGTCAATGGATGGCGCGTCACCGCCTGGCCTGGCTGACTCACCCGCCACGAGCCCAGCCTCTAGTACAATGTTATCCGATATGACTCGCGCGCCACCTATTGTATGTTAATGGCACTTAGTCCGAAACTTTCGCGTAATTGCCAAAAATAACTGTGCAAAGTTTCAGCTCAATCGGTTGAACGATGCGTGAAAGTATAGAAAACAAACACACACAAAAAAAAATTATTAGATAGGTAGTTCTAGACATAAAACGGCAATAGAATATATAACATGTTTTAACATCCACTTACGCATATTAGGAGTTTTTTGAAACTCATGTTGTATGTATAACGTATTCAAATCGAATACGCTGCTGGGTTAAAAACTAAAACCTGTCGGAGTGGTGTTTGGATACATGTTTCAAAGAACCCGCTCGAAAACCATCAAAAACAACAAACGAGTTGGAAACATTTAATGTTTTATTATTTCCATTTCTTCCCGCAATGTCATTTCCGCGCTGCCTTCTCAGAGACCATGGTTTTTATATGCTAATTTTTTCAATTTGTGAGTTTTTTTTCCTCCCACAGGGTGTGAAACAATTTGTGGTGCTTTTATATTAACGTATTCTGAGTGGCTGTGGTCTGCCCTTCCACCAGTTATGAATAAATTTCTAGGGGTCCCTCTGAATTTCCATACGCAAAGCATTCCGCGGAATAGAAAATAATTGTCCGCATTCGTGACATGATGGACGAATATTAGCGAAGGACACACGAGGGATGCGAAATGCAGAATGCAGTGCTGTGGACGCACAGTTTAAGTTGACTAACAAAATGAACAGTTCAGTAAATTTACAAAATATTGAATTTTTTCGGACGGATCCAAAATATCCGGTTGGCAGTTAAAATCTGTAATCGAGATGTAGTTTTCCCTGGCCGAGGCAAGGTCTAGATAGGAGCCGGCTGCCCTACCCGACGGACAGACCTATTATTCCGGCCAGTCTGAAGGATGTGTGTGGTGAGAGCAGTGACGGAATGAACTGGTAGGGGAGGACCGTGAGAGATACCATGGCGACATCCGCTACGTCGCGAAGATCCCGGGTTCGAATCCGCCGGGAATCGAACCCCGTTCGCGTTAGGGGGTGGCGAATTTTCTAACCACTCGACCGCCGCGCCTCTTCATGCTGAAAACATAATGTTCTAAAATTTAAGTCAGAAAGCGGAAACAATATAATCATGGTGCATACTTATATAAATTAATTGATGTTTTATTCAAGCATAATTTTTTTAAACCACGGAAAAAATAATCGAATATTATATAATTGGACCTTTTTCGTTTTATTATGTCTATTAATGTGCGCAGTTAATATTCGAAAAATTTCAGGGAACGGTTTAAAAATAAAACTACATAATTATTGGAGGTACTGGGACAATACAAAGCCTAAATTCCCGGGTAAGGATTCGAATCAAGTATTAATGCGACTTTTTTTTTAGTGATAGAGTTTTCATGTAAATGTGCAAAATTACAATTTTCTCTAATTTTACACGAATATTTATTTCAAATTTACAAATAAAGTTTATACAGTGTAGCTAGACACACATGGCTAATTCTGAAATTTGTGAAAATTAAGGCACTCACTATCTACAAGCTTGAATGCGAATGGTTTTGCAGCAAATCAGAATCATGTTTCCTCTCCCATAGAAAATATACTATATCTGTGGACTAATGAAATGAATTTTCTTTACTTTTCGCAAGCTATAAACGCAAAATTAGTCCTTCAATAAGTTGAAGTTTTTTATAATTAAGAATACATTTACGCTATAACAATGCATGTTAAACAGTAGGATTTAATTATTTACCTTCTTGCCACAAACACTACAACAACTGTAAATGGTAATATCTACGTTTAAATGTTTTATGGTTTTAATTGCACAAGGAAAAACATCGTTATATCAAACACACACTTAAACATGAATGTGAAAGTCACAATGTGTTATACAAGTAAAGAAGTTGCAGGTAGTTGAAGGTTATACTCATTAGGCAGCTTGTAATAATAGGCCTATTTACACTGCACTTCCCAGCTTTCTTACGTAACTAGTTGTTAGTGCGTCAATCCTGCAGAATCGAAATAACCACAGTTTCCGAACAGAAAGGACGCGTGGTATGCTGATGCAGTCCTCAACCATAGATCTGTTTATAAAAAAGTTGCATTTAGTGAAAAACAAATTCTTAAATAATTTCAGAATTATTTTGACACTAACATAACCTGGAGTATAAAAAAAATACATTTACGGTAGTTATATTTAAAAATTTTCATAACTTTCTTTGTTACAGACAGTTTTCAAATTTTACACTTTCAAGTTAATCACTATACAGCAATAGATGAACATAAAATGGCGTAGACAACCGTTGATTGGCTAAGCAACAAACTATCACATAAAAGTAAAAGGGTAGGCATGTTTTCAGATAAATTTGTAAACAAATACTACCTATTCTAGTCGTTACATAGTGCGTCTTTAGGAAAAATTTTAAATGCTTTTTTGTTTCATGGTCCATAGAAGCCAGAACCTTCGTCAACTCCAAAGTTTATATATATATATATATATATGTATATATATATATATATATATATATATATATATATATATATACAAAATTGTTATGGAGATGATAACAGCCGAAATTTTGCACAAATAACTTTCAAACTGATGATAATATATATTAATGGAAAATCTCCGTCGAGTTCGTTAATGGGCCAAATCAGACCAAAAGGTGAATAAATAGGGAAAGTTTTTTGAAAAACAGAAAAAAACGCAATAACTCCTGTAATATGAAAAAAAAATATATCTCACCCGTTTGAACGTATTATAACATATAGGAATATTACCAAACAATTTTGTCTAAAATATTTTTGATACGACCAAACATGACTGTAAGAGATGTAAAAAACAAAGGTTGGAACACCAAATTCATGACTCTCTTAGTAGACACACAATCGAATCCATTAAGATAGTTCGTAAATTGTATAATTTTTTTTCTAAATCTTTTGTCTGAAACAATATTTGATAAGATGAACCATTTTAGCAAGAGGGAAGAAAATAACTGGAGGAGAATTAAAAAAATAAAAGTAAACATTAAAAATGTACCCTATTTTATGAACTATTAAATCCGTTATTATTCATTGTTAAACTTTAAAACATTATTAAACTTTTTTTTGCGAAATAATTTTATACAACATTCCATAACGGGAAGGGGTGGGAAAAACAAGTTTTGGAGGACAAAAATATTCATATTTCCATTAGTAGGCACACAATCGAAACCGAATTGATTGTAAATAATATAATTTTTATCTGAAACATTGTCAGAATTTTTTTCGATAAAGCAAATCTTTCCTCGATGGGTTTAAAAATAGGAGGGGATGGGGTTGCAAATTAAAAAAAAATCATAATTTTGGTATTATGTACGCTATTAAGTCCGTTATTATTTATTGTGAAACCTAAAAGATTATTTACAACTTTCACCCGAAATAATTTTTTAATACGACCAAACATTTATGCAAGAGATGGAAAATAACAAAATGGTTAAAAAACAAAACAAAGTTTCTAACAAATACCTTCAACCGGTTTGTAAACCTTATAAATATTAATTATAAATTTGTCAGAAACAAATTTTGATATCACCAACCATTGCCACGGATAAAATAAACAGGGGTTAAAGGACAAATGAATTCCTAACATCCTTATAAGGTAACCTCTAGAATCGTGAAAAATTAATTGTTAACCTTCTAAAAATAAACTAAAACTTTGGTCTGAAGCAATTTTAGATAAGACAAACCATTACTACAGGTGTTTGAAAACAAAAGGGGTTAGTATTTTTAAAAAATCTTAACTATCATAACATGTTCACTATTAAATCCATTTTTATTTATTGTAAAACTTGAAAATAGTTTCTACATCTTTCGTGTGAAAATGTTTTTCTATACAACTATTACTGCAAGGGTTGAAAATAATAAGGGTCAAAAGACAAAAAACACATAACTTGTTTAGTAGATATACCTACCGTCAAATACATTATAATTTATTGTAAAAAATTAAAGCATTACCTAAAACCTTTGACTGAAACAATTTTTAATGAATCAAAAAATTACCGTAAGAAAAAGGTTGAAATAAAAGAAATCATCACCACCTTGCTATCAAATTTGATTGAATTTATTTTAAACCATTTTAAAATTATTTTAAACCATGGTCGACAGCAAAATTTTAAACGACTAATAGTTTTCAAATGACAAAAAAATCATAACTATCCTAATAGGATTAATATTAAATTCATCCTAAGCTTTTTAAATGCTGGACGCATTGAGTTAAAAAGCATTCGAAACGTCTTGACAAAAAAAATTCATAATTATTTTAGTAGGATTAATATTAAATTAGTCCTAAGCTTTTTAAATACTGGACGCATTGAGTTAAAAGCATTCGAAACATCTTCATGGCATGGAATATGAGAAAATATTTTATCAATCATTTAGGAACATCGTACAACATATGGGATGCCATTTACATTAATTCCTTAAATTGTTCTAGTACAGTTACAGAAGTTATAGTTATTTCGAAATCTACCTAAGCTATGCCAAAAGTGATTTTGAATGGGAGATTTTACTAGTGGCATAGCAAATAACTTACCTGGCTGCATCAGGCCGATGCCATGCTCATTACCCTGCCGTTCCTATCGAGAATGTTCTAGACATTTTATGAAACTGCTAGATGCATTTATAGAAAGCTTTCGAAACATTTCGGCTTCACAGATTATGCCAACATGTTAGAACAACAGTTTATAAATTTTCTAGAACCTACAGTATAGTGTCTTTGTACATAAATTTTCCAGAAAATTTCAGAAGTTTATAAAATGTTCACAGAAAATCTATAATGTTCAAAAAGAAATACCAAACTTGAAATCTATCTGCGAATGACTGCTTCTGGGTCAGAAGATGCTTGGCTTCTGGGTGGAGATTTAACCAACGTTGTGGTCAACTTGGCAGTCGTTATCTTAAGGGTATCATTTACCAACTGAGGTACTTGGAAATTCTCGAGCATTGAAGTACTCTTACCCTAGGCGGGTGAAGTTTCAAGAAACTCTGTAAGTGACTGGTACCCTGACGATGGTGACTGAAGGGTTTACCGAAACGTCGGTAAAATTTTCGTCTTAGACGCGGCCAGACCCATAAGTCAAGCAACTTCATACATTGGCCGCGGTGATCATTGCTTCTGGGTCAGAGTGGAACATGTGAAGCACATTTTTGCAGCTGGAAAATTGTGAATATTTTATATTTACGTAGCACCAAAAAACAAAAAAACAAAAAATAAATATTTTAGAAAACGTTACCTGCGGCGTTTTCCATCAGCAAATGATGATGGGCTGTGGAAGTAGTAAGGAGGTGGTTTTGGGGTGGTTTATAGGTTACAGCCCTTGGCACGCCTGCTATCGGATCCCGCTGTGGGCCTGCCCCATTTCTCAATTTCCCGCCTGGTTAGCCGCGAGATCGCATCATCGCGAGGGGTGCAGCGTCCCGAGGCATGTTACAAGATACAGCTTTCCCCGCCGCTACGCCCCCTTCACTCCCCCTTCTTCCCTCCCCCGAGCCCTGCTCGTCCCACGAGCTCCAAGCATGCTGCAGCTCAAGGAACCCACTGTCAACAACCACGTTGTCGACCCACGAGGAATAAGATTATTATTTTGATTTCTTTCGTCTGGAGCCTCGGCGACGAAGAAACTTAACACTTGCAGGAACGTAGTATCTTCTGTGGATAGCCCACCGTGCACAGGGATAGAAGCCACAGCCACAACCCAAACCGTTCCGAAGCAAAAGCTTAGGTTAGGTTCGCTCAGCGTATTAAATTATTATTATTTTTCCCGGGATGGTACGTTAGTTTAGCTTATCGTAACTAAAATGAAAGGTTGGTTAGGTTAGCGTTATTTAAAATGTACACGATAGTAAAACCAACAAATCTTTGCAATATCGTGTTTCCAAGAGCGATCGGTAAACGTGGGAGAACTTCGGATCTTTTCGGGCGTGACTCTCAGCCTTATGAACTTTCAGCTTCCGCAATTCTGTTAGACGACCCATGGAGGTAAGAAGATAGGTAAGTACTCGGAGAGTGCAGTAGTTTACTAATTAAATTCGAAAATGTAAAGGACCATTCAACCAAAGTTCTAAAAAAAAGTATTCATGCTTCAAAATTTTACGGAATACTTAACATTATTGGTCAACTAAATTGACTTGATTTTACATATTCCACCTATGTAACTGGTGGAAATGGGCACTTAGCTTTTATAACAGAGTTAAATATAAAGAATAAATGTGTTCGGAATTTCCTAGAGCAAACACTCTTCTGTAAAATTATAAATCATATTTTGAGAATACTATGTTTTTGAAAAGTGCAGTTAAGTATTTTAAATGTCACTAACAAGACTGAACCCAAAATAACATAACAAAAATTCCACACACTTCCAATGCATTTGTTAATAACCTATTTACGCACTAAATAGCAATTAAAGTGGAATTAAAACAAAAATATCACACTAACAACATTGTTTACAATGCCAGGTACAGCCATGCCACCAGGATTGCTTAGAATCACTTGTCTCGTGGATTTTCGACGACTTTCCTATATTATCCTACTACAATATTTGCCTATACTGATTAACAGCAGCAAACAGGACGGTCTTGCGCATAGGAAGGAAATTAATGTACTGTAGTTCTGTCTTGGACGCTTGTTGAACTGCCAATGAGAGAAGCGTAGGGTGCAATTTTTGCAGGACTGAGAACTGTTTATATTTATCAACATATTGAGGCAAAAAATTATCGATATATTATAATGACCAGTTAATGCCTTCTTTAAAATTTAAATAAATTAATTTGCAGATGAGAATATAAAAATTATGTTTCATGATATTAAATATAAAAAAATTACATAACGCAAATTCATCTTTATGTGTTTACAAACTGCTGGTCAGATGTCATGGGATAATCATTTGGTAGTTAATATACTGAGAAAAGTGAGTTCTTCCAAACAACTAGAGCGTTTTTCGTTTGTATATGTGCATGCAACTTTATCCGTCCATAGCGATTGAACCGTCAATTGGATTTTCATAAAATTTGGTATGTAGCTAGATATGGCCAATGGAATTATTTTAAGTTCGTGTATGAGCTTTCAAAACCACAAGCAGCAACTTAATTTCTGTTTTTCATCCAAACAGGATAAACTTATTTACAAATACTGTCACAATGGTCTGTATAGTCTACATCGCAGGGTCTCAATTCGGGGTGAACTACCTGTATAGTTTGTTAATAACTTTTCCAACAGATGTCGGATACATCGCCAAAATTCATTGGCAAATGACAATTTGTATCAGTATCGTACAAATCATGTGCACAGTCGTGTGCATTTCCTGCTATGTACTCACTTTATTTATTTATGTCTGATGTGTAAACGTCTTAGCTCTTGGCATACAGCACTTGGTAGGAGTAATTTCGTGAAAATGGAATGGAAGTCTGAACGGAAAACGTGACACTAAGATGGCGGACCCACGTGTAGCAACATAAAGCAATATATAGTCACTTTCGTAAACTTTAGAGTAAATACCAAACGTATTAATGTGACAAATGAAACTTAATGATAGTGCAACTACTCTGGAATATATCTGGTAAACTCAAATAGTTATAATAAAAAGTAATCCGAAATTATAATAAAATATAAATATGGCATTACACTATTAATAATAAATAGCGCAGTGGTAGAACGATGGGATGAACAGCTCAAGGGGTGATTTTTTACATCGTACAAAACTCGTCACTGGAAAATAACCTTTTTAATTGTTTTTAGAAACAGAATACTGGATGATACAAATTGTGCTTTAAACAAATATATACGAATACATTTTATTCGTTTATCTTATTGCTGAAACATTTTTTTTTTAAAAACTTGCTTTGTTCATTGGATATATTATTTTATACCAGGTAGGTATATATCCATTATTTCTACTTCAAATGAAATAAATTACGTTTATTAGGAAATTAATGTCCATGAATTCGCATATGTTTAAAAAATAAAAATTTATAACATTAAATTCGTCCTTTAACACTATGTTATAATTTATAGTCATCTAATGTCTGTGTAAACCTTAATGTATTAACATTTTATTGAATTTCAACAGATGCGCAGTGTTTTAATAAAATTCCTTGTCTAAAATCACGTCCAAAGCCGGCGTTTAGAATTTTTAAAGTATTTTTTTGCTTTTATCGGAGCTTTTTCTAATAGTTATAGTTTCCTTCTGTTCCGTGCTGTTTCGTGCTGCCATCTGCGCGTGATGGTGGACAAAACGTTAACGATTCAGGTAGCGAATTATAGCAGTGGGTGGAGAAAGTACGTACTCGAAAATAGAATATTTATCAAGCTCGGCATTGAATCGCTTGACGCATTGTCATGTGGTTTTTCTAACGCCAGGTTTACTACGCAAGAAACATAATATTATAAACTAATTTGAAAAATAAGAAAACATTACTTTTATCTTTACCTGGGGGGTTAGTTGTTTACACATCACTGGCGAGTACTGAAAGACTAGCTCACATTTTTTTTTTTAAATTGTGAACCAATTCAATAATTCAATTTTTTTTCCCGTTGTCTTACCTCGCTCGGTAGAGATGCCTACACGAAGCTGCGAATCGTTCGGCGGATATGAGTGTAGTTCGCGCAGGGTTGCAAGAAAGGTACTGTGTCCCGAAAGAACTTTCCCTTTCCCGAAACCTCGCCGGTGATATTTCACGTGACAGCTCGTACCTGAGGATCATCCGGGCTTGCCCTCGTTTTAACCCTTTTTTTCTTTCTCTCTTTCCATTCTCCCCCTTTTGCGCGCAACTTCTGCCGGCAACTACTTTCCTCCGTCCTTCCGCTATCCGTCTCCTTCCTTCTCTCCTTCGCCAGTCTCTTCCCTCTTCTACACCCACTCCAACATCCGGAGCGCAATTTTCTCCAGTCAGGATATAGCGTCATTAAAACCACTTAACATTTCACCCTGGCCGTTCCACTCGCCGTACAGTCTGCGCCAGAGAAAATCACTTCTTCTGCAACTTTAAGGCGGATGTGGCGTAAGTTCCCATGGAACTCTGCAGCGTGGGAAACAAAACCTTCAGAATTTATACAAAATTACTGAAAGTGCCAGAATAGTCACACAAAAAGCTATTTTAGTACTGCACAATAAATTTAATGATAATTTTATAACGTATGTCAGTATCTTGCCATATTTTTAAAAATTAAAACTAATTTTTTTTAGTACCAACTCTTACTAATTGAAAAAAAATAATTACGAATTACTATTCTTACAGGAATACTTTTGTCTAGTTGTTTTTTGAATAATTTGAATGGAATTAATCTCTTAAAGGTATGATTATATGTAAAACAGTTTCAGCTTAGAAATAAGATTTAATTTAAGATGTTTGTAAATCTTTCATTCAAATGTTTTTACAATGTCGTAAGTGATTTATGAAATATGAACATTACATTTTTGCAGGATTTTTTTTATTAAAATGTAATTAAAATAAAACACATTGGATATTCTAATTGTGAACATCAATGTGATTATTTTTAAATAATTCAATTAAATTTTTTTATCATCAATATAGTTAAAAAAATTGCCATTAAATAATTGTTTCTACTTAAAATAAAATTAATCATTACTTAATTAAAAATTGTCATAAGGAGCTTTGCAATTTAAAAGGTACATTCAAAATAAATATTTATTTATTACGATATCAATTTACCTTCGTGACTATTCTGAGCCTATTAAGTACTTAATGTTTTGTAAATTTTGCGTATTTGTACTTTTTAATGATAACTTTTAAGAAATTAACTTTGCGAAAATGTTAGTTTCACTTGTGGTTCAGTAACTTGAGTTTTGATAACCTTTTTTTAGTAAATACTTTTAATCGGGTTTGAATATAGTTATATTGAGTTGCAAAATAATGTTAATGTATTAACGTTCAACATTCCGTAATTAATTGTTTTCATATGTCTTAGTTAAAAACCTTTTAATACAATCTTCTTAGAAATATATCTTTTGAATACCCCACCTTCGAAAAAAATTGTTACACTTCGTAATTCACAATTTATGCAAGGCTTTTCACGTCAAACATGAAATCTGAGGCCTTTGAATTCACATAACTCAATTATTTTTCCTCATTACACAAGAATATAGCGATATTTTATGTATACAGGTTGTTTCTAAACGAGACCGACGAAGTCCAATAAGTTGAAAACGTAGTTACCAGTTCCGTCGTATTTTGTCACTTTAAAAGAAAAGTTGTAATGATTTTATTTTACTGTGAGTAATCACCTGCTGGTTGAGTCCCAAAATTATTACATATTTGTCAAAATACAAAAAAAAAAAAGTCTTAATGTGTATATATTATTGAAAAATTTAAGTAAATATAAATTTTTTAAATTATATGTTTGACAATCAATATGCATTTATAATCACTACACGTTTCCACTGTTTTCGTGATGGAATATACGAAAAAAAGTTGTAATTACTGCATAGCGTCTAGTTTGCTTCGTAACTCAATGATACTTCGACATACACCGAGGCTCGCCCGGTTACTTTGTGACCTAGTTGGAGTTCACTCTCCCTTCTCGTGGAACTCGATATATCGAAGATGGACTGCTTCCGGAACCAGGATCAAGCTATAAACTCGTATCAACCAGAGGCCAGTCTTGCCCGCCTTCGCATGCTGAATGTCGCAGGGGGATCACATCTGAAACACAGCTCTAACCATGAGTGGATGGGATGCATGAATGAACAAATGGGATTATTCACTGATCGACACCGAGGTGTGTGAAGATGATAGGCGATGAGAAGAAAATTACGCACTGATGTAATAAATGAATGAGGAAAATGGAGTGCTTCGAGAAAACTCGCCAATTCGGGATGAAGTCATTCCCTAAGTAAAAAAATTTAAAAAAAAAACAACATAATTTTGACCTCTCCTCCCCTCTTAGGAGGCAAGTGTATCACCATCGTCCCTCTAAAGGAGAACCAGGAAATGGCGACACAACGTACTTTTGAGACAAGACGAGTGGCTATGTTCAGTGTGGTTATGATATGAACAATGCAAAAATCTGATTTCATTTTGGTGGTTGTATTTAGGAGTTGGTTTTTATTTTCGAAGTTGAGTAACGATATTAATATATGTAAATATACGTAAATTAAAAATTTTTGTTGGTGATTACCGTATTACTTTTTTTGTGTATTTTCGTTAGGTAGACTACTCATTGTTTTGATTCACATTTCGTTCTTCTTCTGTTATCTTCTTCACCATTTGCAGGACCGTTATTTTAATGAATTGATTTATTGTCCTAGTCTAAGTTTATTGATAATGTACTGTGTTTTCGTGTTCATTCCTGCAATTTAATCTCTAGCTCCGATTTGATATCGATAATTGGTTTTGCCACTGAGTTTTTATTCAATTATGTTATCTTGTTTTTGTTACACTTTAGAGGAAATCCCAATTTTAAATTCATATGGGGGCTTAATGTATTTCGGAGGTACAGTTTAATATGCTAGATACGACAACACTTTAAAGTACTGTAACTTTTTCCCCGCACGGATTGTACTCGTGCAATGTTCTCTGGGTTGTTAGACCTGCCAGGGAATTGGTGGTAGTTGAGAACGGAGCGCCGAGAAGAGTCTTGCAGAAGAAAAAAAAAATTCCACGAGAGTAAGCGGAAGTATAAAAATTTAGTGGCACAGAAGTTTGGGAGCATATAAAGGAGGCGCAAGTTTCCGAGTTTCACTCGGCTGCAACTCGGACTTGAAACCATTTCCTCCCCGCACCCGACCACTCCTCGACCGCCCTCCTTCGAGGTCCTCAAGAACACTCCACTCGCCGCCTCCCGCAGTCACACTGTGCTTGGCGCGTGACGGGTCTCGGCGTGCTTTACGCTGATTGGAACCTGCGTCGCCAACAGCTACAGACACGTGGCGCTTGTTCTCTCTCTGAACTGGAGCAACGGACAACATATCTGTTCTGCAATCTATACTTTACGTACAAAACACTACTGTGACTGACAGACTTACTGATTGACTGACAGGCAACGCACAGCCTAAATTGGTGGACCTCGACGTTTGAAAATTGGAGGAAATATTCCTCGAGTACCCTAGTGATTCACCAATGAGTTATTTAAATTCAATTCCTAACAGGGTGATGCATCATTCGTCTCCGGTAAAATTTTTGGGGAGGCGTTACATACACTTAGGGTAGGGTGGGGTTATTTGAATCAAGGGGCTATTCGGATCAAAATAAGCTTATGGCCTGCTGGGCCTAGATCCTGATGCACCAGCAACGTCACATTCGAGCTTGCGTTTTTGAAGGAATATGTTGAAATATGTTCTGAGGAATTATTTTGATTGCGCTATTTAGAAGCCTTCTAAACTGCTTTTGAATCTGTACAGGTAAGTGGTACTTTCCCTTGTTTTATACTGATGTCATTTTCTCTATGCAGAATATAAGGTCTGACGTAAAAATAAGTATTTCCTCAAAGTTTCTCTTTTCAGTGGTTACAGCGCCATTCTTTCCACACATGCTTATGATACAACTTGCGCGATCTGTTGATTTTTGGAGGAACTACTAGCCCTTTTCGAAGTGTAATCACATGGGGCTATTTGAATCATTTTTAGAGGGGCTATTTGGATCAGCGTTGTTCGGACGTGGCACGACATATTTATCGAGTTTGCGCTGCAGTTTGTTATCTTTCGTGGAAGAATGAGTTTAAGCAGTTTACAGATAGCCACTGTGGCTCTACAAATTTTATACATTTCTTCGAAAACATTACCTACATCGCGAACTGCGCTGAGTGAAGTGTGTCTATCAGTGTTTTGTGTGTTTTAATGATGCTGTTTTGACCTAGGATTACGTGAATAAATTTTTGGATGTTTATAATATCCCAATACACACATTTAGGTTAAAATAATTCCAACAAAATTCAGAGCTATTTGTAAAAAATGAATGTGGGGTAAAAAGGTTTTTAATTTTTAAATGGGTTTAGTTTATACGTGCAAGTCATTACATTAGTTGTGTTTGCTTTTACCATGCTATAATTTAATGTGCGATACTTTTGGACTCGTTAATAGCAATTTAAAAACAATATTCAGAGCTTTTATCAAAGAATAAAGTGATTAATTAAAAACTCTTTTAAAAAATGCAAATGTGTTCTTCCAGTTTTAACTTGCAAGCATGACTTTACTAGAACTGGTATGGATACTCGCATTGACCCTACCTACAAACGCTGTCAAATTTGCCTCCTTATTAAATGATTTAGTTTCTGGTAATAATCCTAAGTGCCAATAGTGTCCAGACTTGCTTTTCTAAGACTGTATGCTGACCTGTAACATAATATTACCAAAAGCTGGAAAAAATTGTTTGTTTTCCAATTTTTTTCAGATGGTGAGAAAATATAAATCGAAGGATGTGTATTTGAAGTGGAAAAGAAGAAGATATGAATCAGGCCGTAGCAAGCACACTACAAGGACATCTGAGTTTACGTGCAGCATCTGATCATTTCAATGTTCCATTCATCACACTTCAGCGACGAGTTTCACATGGTAAGGACAAAGCTGCCAGGGGTGAAGAAATTACCCACATCAGACCCAAGGCTATTGGACATCCAACAATTCTTTCAGATGCACAAGAAAGGGATCTTGTAGAGAGATTGAAATCTTTGAGTAATCGTGGTTTTGGCCTCACCCCAATCTATGTGCGCAAAGCAGTTTTCCAATTTTCAAAAATTAATAATATTACTGTTCCTTAAAGTGACGAAGTGAAAATGGCCGGTAAAGACTGGTTTATGGGATTCATGAGTTGCCACAAAGATAGCATTGCCCTAAGAAAACCTGAAGGTATATCAAAAGCACGAGCAATGGGAATGAATAAGCAGGCAGTTGTCAATTTTTATGAATTGTTGAAAGAAGTTCAAACCAGTAATGGGTTTCAGGCCCAGCCTCAATAAATTTATAATATTGATGAAAGTGGTTTCCCTATGAACAACAAACCAGCTAAAATAATCAGTGAAAAGGGCAAAAGAGAAGTAACTTCACTAACAAGTTTGGAAAGAGGCGAGAATGTTACTGTGGTTGCATGCTGTAGTGCCAGCGGGGCTTTCATTCCTCCGTTTGTAATCTTTAAAGGACAAAGGATGCGTGAAGAATACAAACAAGGCTTTCCACCATGTACCTAGGTTACTATGTCTGAATCAGGGTACATAAATGAAGATCTGTTCATCGCCTGGCTTAAACATTTTGAAAACAATCGTGTCAAAGGAAAATGTTTGCTTATTCTATATGGCCACATCTCCCACCATTCGATCGGGTGTCTAAATTTTTGCACAGAACATCAAATTGAGCTTCTTTGCCTACCACCTCACACCACTCATATACTACAACCACTCGACAGAACTTTCTTAAAGACTTTGAAGACATTTTATCACCAAGAAACTACTTTCTTCATTCACACCAATCCCACAGCATCGATTACCAAATTTTTTTTTTGGTGGTATTTATAATAATGCCTGGTGGAAGGTTGCCACTGTAGGCTATGCAGTTAAAGGATTTGAGTGCACTGGACTGTATCCTTACAATCCTAACAGAATACCCGACCACAAGTTCCTATCTTCAGAAACTTTTGGCCCTGAACAAAATGAAACTCCTTCATCCTCCAATCCAGGACCTTCAAATGAAACACTCATTTCTTCCAGTACAAACGTACAATCTCACCAACTGACTTGCTCTGAAATCAAATTTTCAGAAGTTTTGCCATCTACAGTTAAAATGGCGCCAAAGAAGAGAAAAATTAACAACAAAAAGAATACTTCACTTCATCTAACATCACCCGGAAATATGATGGAAAGGAAGGAAGGAGCAAAGAGAAAACTGCTATTGGAAGAAAAAATAAATAAAAGAAAATCACGAACATCAGAAGCACCAGCGACATGCCAAGAAAAAGTTAAAAAATATGTGAGGAAAATCTGTAATGATTCCAGTGACTCAAGTGATGTCCCATTTTCAGAAGACGAAGAAAACACACCATGTGGTTTCTGTGGAGTCCGGTATTATGACACCAAATCTCAGAAGAAGGGAGAGTGGGTACAATGTCAAGAGTGCAACATTTGGTATCATGAACACTGCGTAGGAGCTAGTGGACAAAAACAATTTAAGTGTGGAAAATGTGATTAAAGTACACATAAAAAATTCATAATTGTATGATCATGAGTGTTTAAATCCATTTTGACAGTTGTGTAAATATTTAAATTTCTGTAACCATTTATATTTTGATATAATATAATTTTTAGGGGGAAAATTCTGATCCAATTAGCCCCACTTCCTGATCCGATTTACCCCTCCTTTTCAGAAAAGTGGATTATTTACGTGGCAATCTGTTTTGTGGTGTGTTTAAAGTTATATGGCATTTTTCAAATCTTATATTGTATATTCTTGTTAAGAACACATAGAAGCACTGTAATTTCAGTGCCTAGCTAAAAATAATTAAATAGAAGTCTTGCAATTTGAGTCAAAAGTTGAAATGATTCAAATAGCCCCACCCTACCCTATATCACTTTTTTAAAGTAAATGTCGTAAAGACCTCAAACTAGGCAGGATGGTTTAGTCCGGGCAACGACAGGTACTTAATCTAGTAAGCATACAAAGAAGAAGCGGCTAAATACATCTTCATATGAAGCATGACATATAGGGTGCATGTGCCCAAGACATTGTCATGCATGCATCACTACATTAATACTGCGTGAAGCAGATTTGTTCTGTTGATGGTCCGTATTATGTCCGTGGGACACCCAAATCCTTAGTTTAAGTGTAGTATTTGCATTGTAAAGCAGTTTAAAAATAACTTTATACTGTTATTAGGATGAAAGTTCCAACTATTGCTTAGTAACACCAACAGGTATACACACACACACGCACACACAGAAATTACCCCAACCACTATTAGTAGTATATAATAGTATGTCCGGAAACAGGGTTCAGGGTGTGGAGCCGGGAGCCGGTGTCCGCCATCTTGGATTCTGACGTCACGGCGGCCATCTTGGATAAGCGTAATGGGACACATCGTAACGGGACACATCGTAACGGGACACATCGTAACGGGACAAGTAGATCACGGCGGCCATTTTGGATCCGCCATTTTGGATGACGTCATTGTGTTCTAGAAAATTCTGGTGATGTGTTTTCCGCCATTTTGAATGATGACGTCACCGTTGCAATTTTCGTTATGGTCGCCATCTTTAACTTTTTTATTTATTATCCGATTTTAACGAATTTTTTTTCTGTTCCACTGGAGGCCTCCATCTTGGATACCAACGACTCTGTTTCTGTTGTTTGTTCCTAGATAGCGCCAGCATCGCTCTTGATTTTTTTCTGTTCCACTGGGGGCCGCCATCTTGGATACTGTCGACTTTGTTTCTGTTGTTTGTTCCTAGATAGCACCAGCGTCGCTCTGTCTCATCACATAAGGTCGATGTTCCATTACCTACCATAGCTATTATGAACCTTATCGACATTTTAAATTTAATTTTTTATGAAAAATATATTGGAAACGCTGTGATTCAAATCATCGCAGCTCTGATCTCTAGGTTGGAAAACATACGCCTTTAACCGCTCGGCCATCGAGACATTTACCAGACCGATGATTAAATAAGGTATATATAAAAATAACATGCATATTTGGACTTGTAATTTTTTTTAATTTAAAGTAATAATAGCACCACCTGTTCGAGACAGACCTACCATCTTGTCATTTGGCCGCCATCTTGAAAATCCATAATTTTTATGCTAGAGATGCGGGAAAAAGTTCAAAATTCATTAAATAAATTGACAATAAATATAATGATTGATTATATCGATTCCCATTCTTGGTTCCAAACCGGTGAGGGTAAAAAATAAAAAAAACATCAGATCCTTCCTCCACAGAAGCCACCTACAGACCGATCTACCGTCACCAATACCAAGGTTCATATATCGTCAGCTGATATAACGTCATGTCCGCCATCTTGTCTTCATACGCTGGAGACCACCATCTTGTTTTCGTCGGCTAGAGTGTGCCGATACCATGTTAGTATAATTATCTGGTCACCACACCATTGACCTTGACCTTTGACCTTGACCTTGAAATTTGAATTTGACCTTGAAATTTGACCCTGACCTTGAAATTTGACCCTGACCTTGAATTTGACCCTGACCTTGAAATTTGACCTTGACCTTGAAATTTGACCTTGACCTTGAAATTTGACCTTAACCTTGAAATTTGACCTTGACCTTGAAATTTGACCTTGACATTGAAATTTGACCTTGACCTTGAAATTTGACCTTGACTTTGAAATTTGACCTTGACTTTGAAATTTGACCTTGACTTTGAAATTTGACCTTCACCTTGAAATTTGACCTTGACTTTGAAGTTTGACTTTGTCCTTGTCGACCATCATGGACCCGACATTTAATGTTCAGTAGATGCTACCAGGAGCTACCACCTGCTGGAGTACGTCATCTTGTGTGTGTACTCATATTATAGAGTACATTTCCATCTGGATAATTTCATTTTAACCCGCTACAGTGCAGTAAACATTTATTACCGAGGTGCCCCCCGCCATCTTGAAATTCGGACGCCATCTTGAAATCATGTAATAATGTAGCTAGAAAAGCGGGAAAAAATCCAAAATTCATCAAAAAAATCACTCATTAATTTATATATCGATTCGATCCGCTCTAGTCCTTGGTTCGATCCTCGATCGTTGCAATAATGTTTAATTTTATGAAAAAATAATAACTTCAATAAGCTAACATTCAACATTCTTAAAGAGACTTTAAAACCTCTACTACCATCATCCTATAAGCCATCAAGACCACCATATTGAAAATTAGTAATAATTAAACTAAAAATTCAGGAAAAAGTTAAAAATTCATTAAATAAATTTGCAAACAATATACTGATTAATTAGGTCGTCTAAGGTCCTTGGCACGATCCTGGACGAAGCTAAAATAAATTTAATTTAAATACCAGAAAAGCGTAAGGTTCGAGAAATAAAACACCACAAAGTCGTTTACAAACATAATATTTATTACACAATTTCTATCCTACTACAGAATCACTTGCGAAAGCCAGCAAACTTATAAACATTTAGCTTTGCATAGACGTGCAACGACTACTTCTTAGCTCCAAATGCTCCAACAGCCTCCAAATGGCTCCAACAGCTCCAAATGCCCCAACTACCTTTTCTTTCAACAGCACCAATGATATTGGGCCACAATGCTACGAGGCTACAAGGCTACGAGTCTAAAAGGATCTAGCTGGTTCCGAGTTAAACATGGCTGAGAGACTGCATGACTAAAAGACCGCATGGCTACGAAACTAAATGTCTATGAAGCTACATGGATACAAGTCTACTCGGCTCCAACACGCAATGTACACACAGTACACACAGGAAAACGTAATGTACACACAGGAAAACGTAATGTACACACAGGAAAACGAAAAGTACACACAGGAAAACGAAAAGTACAAACAGGAAAACGAAATGTACAAACAGGAAAACGAAATGTACAAACAGGAAAACGAAATGTACAAACAGAAAAACGAAATGTACAAACAGGAAAACGAAATGAACAAACAGGAAAACGAAATGTACAAACAGGAAAACGAAATGTACACACAGGAAAACGGAATGTACACACAGGAAATCGGAACGTACACACAGTACACACAGGAAACGGAATGATCACACATACAGTAGCGGAAACACAGACTTATTTGGAAATCAGGATACAAGAAATAAATCATACTTTTTTAAAATATAAATCATTCATTTTATTTTTCATTAGTACACACATGACAGTTAATCGAATGATTATTGTATGTAGCCAGCGTTCCGAAGTTCTTACAGTATGGGCGATACTTCCACGATATGCAAGTAGTTTCCTCTACGAACAGATGCCACCATCAGTCTTAGCCAGTCAACCAATATTTTTCGATCTTTCCATGATGTGGAATCAATCTCTTCTGCCACCATCTTCATTGCTTGTTTATTATAAATATTATGATCTCTGGTGTCTTCCGTTTTAACACCATCCTCAGGGTTACTTTCATCATCTAGCCAGCGATCATCACAAGCTTGATCAGATTTATTTATTATAACACGACGTTTCCATCGCTTCGGTCTCAGGACACCACCACATTCTTCGATCTTGTCAGCTTTAGGTTCTGCATCACAGTCTATGCCTTTGTAAACAGCCTCAGAGTCACTGTAGCAATCACCGTAGAAGACAACGTCTTCACCCAGATTACTGCAAGAACTCAATATCGTTGATGTCGAAGTGTCTTCACCGCCTGTATGCTTCCTTTTCAGGAGTCCATTATTTTTACAAAGTATGGAGGATCTGCTTAATATAGGCTTGAGTGTATTTTCACTTTTCAAGGTGTTGATACTTCCATTAGTTTCAGTCTTCCCGAAACCATCAGCATCCTTCAATATTTGTTTCTCGTCACGATCGGCGTGCTACGGCTTCCATCATTTCTATATTAATAATATTACTTGTCTTAAAATCTCCGCGTCCGTGTCACTATCACAGACGTAAAGACATCATCTTCGTAGCAGTCATCAATATTGCAATGAGCTGCATCAATATCACTTATTTTATGATATCGTTTCCTCATTTCAGTTGTAAGAGATGTACCACAATCTATGATCTTGTGAGATCCATTCTCATTTTCTGTAAAAGCCTATGAGTCCAGTTTAATTATTTAATCCTTCAACCCATCATTACAAACTCAATTAAATCATCTTAGTATATAGAAAAAAATCATCAAAGTTCCTTTCATTTAATCATAGGAACCGCTTCATTCTTTTCACCTATAGTATAGTTTCTTGAGCCCAAGAGTCTTTCATTATATACCATGCAGTGTACTTCAAGAGATGTGGTATACTGCCAGTTCTACATACAAATCCATCCTATCAATGATTTGTTTACACATTAGAAAAACCTTCATGTTAATTTTTACATGTTTTATTAAATTACCACTTCGACTAAAATAATTACCACACCTTGTAATTTCTACACAGGACACTATGCCCAAGACATTTTAACCATCATCTCTCTGAAAACAACCATGTCCCATCTATATCACAAAGTAAACGAGGGTTAGAGGAGATGGGACAAACAAGTGCTAGTCACTCATAGGGTAAGAACCATGTGTTCGATACCTATCTCAGTCAATGTAGCATCTATGTATTTTTATTACCTCATGTAGAAAAATATGTTCCAATGCATACGAATTTAAACTTATTCACGTACGACTAGTCAAAAGTACATAAATTCAAGCACGCCAACCGCAAAAAAAAAAAATTCTCAATGATAGAGGCAGAGACTCCTCGATCGAGACACGCCTACCATCACCTGCAAATGAACATTGACCCCTCGCGCGGGAGTTGCAAGCTTGCAGAATGCTGCGACACTCATATGTTTTGCTCGAGACATGCATACATCACGTCGCTAGCCTTCCAACTCATTACATGTAAATCTCCAGTGAAATCATAATCCAGCATACTTAAAGTACTTGACGGAACCACTTCAAAGTATGCATCACTGAAACAGAGCAGAAAATCAGCCTACGAATGTATATCTTGCTACCTACAAAAATAAATGTGTAGCACATATACGAGAGGAGTCGAACTTTACATACCATACTCAATACTCTGATAATTATAAGCGGCAAAATATTTTAAATCATGACCCCGGCTAGTATACATTTTTTCGTGAACCCTAAATTCATGTTAGTAATCAGTACGAATGTGTGAGTAATTCGGTCGAATAATCGCTTACCAAGTATCCAGAATCTTACTGATACTGCCCATCCAGTGCACCAGCATACCCCGAAGTGTGGTCAATTGATAAACATTCTTTAATTTTTTAATATCACCTCCGTAGTGTACACCAATATATGACAGGTTACGATTTAAGACCATAGATTTCCCACAAGTATGTTATGTTTATTTCGGGAGAGTAATAAATTATTATTTTAGAAATAATAAATCAAGTTCCTAGTCAGATTTGCTCTAATGTTACGGCATTACCTGTACCTGCACTTTACCAAAACATCTCCCATAAAAAAATCTTAAGAATGCAGATGGCATACTCAGACTGAAATAATTTTAGCAAAAAAAAAAAGTCTTCAGCATTATTGGTAAACAAAATAATACTCACAAACAAGACAAAACGGACATTACAAATCCGACCTAAATTACGTGCCACATGTAGTTTATTACATTAAGATAAACGATGTAGGTTAAGAAAAATTAATAAAAAAATTCTTTAATTCAATAATTTATTTTAAATTGTACATTTATACACAATAAAATCTGACACTGTATGTATATATATCAGTAGTATATAATAGGGGCTACTAGATCAGGCCTCAGGCGGTGGATTGAAGATTGTCGGTCCGCCATCTTGGATTCTGACGTCACGGCGGCCATCTTGGATTGTGACATCACGGCGGCCATCTTGGATTGTGACATCACGGCGGCCACCTTGGATAAGCGTAACGAGACACAGCGCAACGGGACACATCGTAACGGGACATAATGTAACGGGATAAGTAGATCACGGCGGCCATTTTGGATCCGCCATCTTGGATCCGCCATTTTGGATGACGTCATTGTGTGTTTTCTCGAACATTCCGACGTTGTGTTTTCCGACATATTGGATCCTATTAATGCTGCAATTTTTGTTATGGTCGCCATCTTGAAATTTGGACGCCATCTTGAAAATCTTTAATTATTATCCGATTTTAATGAAAAAAATTTCAAAATTCATCAAAAAATTAACTTATTAGAATTCTGATTGATTATATCGATCATCGTCCTCGGTTCGAACCCGGTGAGTGCAAAAAAAACTAAAAATGGCGACAGGCTCCTTCCTGAATGGTTAATTTATTTTTAAATATTTTTTCTTGTAATTTTATGATATCAAAGAAAACATGTGGTGGTTTTCTCTGTGTGCTTCCGATTAATCTGGTCAATATTATGATGGTTTTCTCCGTGTGCTTCCGATTATTATTGTTAATATTATAGTGGTTTTCTCAGTGTGCTCCTGATTATTCTTGACAATATTTTGATGGTTTTTCCCGTGTTCTTGCAATCATTCCTGTGGTTTCTTCAAGTGTTTCTGACTATTCTGAGAAACCGCTCTCTGCATGGATTTTTTTTGTTCTAATGAGACATGTCATTTTATTTGGAGTTACATTTAATTCGATAATTTCTGCTACTAAATCAAAACTTGCAATATTTTTATCAGGTGGAATTAACAAATATCATTACTCAGTCAAATTAATATTACGCCATGAGACATCTGTGGAGCACCAACATGCAAGACGAACTTCCTTTTCCTTGGAGTCTAACGAAGCCATCCTTCTTTTGCGATCGTTAGTGAGCATCCCGCATCCCGCATAAAATAACTAAATATTATTTACCTGCAAGCAACATGTGGCGACATCTGTTGTTGAAAAGCAGAACTACATGCATAAAGTACTTTTGCATGAGATATATTAATTCTCGCTGATGAAATATGAAAAAATTTCTATTTAAGTATTGAATCTAATTTAAAACATTCAATTGGTATCTGGCATTAGTCTCAGTAACTAATATGAATTCCGATTTGGGATCTGACGCTGTATCGAAAGAACATAGGTGTAAGTTGGCAGTAAAGATTTATCTTGAGAAAGAATAAAAGACAACACGAGAAGAATGACTGTGTTAAAAATCCACTGCGCAATATGATAAGTTGTGTTCGATGTAGCAAGTCGTTTACGCGGAGAGAGAGCCTAAAAAGACATGGCAGAACTTGTAGCGCCAAGCCTGCGTACAAGCTAGAGGACAACGATGAATCTACTAGCCTAAGGAAGAGTGATCTGCATTACGAAAATAATTTTCTTGGCTCTTCCGATCTCGACAAAGAACTTAAATTGAAGAAGGTTGATGATTTACGGAAGAATGAAGACAATGGAAGAATCCTTAAAGTGAAAAGTGAGAATATATTCCAGCCGAATTCAAGTAGATCTTTCCTACTTTGTAAAAATGATGGACTCCTAAAAAGGAAGCATGAAGACGATGAAGACACTTCAACATCATCAACATCGAATTATTACGGTAAATTGGGTGAAGACGATTCCTTCTACGGTGATTGTTACAGTGACTCTGAGGCTGTTGACAAAGACATAGACTATGATGAAGCACCTAAAGCTTCCAAGATCGAAGAATGTGGCGGTGTCCTGAGACCGAAACGATGGAAACGACGTGATATATTAAATAAATCTGATCAAGCTTGTGATGATCACCGTCTCAAACATGAAAGTTACCCTGAGGTTGGTGGTAAAACGGAAGACACCAGAGATCATAATATTTATTCTAAAGGTGCAAGAAAGATGGTGGTAGAAGAGAATGATTACACATCATGGAAAGATCCAAACATATTGGTTGACCGGCTAAGACTTCTACATCGTTCGCTTTGTGCAGGAAACTATTCGTGCATCAAAGAAATATCCTTCATACTCAAGGAACTGAGGAATGCTGGCTACATACAATATTGACTTGTTTTACTTGCATTTGTATAATGTAAAGCAATAAAATAAATAATTTAAATTATAAGAATGTAATGTTTTTATTTCTTGTATTATGATTTCTTACTAAGACTTAGATCTCGTAACTTGTGCTTCCTTTTTGCCTTTTTTAGTTGATGGAGCTTCCAAATGTGCTTCCTTATTCGATGATGCATCCAAAATGTGCTGCCTTTTCGTTGGCGGTGCTTCCAAATGTGCTGCCTTTTCGTTGTCGGTGCTTCCAAATGTGCTGCCTTTTCGTTGTCGGTGCTTCCAAATGTGCTGCCTTTTCGTTGTCGGTGCTTCCAAATGTGCTGCCTTTTCGTTGTAGGTGCTTCCAAATGTGCTGCCTTTTCGTTGTCGGTGCTTCCAAATGTGCTGCCTTTTCGTTGTCGGTGCTTCCAAATGTGCTGCCTTTTCGTTGTCGGTGCTTCCAAATGTGCTGCCTTTACGTTGTCGGTGCTTCCAAATGTGCTGCCTTTACGTTGTCGGTGCTTCCAAATGTGCTGCCTTTACGTTGTCGGTGCTTCCAAATGTGCTGCCTTTACGTTGTTCGTTGCTTCCAAATGTGCTGCCTTTTCGTTGTCGGTGCTTCCAAATGTGCTGCCTTTTCGTTGTCGGTGCTTCCAAATGTGCTGCCATTTCGTTGTCGGTGCTTCCAAATGTGCTGCCTTTTCGTTGTCGGTGCTTCCAAATGTGCTGCCTTTTCGTTGTGTGTGCTTCCAAATGTGCTGCCTTTTCGTTGATGGTCCTTCTATTTTTAATGTTGTTTTGACTCTAGTATTATTGTAAATGGTTCTTGATTTGACTAGCGTATTGTTCCATACGGTGCATGTATATAAACGAGTCCTAGACAGCAGGACGCTCAGTTTGTTACTGCCGTCGACGGTGTACGGATCACCTAGTTTGTTTCTTCTGGTGCATAAGTCGTGTAATTGCCTGTTCTTGAGACTTCGATGGCATCTTTACCGACTTTAACGTCGAACTCGATGGAGGATGTAGCATCGACTACGGGAACCATGACGTCAGCGCCGACGATGTTGGAGCAGATCCCGTTGGCAACGCCTCTGACAACCCTGATGGAGACTTCGATATGTGCTGTTGCACCATCAGCTGAAGTTTCATCAGCATTGAATACTTCAATTAATGAAGAGCGTACTTCGCATCAGTGCAAATACTGTGGTGCATCATTTACTATCACCTCAAATGCTCGCAGACATGAAAGAAGCGTTTGTTCTAATAATGTTCAAAGAATACAATTTCAGTGCAATAAGTGCAATAAACTAATTTCACGTCTCGATAGCTTACATCGTCATTATAAAAAATGCTCCGAGACGTATAATGAACATGGTTATTGATTTGACTCATGTGTTGTACCGGCTAATGAGACTATATAAGTGATATGAACTTCAGTCCGTCTCTGGCTGCGGTGATGACCGGATCGGATAGACATTTAAAGTCATGTAAAAGGCTTAGTCCGTACAATAAGAAGACTGTTTGAATCGAGGAATCCAAACGGTTTTAGTAATTTGTCTGTGTATTTTTTTGTACTTGTAGTAGTGTAGTATGTATGTAATAAAAGTTTTTTTAAAGGAACTTGTGGTGTTTTTTATTTTCTCAAACCTGCCACTTTAGTGGTACTTTTTTTTAAATTTTAAAGTTGTTTTGTATCGGCCAGGGATCGAACCAAGGACCTTAGTCGATTCAATCAATTATTATATGGATTACAAATTTATTTAATGAATTTTGAACTTTTTCCCGAATCTCTAGCATTACAATTACGAATTTCCAATATGGTGGTCTTGATGTCTGATAAGATGATGGTAGTAGATGATTTAAAGTCTCTTTAAGAATGTTGAACATGGTTTATTGGAATTATATTTTTCTTCATAAAATTAAACATTATTGCATCGATCGAGGATCGAACCAAGGACTGGAGCGGATCGAATCGATATGTAAGTTAATGAGTGATTTATTTAATGAATTTTGGAATTTTTCCCGCTTTTCTAGCTACATTATTACATGATTTCAAGATGGTGGCCGAATTTCAAGATGGCGGCCGAATTTCAAGATGGCGGGGGGGCACCTCCGTAATAAATGATTACTGCACTGTAGCAGGTTAGAATAAAATTATCCAGATGGAAATGTACTCTATAATACAAGTACACACACAAGATGGCGTACTCCAGCAGGTGGTAGCTCCTGGTAGCCTGTACTGAACATAAAATGTCGGATTCATGATGGTCGACAAGGACAAAGTCAATTTTCAAGGACAAAGTCTAATTTCAAGGTCAAGGTCAAATTTCAAGGTCAAGGTCAAAGTTCAAGGTCCAGGTCAAATTTCAAGGTCAAGGTCAAATTTCAAGGTCAAGGTCAAATTTCAAGGTCAGAATCAAATTTCAAGGTCAAGGTCAAATTTCAAGGTCAAATTTCAAGGTCAAGGTCAAATTTCAAGGTCAAATTTTAAGGTCAAGGTCAAATTTCAAGGTCAAGGTAAATGTTCAAGGTCAAGGTCAAATTTCAAGGTCAAGGTCAAAGTTCAAGGTCAAGGTCAAATTTCAAGGTCAAGGTCAAAGTTCAAGGTCAAGGTTAAAGTTCAAGGTCAAGGTCAAAGGTATGGTGACCAGATAATTATTCTAACATGGTATCAGCACACTCTAGCGGACGAAAATAAGATGGTGATCTCCAGCGGACGAAGACAAGATGGCGGACATGTCGTCATACTAGCTGACGATATATATGCTTTGAAAAAAAAAAGTGGTAGGAGTCAGTCTGCCTGCATCCACCATTGAGGAAGGAGCCTGTCGCCATTTTTAGTTCTTTTTGCACTCACCGGGTTCGAACCGAGGACGATGATCGATACAATCAATCAGAATTCTAATAAGTTAATTTTTTGATGAATTTTGGAATTTTTTTCATTAAAATCGGATAATAATTAAAGATTTTCAAGATGGCGTCCAAATTTCAAGATGGCGACCGTAACAAAAATTGCAGCATTAATAGGATCCAATATGTCGGAAAACACAACGTCGGAATGTTCGAGAAAACACACAATGACGTCATCCAAAATGGCGGATCCAAGATGGCGGATCCAAAATGGCCTCCGTGATCTTCTTGTCCCGTTACATTATGTCCCGTTACGATGTGTCCCGTTACGCTGTGTCCCGTTACGCTGTTACCCGTTACGCTGTGTCCCGTTACGCTTATCCAAGGTGGCCGCCGTGACGTCACAATCCAAGATGACCGCCGTGACGTCAGAATCCAAGATGGCGGACCGACAATCTTCAATCCTCCGCCTGAGGCCTGATCTAGTAGCCCCTATTATATACTACTTATATCGTATACATTTTCTCAGTCCTTGCAACATTCATTTCTATTAAAATAAATTATTATATTTCGTATTAAGAGTGACAAAATACAACTAATTCATACAGATCACGATACATCAGATCAGGACCAGAGATGATGCTAGAAACCCATCTTTACAAAATTTATAATGTTTTTTCAAGTAAAATTTTCGTGTAACCTGTACACCGCACTTCTCACACAGAAATTTTACACGGTCAAGATTTCTTCTGCATCCATGCTTTTCATGGATGCGTGTACTTCGTAGTCGCTCAAATCGTTTACCACAGTAGCGGCACTGATACAGATATTCATCGCAATTATCATCGCTTCCCCGATGTACAACCTGCAAATGAACTTTGCTTTTACAATGCCTAATCAAATTACTTTTGTTTGTGAAATGTACACCACATGGGTCACACGGAAATGTCACACGATTAGCGTTTCTTCTACAGACATGATTTTCATGTCTTCTTGCATGTTGACGGTATTTAAAACTTTTGTCACAGTAACAGCACCGATGTTCGTTAGTCGTTCTTGAATCACCAGTCATTGAAGTTTCCATCGAGGACGAAACGAAGTTCGTAGAGTTTTCCTGTGTAGCCAGCACCATCGGCATTAAAGTCTCTCCTGCTGACGGTATCACGACTGTTGAAGTCTCCTCTTGTGATGACGTCGTCGTCGTTGCCGACGGGATCTGCACCTTCTCCGCCATAGCTGACGTCAGGGTTCCCGTAGTCGATGGTACAACATCCATCAAGTTCGTCGTTTTAGATGGTAAAGATGCCATCGAGTTCACAAGAACAGGTACCTAATTACGCGTCTTATGCACCAGAAGAATCAAACTAGGTGATCCTTACACCGTCGTCGTCGCCAGTAACAAACTGAGCGACCTGCTGTCTAGGACTCGCTTATATACATGCACCGGTTGGAATAATACGCTAGTCAAATCAAGAACCATTTACTATAATACTCGAGTCAATACATCATCCAATGTTATTACTAAAAAAAAATTAGGAATTTCAAGAAATAAAAGTTTAAATTATATATTGAAACAACTAATCTCTCATCCTACATACACGGTTCATTTAGACTTACTAGAAGGATTAAGAGTCTCTGAACAATGGAACTTTCAGAAACCAAACATAGTTTCAACTACTCAAATTTAAATTTTATTATGTACAGCTACACATAACCTCCAACTGACTCCAAATGTCTACAACACATTTCTAAAATAATTTATACGATACCGGGCTATGTCCAAAGTCAATTATTTTTGTACCTCTCATCTACAGTTCAGGAGTCCTTCAGTGTTGATATAGCTACAGACAAGACATGTCCAGTACCATACATCTTCAAAGCCTTCAGAGTCGATCCTTGTTAAGCCTTATGACAAAAGTCTCCGAAACAAGAGTCCTACTCTAAAAGTTTACTATACACTTTTATGCTTTTCATAGCACACATCGATAAATATCTTCGTAAATAACCCAACATATTATCAGACCACTAGCATTCGATTTATGCACATACAGTAGGACACCAACATATCCATCAACACAAGTCCATTCTACATTAAGCTCCTCACTTATTTTCATCAGTCTACACTCAGCACACAAAAACTAAAAGAAGTCAAATAACATCCTATTATGTATATACATCCAGTCATTTAACAGCATACCGATGGCTAGTTAAATAATATTGACAGTGATCATGTTAGCTAAGTTTAAATTTATATAGGACCAGGGAACCATTGAACCTTCAGAACCGAGCTACACATACTCAGTGCTGGATGCAAGTTAATACTACACTCATTTGCCATCACTCATTTTCCATAATCGACTCTCTATTCGACACCCATTTTACATAATCGAAACACATTTTCCATCATCGACACACAATACAACACTCATTTTCCATCAGCGACACACAATTCAACACTCATTTTCCATCATCGAAACTCAATTCGTCACTCATTTTCCGTCATCGACACTTAATTCAACACTCATTTTCCGTCATCGACACTCAATTCTACATACTCTTTCCTTCTTCAACACTCATTTTCCTTCATCTACATAAAATAAAATGTAAACTTTCCATCATCCGCACACACACACACAGATACATATATAAATATATTCATACTCAACTCAATTCTTTAATGTAGAAAACACATGAACTTTATTAGGACATGAATAACGACACATTTTAATATCAATTTTTAAAATTATATTTATATCAAAAATACAAAAGTATAAAATTTCATCAGTCAATACACATTACTAACTTATTATATATACCCTGAAATTCTAAGTCCATCAAGAATAGTCCACGTTTCTTTGATAACTGATACAATTTCGTCATCTTGCGAAACAAGTAAAAGTCGCAACCTGTTCGTTAACACGTTCGGGTCTTTCCACGATATATAATCAATTTCACTTGATGCCACCATCTTCTTCGAATGTTTGCTGAACATATTCTGAAAATCGTTGTAATAATTATTATGATAATTTGTATCATTATCATCGGTACTGTTCACATCTTTATCAACCACACTGACATCTTCATCTTGCATATCCCAGTATTTCGAATTTTTTGACATTGGAGTACCATCCTTGGTATCAAGCTTACTTGCTAATTTTCCAAAAAAATATTCCAAAGTCCGTAGAAGTCTACTATAAGACGAGTTGTCACTTTTTCTGGAGATGTTACTTTCATTATCTACTACCTTACTTATATCTTCAACACCAGTTAAGCTATTTCCTTCCTCAAGACCTGGAGATATTTTAACACAATCGCTTTTAAGACTAGGTAGATCAATTTCATTGTTAGACATACTGTCCCCGAGCATAGCGTCTCCATCTACGTACTTTATCGCCTGCGCGATCTTGGCTTTACAAGTTTTATCGTGTTTTTTTAAATTCTCTCTTCGTGTCAACCGTCTTCCACACTTGCCACAAATTAGTATTTGACGGTATGGGCTTTTAACACATTCGTTCTTTTCATGTCTACGAGCATAATAGATGTTATCAAAGTATTTGCTACAGTATGTACAATGTCCTCCAGATGGAGATCGATATTTGTGTATCGTACCTTCACTAGTCTGTACGTACTCCATAATGGTTGAATAGCAACTAAAGGTATTTTTTAGGTACTTCGTATTTTCATGTATGAACATTCATCAATTATTTACGAAAAAAGATTTTTTTTTCTCATTTGAAGAAAAAATCATGTTCCACGTAGTTTTACTACCCACCTTCATATTTCCTAATATGTTATGTTGTAAAAGCAACCAAAGTTGGTTGTAGGTTATGGAATGCTCACTCACGATCTCTTGAAAAAGGTGTACCTCCCTAGATCTCAAGAGGAAGAACATTGACCTTATTTAAAAATTAGTGAATAATATCATGGTCTAGCAAGAATCACAAGATAATCTATTCTCATATTAGCAACCATCATGTATCAGTTGTCTGTATAAGCAGTCAATGTTTTGTGTGGGATGCAGGATGCTCCCTTACGATCGCAACAGAAGGAGGGCTTCGCTAGAACACAAGGGGAAGGGAAATCTTCGTGTGTGATAGCGTTTCTCAGTTTTTTCATGACGTAGTAATCGTCTGATTAATGAACTTTTGTTTTTGCCTGATTTCCACCTGTTAAAATTCTTTTTTAAGTGTTGATTTGATAATATGACTTCGGAAATTTATACGAAACTCTGAATAAAATTACCTGTCTTAGACACCAAGAACAATACAGTTTGTCCTTCATGTTAATGCTTATCAGCTGTCTCAAAGCATTTTATTTGTCTGAGTAACGTTATTATTTTTTAAATCCACCTGATAAAAATATTGTAAGTGGTGATTTATTGACAGAATTTCACTAATTAAATGTAACTCTGAATAGAAATGACATGACTCATTAAGTAAAAAATTATTCATGCAGAGATAGATTTCTCACAAATAATCAGGAGCACTCGGAGAAAACCATCAGATGTCTAGCCAGGAATAATCAGAAACACTTGGAGAAAGCCATCAATATATTAACAAGAATAATCAGAAGCACTCGGAGAAAACCATAAGATGTCTAGTCAGGTATAATCTGGAGCACACGGAGAAAACCACCATAATATTGTCAAGAATAATCGGAAGCACACGGAGAAAAACACCATAATATTGACAAGAATAATCGGAAGCACACGGAGAAAACCGCCACAAGTTTTCTTTCATATCATAAAATTTCAGGAAAAAATAATAATAAATAAAAATTAATTAATAAAAAATTAAAAATAAAATACAAAAAATACATAAACAGATTCTGCTAGCTTGTGAACTTCTCATTGTTGAGCAAAGATATAGTTCTAGTACAAGCCAGAATTTTATGTATTTTTTGTATTTTATTTTTAATTTTTTATTAATTAATTTTTATTTATTACTATTTTTTCCTGAAATTTTATGATATGAAAGAAAACTTGTGGCGGTTTTCTCCGTGTGCTTCCGATTATTCTTGTCAATATTATGGTGTTTTTCTCCGTGTGCTTCCGATTATTCTTGACAATATTATGGTGGTTTTCTACGTGTGCTCCAGATTATACCTGACTAGACATCTTATGGTTTTCTCCGAGTGCTTCTGATTATTCTTGTTAATATATTGATGGCTTTCTCCAAGTGTTTCTGATTATTACTGGCTAGACATCTGATGGTTTTCTCCGAGTGCTCCTGATTATTTGTGAGAAATCTATCTCTGCATGAATAATTTTTTACTAAATGAGTCATGTCATTTCTATTCAGAGTTACATTTAATTAGTGAAATTCTGTCAATAAATCACCACTTACAATATTTTTATCAGGTGGATTTAAAAAATGATAACGTTACTCAGACAAATAATATGCTTTGAGACAGCTGATAAGCATTAACATGAAGGACAAACTGTATTGTTCTTGGTGTCTAAGACAGGTAATTTTATTCAGAGTTTCGTATAAATTTCCGAAGTCATATTATCAAATCAACACTTAAAAAAGAATTTTAACAGGTGGAAATCAGGCAAAAACAAAAGTTCATTAATCAGACGATTACTACGTCATGAAAAAACTGAGAAACGCTATCACACACGAAGATTTCCCTTCCCCTTGTGTTCTAGCGAAGCCCTCCTTCTGTTGCGATCGTAAGGGAGCATCCTGCATCCCACACAAAACATTGACTGCTTATACAGACAACTGATACATGATGGTTGCTAATATGAGAATAGATTATCTTGTGATTCTTGCTAGACCATGATATTATTCACTAATTTTTAAATAAGGTCAATGTTCTTCCTCTTGAGATCTAGGGAGGTACACCTTTTTCAAGAGATCGTGAGTGAGCATTCCATAACCTACAACCAACTTTGGTTGCTTTTACAACATAACATATTAGGAAATATGAAGGTGGGTAGTAAAACTACGTGGAACATGATTTTTTCTTCAAATGAGAAAAAAAAATCTTTTTTCGTAAATAATTGATGAATGTTCATACATGAAAATACGAAGTACCTAAAAAATACCTTTAGTTGCTATTCAACCATTATGGAGTACGTACAGACTAGTGAAGGTACGATACACAAATATCGATCTCCATCTGGAGGACATTGTACATACTGTAGCAAATACTTTGATAACATCTATAATGCTCGTAGACATTAAAAGAACGAATGTGTTAAAAGCCCATACCGTCAAATACAAATTTGTGGCAAGTGTGAAAGACGGTTGACACGAAGAGAGAATTTAAAAAGACACGATAAAACTTGTAAAGCCAAGCTCGCGCAGGAGATAAAGTACGTAGATGGAGACGCTATGCTCGGGGACAGTATGTCTTACAATGAAATTGATCTACCTAGTCTTAAAAGCGATTGTGTTAAAATATCTCCAGGTCTTGAGGAAGGAAATAGCTTAACTGGTGTTGAAGATATAAGTAAGGTAGAAGATAATGAAAGTAACATCTCCAGAAAAAGTGACAAGTCGTCTTATAGTAGACTTCTACGGACTTTGGAATATTTTTTTGGAAAATTAGCAAGTAAGCTTGATACCAAGGATGGTACTCCAATGTCAAAAAATTCGAAATACTGGGATATGCAAGATGAAGATGTCAGTGTGTTTGATAAAGATGTGAACAGCACCGATGATAATGATACAAATTATCATAATCATTATTACAACGATTTTCAGAATATGTTCAGCAAACATTCGAAGAAGATGGTGGCATCAAGTGAAATTGATTATATATCGTGGAAAGACCCGAACCTGTTAACGAACAGGTTGCGACTTTTACTTGTTTCGCAAGATGACGAAATTGTATCAGTTATCAAAGAAACGTGGACTATTCTTGATGGACTTAGAATTTCAGGGTATATATAATAAGTTAGTAATGTGTATTGACTGATGAAATTTTATACTTTTGTATTTTTGATATAAATATAATTTTAAAAATTGATATTAAAATGTGTCGTTATTCATGTCCTAATAAAGTTCATGTGTTTTCTACATTAAAGAATTGAGTTGAGTATGAATATATTTATATATGTATCTGTGTGTGTGTGTGTGGATGATGGAAAGTTTACATTTTATTTTATGTAGATGAAGGAAAATGAGTGTTGAAGAAGGAAAGAGTATGTAGAATTGAGTGTCGATGACGGAAAATGAGTGTTGAATTGAGTGTCGATGACGGAAAATGAGTGACGAATTGAGTTTCGATGATGGAAAATGAGTGTTGAATTGTGTGTCGCTGATGGAAAATGAGTGTTGTATTGTGTGTCGATGATGGAAAATGTGTTTCGATTATGTAAAATGGGTGTCGAATAGAGAGTCGATTATAGAAAATGAGTGATGGCAAATGAGTGTAGTATTAACTTGCATCCAGCACTGAGTATGTGTAGCTCGGTTCTGAAGGTTCAATGGGTCCCTGGTCCTATATAAATTTAAACTTAGCTAACATGATCACTGTCAATATTATTTAACTAGCCATCGGTATGCTGTTAAATGACTGGATGTATATACATAATAGGATGTTATTTGACTTCTTTTAGTTTTTGTGTGCTGAGTGTAGACTGATGAAAATAAGTGAGGAGCTTAATGTAGAATGGACTTGTGTTGATGGATATGTTGGTGTCCTACTGTATGTGCATAAATCGAATGCTAGTGGTCTGATAATATGTTGGGTTATTTACGAAGATATTTATCGATGTGTGCTATGAAAAGCATAAAAGTGTATAGTAAACTTTTAGAGTAGGACTCTTGTTTCGGAGACTTTTGTCATAAGGCTTAACAAGGATCGACTCTGAAGGCTTTGAAGATGTATGGTACTGGACATGTCTTGTCTGTAGCTATATCAACACTGAAGGACTCCTGAACTGTAGATGAGAGGTACAAAAATAATTGACTTTGGACCTAGCCCGGTATCGTATAAATTATTTTAGAAATGTGTTGTAGACATTTGGAGTCAGTTGGAGGTTATGTGTAGCTGTACATAATAAAATTTAAATTTGAGTAGTTGAAACTATGTTTGGTTTCTGAAAGTTCCATTGTTCAGAGACTCTTAATCCTTCTAGTAAGTCTAAATGAACCGTGTATGTAGGATAAGAGATTAGTTGTTTTAATATATAATTTAAACTTTTATTTCTTGAAATTCCTAATTTTTTTTTAGTAATAACATTGGATGATGTATTGACTCGAGTATTATAGTAAATGGTTCTTGATTTGACTAGCGTATTATTCCAACCGGTGCATGTATATAAGCGAGTCCTAGACAGCAGGTCGCTCAGTTTGTTACTGGCGACGACGACGGTGTAAGGATCACCTAGTTTGATTCTTCTGGTGCATAAGACGCGTAATTAGGTACCTGTTCTTGTGAACTCGATGGCATCTTTACCATCTAAAACGACGAACTTGATGGATGTTGTACCATCGACTACGGGAACCCTGACGTCAGCTATGGCGGAGAAGGTGCAGATCCCGTCGGCAACGACGACGACGACGTCATCACAAGAGGAGACTTCAACAGTCGTGATACCGTCAGCAGGAGAGACTTTAATGCCGGTGGTGCTGGCTACACAGGAAAACTCTACGAACTTCGTTTCGTCCTCGATGGAAACTTCAATGACTGGTGATTCAAGAACGACTAACGAACATCGGTGCTGTTACTGTGACAAAAGTTTTAAATACCGTCAACATGCAAGAAGACATGAAAATCATGTCTGTAGAAGAAACGCTAATCGTGTGACATTTCCGTGTGACCCATGTGGTGTACATTTCACAAACAAAAGTAATTTGATTAGGCATTGTAAAAGCAAAGTTCATTTGCAGGTTGTACATCGGGGAAGCGATGATAATTGCGATGAATATCTGTATCAGTGCCGCTACTGTGGTAAACGATTTGAGCGACTACGAAGTACACGCATCCATGAAAAGCATGGATGCAGAAGAAATCTTGACCGTGTAAAATTTCTGTGTGAGAAGTGCGGTGTACAGGTTACACGAAAATTTTACTTGAAAAAGCATTATAAATTTTGTAAAGATGGGTTTCTAGCATCATCTCTGGTCCTGATCTGATGTATCGTGATCTGTATGAATTAGTTGTATTTTGTCACTCTTAATACGAAATATAATAATTTATTTTAATAGAAATGAATGTTGCAAGGACTGAGAAAATGTATACGATATATATACATACAGTGTCAGATTTTATTGTGTATAAATGTACAATTTAAAATAAATTATTGAATTAAAGAATTTTTTTATTAATTTTTCTTAACCTACATCGTTTATCTTAATGTAATAAACTACATGTGGCACGTAATTTAGGTCGGATTTGTAATGTCCGTTTTGTCTTGTTTGTGAGTATTATTTTGTTTACCAATAATGCTGAAGACTTTTTTTTTTTGCTAAAATTATTTCAGTCTGAGTATGCCATCTGCATTCTTAAGATTTTTTTATGGGAGATGTTTTGGTAAAGTGCAGGTACAGGTAATGCCGTAACATTAGAGCAAATCTGACTAGGAACTTGATTTATTATTTTTAAAATAATAATTTATTACTCTCCCGAAATAAACATAACATACTTGTGGGAAATCTATGGTCTTAAATCGTAACCTGTCATATATTGGTGTACACTACGGAGGTGATATTAAAAAATTAAAGAATGTTTATCAATTGACCACACTTCGGGGTATGCTGGTGCACTGGATGGGCTGTATCAGTAAGATTCTGGATACTTGGTAAGCGAGTATTCGTCCGAATTACTCACACATTCGTACTGATTACTAACATGAATTTAGGGTTCACGAAAAAATGTATACTAGCCGGGGTCATGATTTAAAATATTTTGCCGCTTATAATTATCAGTATTGAGTATGGTATGTAAAGTTCGACTCCTCTCGTATATGTGCTACACATTTATTTTTGTAGGTAGCAATATATACATTCGTAGGCTGATTTTCTGCTCTGTTTCAGTGATGCATACTTTGAAGTGGTTCCGTCAAGTACTTTACGTATGCTGGATTATGATTTCACTGGAGATTTACATGTAATGAGTTGGAAGGCTAGCGACGTGATGTATGCATGTCTCGAGCAAAACATATGAGTGTCGCAGCATTCTGCAAGCTTGCAACTCCCGCGCGAGGGGTCAATGTTCATTTGCAGGTGATGGTAGGCGTGTCTCGATCGAGAAGTCTCTGCCTCTATCATTGAGAATTTTTTTTTTTGCGGTTGGCGTGCTTGAATTTATGTACTTTTGACTAGTCGTACGTGAATAAGTTTAAATTCGTATGCATTGGAACATATTTTTCTACATGAGGTAATAAAAATACATAGATGCTACATTGACTGAGATAGGTATCGAACACATGGTTCTTACCCTATGAGTGACTAGCACTTGTTTGTCCCATCTCCTCTAACCCTCGTTTACTTTGTGATATAGATGGGACATGGTTGTTTTCAGAGAGATGATGGTTAAAATGTCTTGGGCATAGTGTAGAAATTACAAGGTGTGGTAATTATTTTAGTCGAAGTGGTAATTTAATAAAACATGTAAAAATTAACATGAAGGTTTTTCTAATGTGTAAACAAATCATTGATAGGATGGATTTGTATGTAGAACTGGCAGTATACCACATCTCTTGAAGTACACTGCATGGTATATAATGAAAGACTCTTGGGCTCAAGAAACTATACTATAGGTGAAAAGAATGAAGCGGTTCCTATGATTAAATGAAAGGAACTTTAATGATTTTTTTTTTATATATTAAGATGATTTAATTGAGTTTGTGATGATGGGTTGAAGGATTAAATAATTAAACTGGACTCATAGGCTTTTACAGAAAATGAGAATGGATCTCACAAGATCATAGATTGTGGTACATCTCTGACAACTGAAATGAGGAAACGATATCATAAAATGAGTGATATTGATGCAGCTCATGGCAATATTGATGACTGCTACGAAGATGATGTCTTTACGTCTGTGATAGTGACACGGACGCGGAGATTTTAAGACAAGTAATATTATTAATATAGAAATGATGGAAGCCGTAGCACGCCGATCGTGACGAGAAACAAATATTGAAGGATGCTGATGGTTTCGGGAAGACTGAAACTAATGGAAGTATCATCACCTTGAAAAGTGAAAATACACTCAAGCCTATATTAAGCAGATCCTCCATACTTTGTAAAAATAATGGACTCCTGAAAAGGAAGCATACAAGCGGTGAAGACACTTCGACATCAACGATATTGAGTTCTTGCAGTAATCTGGGTGAAGACGTTGTCTTCTACGGTGATTGCTACAGTGACTCTGAGGCTGTTTACAAAGGCATAGACTGTGATGCAGAACCTAAAGCTGACAAGATCGAAGAATATGGTGGTGTCCTGAGACCGAAGCGATGGAAACGTCGTGTTATAATAAATAAATCTGATCAAGCTTGTGATGATCGCTGGCTAGATGATGAAAGTAACCCTGAGGTTGGTGTTAAAACGGAAGACACCAGAGATCATAATATTAATAATAAACAAGCAATGAAGATGGTGGCAGAAGAGATTGATTCCACATCATGGAAAGATCGAAAAATATTGGTTGACTGGCTAAGACTGATGGTGGCATCAGTTCGTAGAGGAAACTACTTGCATATCGTGTAAGTATCGCCCATACTATAAGAATTTCGGAACGCTGGCTACATACAATAATCATTCGATTAACTGTCATGTGTGTACTAATGAAAAATAAAATGAATGATTTATATTTTAAAAAAGTATGATTTATTTCTTGTATCCTGATTTCCAAATAAGTCTGTGTTTCCGCTACTGTATGTGTGATCATTCCGTTTCCTGTGTGTACTGTGTGTACGTTCCGATTTCCTGTGTGTACATTCCGTTTTCCTGTGTGTACATTTCGTTTTCCTGTTTGTACATTTCGTTTTCCTGTTTGTTCATTTCGTTTTCCTGTTTGTACATTTCGTTTTTCTGTTTGTACATTTCGTTTTCCTGTTTGTACATTTCGTTTTCCTGTTTGTACATTTCGTTTTCCTGTTTGTACTTTTCGTTTTCCTGTGTGTACTTTTCGTTTTCCTGTGTGTACATTACGTTTTCCTGTGTGTACATTACGTTTTCCTGTGTGTACTGTGTGTACATTGCGTGTTGGAGCCGAGTAGACTTGTATCCATGTAGCTTCATAGACATTTAGTTTCGTAGCCATGCGGTCTTTTAGTCATGCAGTCTCTCAGCCATGTTTAACTCGGAACCAGCTAGATCCTTTTAGACTCGTAGTTTTGTAGCCTCGTAGCATTGTGGCCCAATATCATTGGTGCTGTTGAAAGAAAAGGTAGTTGGGGCATTTGGAGCTGTTGGAGCCATTTGGAGGCTGTTGGAGCATTTGGAGGCTGTTGGAGCATTTGGAGCTAAGAAGTAGTCGTTGCACGTCTATGCAAAGCTAAATGTTTATAAGTTTGCTGCCTTTTGCAAGTGATTCTGTAGTAGGATAGAAATTGTGTAATAAATATTATGTTTGTAAACGACTTTGTGGTGTTTTATTTCTCGAACCTTACGCTTTTCTGGTATTTAAATTAAATTTATTTTAGCTTCGTCCAGGATCGTGCCAAGGACCTTAGACGACCTAATTAATCAGTATATTGTTTGCAAATTTATTTAATGAATTTTTAACTTTTTCCTGAATTTTTAGTTTAATTATTACTAATTTTCAATATGGTGGTCTTGATGGCTTATAGGATGATGGTAGTAGAGGCTTTAAAGTCTCTTTAAGAATGTTGAATGTGGCTTATTGAAGTTATTATTTTTTCATAAAATGAAACATTATTGCAACGATCGAGGATCGAACCAAGGACTGGAGCGGATCGAATCGATATGTAAATTAATGAGTGATTTTTTTGATGAATTTTGGATTTTTTCCCGCTTTTCTAGCTACATTATTACATGATTTCAAGATGGCGTCCGAATTTCAAGATGGCGGGGGGCACCTCGGTAATAAATGTTTACTGCACTGTAGCGGGTTAGAATGAAATTATCCAGATGGAAATGTACTCTATAATATGAGTACACACACAAGATGACGTACTCCAGCAGGTGGTAGCTCCTGGTAGCATCTACTGAACATTAAATGTCGGGTCCATGATGGTCGACAAGGACAAAGTCAAACTTCAAAGTCAAGGTCAAATTTCAAGGTGAAGGTCAAATTTCAAAGTCAAGGTCAAATTTCAAAGTCAAGGTCAAATTTCAAAGTCAAGGTCAAATTTCAAGGTCAAGGTCAAATTTCAAGGTCAAGGTCAAATTTCAAGGTCAAGGTCAAATTTCAAGGTCAGGGTAAAATTTCAAGGTCAGGGTCAAATTTCAAGGTCAGGGTCAAATTTCAAGGTCAGGGTCAAATTTCAAGGTCAAGTTCAAATTTCAAGGTCAAGGTCAAAGGTCAAGGTCAATGGTGTGGTGACCAGATAATTATACTAACATGGTATCGGCACACTCTAGCCGACGAAAACAAGATGGTGGTCTCCAGCGTATGAAGACAAGATGGCGGACATGACGTTATATCAGCTGACGATATATGAACCTTGGTATTGGTGACGGTAGATCGGTCTGTAGGTGGCTTCTGTGGAGGAAGGATCTGATGTTTTTTTTATTTTTTACCCTCACCGGTTTGGAACCAAGAATGGGAATCGATATAATCAATCATTATATTTATTGTCAATTTATTTAATGAATTTTGAACTTTTTCCCGCATCTCTAGCATAAAAATTATGGATTTTCAAGATGGCGGCCAAATGACAAGATGGTAGGTTTGTCTCGAACAGGTGGTGCTATTATTACTTTAAATTAAAAAAAATTACAAGTCCAAATATGCATGTTATTTTTATATATACCTTATTTAATCTTCGGTCTGGTAAATGTCTCGATGGCCGAGCGGTTAAAAGCGTATGTTTTCCAACCTAGAGATCAGAGCTGCGATGGTTCGAATCACAGCGTTTCCAATATATTTTTCATAAAAAAATTAAATTTAAAATGTCGATAAGGTTCATAATAGCTATGGTAGGTAATGGAACATCGACCTTATGTGATGAGACAGAGCGACGCTGGCGCTATCTAGGAACAAACAACAGAAACAGAGTCGTCGGTATCCAAGATGGCGGCGTCCAGTGGAACAGAAAAAAAATTCGTTAAAATCGGATAATAAATAAAAAAGTTAAAGATGGCGACCGTAACGAAAATTGCAACGGTGACGTCATCATTCAAAATGGCGGAAAACACATCACCGGAATTTTCTAGAACACAATGACGTCATCCAAAATGGCGGATCCAAAATGGCGGATCCAAAATGGCCGCCGTGATCTACTTGTCCCGTTACGATGTGTCCCGTTACGATGTGTCCCGTTACGATGTGTCCCGTTACGGTGTGTCCCGTTACGCTGTGTCCCGGTACGCTTATCCAAGATGGCCGCCGTGACGTCAGAATCCAAGATGGCGGACACCGGCTCCCGGCTCCACACCCTGAACCCTGTTTCCGGACATACTATTATATAATACTACTATTTATATAAATATCATATACCTAAAGCAAGTTATTTTTCGTCCCATTGAAAACTCCCTTTTTATAATTGGTATATGCTTTTACTCACGAAGAAAATGTTGTATTTTCAATTCTTCGACTGAGTAAAAAATATTTTTAACATACAAGAATTTTATTATAATTTGAAATTTTTATGTGGCGAAGTCTTTTAACATAACCACATAAATTGTCATCCGTTGTGTTGTCACAACAATAGCGACTCAGGGAAATCAGAGGGCAATGTACTAGACAAACACATGAGATACTATTTATTTATAACATTATTATTCACAAACAATGATAGATGACAAAAGTTGAACAATATTTCTTATCAATTGCTTCACCAATAGCTTCTAAGCGGGACTCGCTTCTTGTAATTAAATAAAACAAATTGATAATTTTAATAATCTGTTGTGCAACAAACACCAAAATAAAAGCTTTTAAACATCGGCTAACCCAAGCGCTTATATAATGAAAATAAAATTATTTAAAGACATGTGCTCTCTTTTTAAAATATGCGCTGGATTTCAAAGTGTTATCACTGAACAGAATTTATTGTTTGAAAACTGCAGCATTTTCATAGTTTAAAATAAAAACTCCAAGTCTGTATTTATCAACTTCCGACTCTTAAGCAAACGAATCCTTTACTACGCGGTGGTCGCGAAATTTATATTCACACGTCATTGATCTAAAATAGCAGCCAATGCTTGGTTACTCGTTTCGATTTCAATTTACAACACTGTCCGAGTATGTCATACTCGCTGGCTGCTGAACCACAGCGACTGGGTATGGAATCCAAGCTGGCTTCCCACTCGCTGTGACGACTGGGCTGGTTCTTTGCTCGCGCCTCGCCCAGCCGCGCCGAGCAGCTCGCAGTGCGCTCGGCCAATGAGCGTCCAGCGCCACTTAGCGGTGTTTGTCCTCCGGGGACCGCCCCCAGAGCAGGCGATCACCGACTCGCGAACCCGCACTGTTATTTTTGGACACTATACAGATTTAAAACCACACCGATACCAGAATAGTTATTTGTACCGTTTATCGTCTTGCCTTAATAATTATCTAACTATTTGTCTTAGAGACGATAATTATCGTGTCATTATTCGGGGCATGTAGTCAGCTCGCTGTTTCGATCTTGAGTTTCCTTCGCGGGCGGGTGGGTTGGCGGGGAAGTGGAATCATGCGGATTGGTCAAAACCGGTACTCTCTCTCTCTCTCTCTCTCTCCTTTCTATTCTGTGTAGCTCACGACTCAGACGTGATAGCGTGGTGGTTCGTGCGTTTGCGTTTAAACAGTTTTTTTATACCGATCGATTTAAACCAGAAATAATTTAGTTTGGACATATTTATATGTAAAAATGAAAATGATAGCATGCAAAAAAACTATAAAATACAATACATCAGCCTCAGCCCGTACAACATCCAACCTAAAATGTAAATCACAGCTGTCGTGACGAGGCGGCCTCGGGCCACGCACAGGTACCCCGATGTCCGGTGCCGAGAGAGAAAGACTGCTTCAGGAGCGTCGCGAACTGCTGCGACACGCTCGGAGAGCGACTCCGACTCCGCCGGCCACTAAGAGCGACTCGCTGACCTCGCGACACAGCTGCACTCGCGTCTCCCCCGAGCCGAGCCTTCGACTCGCGGCCCAGCACTCGCTCAGCGAGTATCTGATGCGTGCGGTGGACGTAACCGTCAGGATCGCCAGGACACGTGGCCGGAAGAAGGGGGAAAGATTCCCTAGAAGGGCCGGGGGTGTTGGGGGGGGGGGGGGGGGTTGGTTCCAGAACGTTATGGTTACTGCCCGGGCTCTTTGTCCACGGCCAAGGATAAGATTGGTTGTTGTACTGCTTGGAAGGAGTTGCCATTTCTCGTTGCCATCGTCAGAAGCACGTCATCGTAGAACACGTCAAGCGCACGATGACGTCAGCAGCTCGGAATGTTCGCCACGACGGTTGGTGGCGTGTTAGGGACAGCTACGCCCCACAAGAAGGGTCGCTGGTTCGAGACTGGCTGTCGATGTTGCAGCCGCAGGATCCGGGAAGACGAGCGGAGGTTGACCACAGTCGACGTGTCCTGGTGGTGGTATACCCCTCGTTAGGTATACCAACGCCATTTTTATTTAAAATTATATTCTGTTGTTCTGCGATGCATGATTATGATTTAAAATAGTGCTTTAAACGAATGTTTTCGAAAACCGATAATGTTAAATCGAAAAAAAAAACTTTTTTGAAAATACGTTAAATAGTATAATTAATAACTAGCTCGCGCAATTTTAATATTGCAATTGAAAGAAAAGCATGTGATTTGTTCCAATTTTTTTTATTAAAGTAGTAGGCACGATAAATTGACATATTTTTTTAAGATTTAGCTCTAAATAAAATTATATTTAAAAAAACTAAAAAACAAGCTTTCTATGTTGTTTGAAATAAAAAGAAAAATAATCTTCAAAGTTCAGTAAATTGTTTCAAAGGAAAATAATGATCTACAAATTCGTATGATGTAATTATTTTAATAAACTTAAAATAAGAATAAAGTAATAAACAAAACAATTTTAATAAACAAAGTGGGGTGTTCTCTTCTTTCATTTTAATATTGACTCTGTCCTTAAGAATAGCAATTTTTGGTATAAAATTTATGACATCTGATATAAAGAGTGCATTGCTCTCTTCTTTCATTTTATTAATGACTCTATCCTAACGAATATACATTAGTGTTAGAAAATTTAAGACAACTGATATAATGCACCCCACTCTTTTTTGCACTAAAAGATTCGTTTTGTTTATTGCTTGATTCTTATTTTAAGCTTATTAAAAATATTACGTTATACAGAGTTTTAGTTCATTATTTAACTTTTGAACAAAATTGCTTAATTTAATTTTTTTTACTTTTTAGTTAGTACAACATAAGTAAGTGTGTTTTTGGTTATTTAAAATATAATTTTTATTTACTTTTTAGTTTATAATTAATTAATTTTTATGAATTCCTTGAAATGCACCACAGGATCCATTTGTGTCATCAGAAGCATGGATATAACTATAAATTACAAAGAGCATTCTGATACTCATATACTTATCATTCTTCCATGGAAAACATTATTAGTTTATGATAATACTCAAAATCAATATTTCATAAATTTGGTGATATGTTTCTCTACAAGAGTGATCCAGTCAACAAAATTTTTGAGAAAAAAAAATTTCGTTGATAAGGTTCAGGTCCCACACCTCTGAAAGATAGGGGAGGGGTTGACCCACCGACGCGACGTCCCACTTCGTAATACTCCTAGAAATACACCACAAAATCAATTTTTAGAGTACCAAAAATTTCGGAGGAAATTTAATCTCTCCCCCACCCTCAGGGCTCATACGAGGGAGTCAGATAGTCAGATGATGTTTGAAGACCTCGGGAGCACGTAAGAACAATCGGACTTAAATTTTCCTAAATTTCGAAAAATCGGGGGCAAGTGACCACCCCTCGAAGGCTGAAGGGTGGGGGAAGTTGAACACTCAGGCTCGTTTTACATTTACTTTAGACTCTTGGATTTGAAATACATCAAATCTAAGGGAAACGATTGGTGAAATTTTCGAAATTATGGTTGTTGACCTCCGGAGGGGGGGGAGGGGTTTGTGAGGGAAAGGGGCAGCCTACCCCCGAGCAATTTGGCCACTATCCCCAGGCCTTATGGATACACAAAACGTATGGTTATTGCCTATAGATCGAAAGTAGTGTTTTTTTTTGTTCCTATGACACTGCTCCCTTATGTTTTGAGGTTATTTTCATGAATTTATTGTATTGTCATCCGGATTGCATATACTTGTAAAGTTCAAATCGACACGACAATTAAAAGCAGAATTAAAATTAAAATTTCTGATTTTATTACATATTTACAAGTGAATTATATATATATTTATAAATTCTTCGAAATGCAGTAAAAAATCAATTTCAATGTCCGAAAAATTTCGGGGGCAATTTAGCCTACCCCTCAAGGAGGTCCAATGGTGCCCGATGGCCCCGGAAGCACGTTAAAATTAACGTCATTTAATTGTCCCGACTTTCAAAAAATCGGAAGCAAATGACCTCTTCCCTGAATGTTTATGGGGAGGGGGGGGGGGGGGGGGTTGGGATAATGAGGACCCTGAATGGCTTGGAAACACTCCAAATCAAAAGAGAATCATTTTTGAAATTTTAGAAATTTTGTAGTTTTGATCCTCCCCTTTTCACGCTTGAGGGAAGCAGTCAACTTCGGGAAAATTTTCCCACATACCCTAGACTCATCATAGAGATACAAAAATCATGGTTATTGCCCATGCACAATTGTAGAAGTGTTTTGCCCCTTTGCCCTTCCCCTTTTTTCATATTTGTGCCATAGTCTTGAAATAATCGTATTATCATCAGGATTACATCTACTGGCAAAGTTTAAAATCGATACGACAATTAGGAGTAGGTTAAAATCGACTTACAAGGCTTGATTACATAGTTATTTAGTTAGTTACAAGTGAAGCTAATAAACGCGTGTTAAAAAAACTTTTAATAGTGTGTTTTGTAAAGTTATGTGTAGGTTTTTTTATATTTTGAATAAATAAAGAATCTTAATTTATTATTTATTTTCTAGTGTGTTCAAGGATATATTTGACCTTAATAATATCAAAATGACATTTTTTCATTTAATGAAGTAGGCAATTTATAAAATTGTTAAATAAGCACATATTTCTTTTTAAATAAATTTATGTCATCGTTTACACCAACGCTTTGATTTATAATGGTTAAAACTATGCTTAGAATAATTAAATAATTTCGTAATATTAAAATTACGTCCATTATTTGGTACAACTGCATCTTTATTTGCGATGCAGAATACAGATTACAAATTTATTATCAAACGATATTATTATTTCTTAGTTATGCTTAGTAAGAAATTTCCACAATTTTAACCCCTCTCCTCGTTTTCCACAGGGATGCCTATGTAAAATCTCAGAATTTAGTAAAAATGGTAATATCCATTGTGATAATACTAAGTATCTCAGAACACTGAAACTTTAGTTTAAATATTTTTCACTGTTTGTTTATATTTCTTTCAATTGTAATAATCTCTAGAGTTTATTGCTCAGAGCAGTAGCAATTTCTCTATGTTTTAATGGTTGGAAAAGAGATCTGATTAAGAGAAGGTGATTTGTCTATGGATCGGCGGACCTTTTAAATGGAAAATTTAGGCATTGTTGAAAATTTGACGATATAACTTTGGAGAGAACGATGAAGAAGGAAGTTTTTTTTGGTGCCATTTTTGTGGCTGGTGTGTGTGGCCGCGTCGGGCATTTCCGACGCGGAATTCAGCTATATTTTCAGCAGATATTTCACTGAATAAGTGAACTGTTGCGCCCCTGAGCCAGGGCGAATGTTACGGTAATATTTAATTACCGGGGCTACCTTTATCTACGGAAATATAAGGTACGAAAGTTTAATGTATTTAGGCCTGAAGTTTTGTGTTCAGTGAGCCCCTTCTATTAACTGTTTCGGCCTAGTAACTTATTGTTCCTGTTAATGCCTCTGGTTTTCGTTATGGCACAACATAATTATCTTAACTTTTACCTAGTAGTCTCGATTTAAAGATTCTTGTGTGATCCGAGGTAACTGAGTTAGTTGATTTTTAATTCACTTTAAGTATTATTATTTATCATAAATGAACTTTTGCTTTCGTTTGTGCCCAACATAACTATATAGATAACTTATATGTTATGTGATTTCATATGAGTTATGGGTAAGCAACCTTGGTTCTCAGTGTAAATCACCTTATGTGTGTCAAACTATTAATTTTGGAAATGGGTAACTTTGGGCATAAGCCGCAATTGAAAACCACTTATAGCAGTGGAAATATTTATGAGTAATATAGTAATGTTAAAGTGTGGCGCCCGTATAAACATAATAATAATAGTTGTCCTATTACCTATAGTAACTATAATTCATTCATGAAGTAATAGTTCAGAGTGTCGACCATTCGTGGAGCCCGATATTTTGTTGAGTATAATCATGAATACCAGAGGGAGGTGTCATTACCGAGGCAATACCGGATCTAGGGACAGCAGCATGTCCGAGGACAGAGAGTCAATTCCTATTCTGGTAACACAAGAGATAGAGGGAAACGAATCTAATCAGCCCACGGAACACTTGGAAACCATCTCAGTTTTAGTTCTTACTCCTAGTGGCAGTATTGACTTAAATAACTTGCTCCAGGGACTCATGGCCAGGTTAGATGCCAACGCTGCTGAAATGAATGCCAAATTAGACTTTAACACTAGCAAATTAGACTCTAATACTGCCAGGTTAGATGCCAACGCTGCTGAAACCAGTGCCAGGCTAGATTCCTATACTGCACAACTGACTGGCATACAGCAAAGTATCCTCAGCTTCGAGAGTAACCTCAAGTTACAGCTGCAGGAGGTTAGGGAGTCAGTATCAGTTGTAACCAACCGGATAACAACACTAGAGTTTAACACTGATCAGAAGTTAGCCCAGCTTCAGAATCAATGCCAAGACACCACACAGAAGATACAGGAGGAGTTAGGCAGTGTGTCAGAACGCTTAGAACAAGTGGCCCAACAGGCTGCACAAAACCACTGCAGCTTGGACCACACTAGTCAACAGGTGCACGAACAAATGGCACAAATTTCACACAAAATGGACGAGCTAGGACACCAACTAGAAAAGCGAGTAGGTAATCTGGAAAATCGCATGCTTACCCTCAGGTTAAACAACCTGATGGATAGACCCATCACTACCGCAGTTACGCCCATAGCTATCCCTAGTAACGTGCCAGAGCTTGCTTCACCAGTTACTACACCACATGCAGCACATTCTAGCCTTTCTCCTGCACTTGACCAAGTGGCCATTATGCACCACCCGGCCAGACAGTGGTCAGAGGCCATGCCTCGTTTTGCAGGTGGGGAAAATGAAAACCCCATGCGGTTTTTAAAAAAAATTGAGAAGTATTCAGCCATGTTTAAGCTGAATGACGAGGAGAAATTAAAATGCCTGAACACTGCCCTCCGCGAACATGCGTATTACTGGTGGGCAGTAATACAGACTTCCAAACCCAATTCAAGCAGCAGTTCTGGAGTGTGCGAATACAGGGCCACTTAAGAGCCAGGCTGCATGGGGAAAAATTCGACTATAAAAAACATAAGTCTCTGGAAGCCTATCTCTCGACCATGTTTGAACGTACCAGGTACTTAGACCTACCAATGAATGACGAGGAATTTATTTCCATGTTTCTTGGACAACTACCCCACAAGTACCAGTTACAGTTAACTGGTAGGAATTTTTCGAATATTACCGAGTTTAGAGAACAGTTACTGGCATTCGCCAGGCTAGAGCAGCAGGGGCGGATTAATACCACTGAACCAGAAAAGACACAAGCTCAGAAATCACCTCCGCTTTATCAACAGTGGCAGCGCGGCGGGGAACAGCCCAAAATACGAGTCAACACCGCCAAATGGAAGTTTCACCACACCGGGAAATGGAACAACGAGCAGAATCGAATACATAACTCGAACTTCTGGGGCGGGAAATGGAGTCGTCCCGGTAGTGATGAGTACGAGCCGAGCCACCATGAACAACACCGTAACAAGAGATCGCAACACGAAGAACAGCGGCCTCCCAGGTACGAGTACCCAGAGCGACCAAGATCACCACGTCAAGGGTACCACGACCGATTGCCAAGATCACCGGAGCAGCAGCAACAGCTAGTGTTCCCTCCCAGTGGAGCTGAAACCGTCCAGTCAGCGAACACCACGACGAGTTTCCCCACTCACAACTTCCCCTCGTCCACGTCAAAGTACCAACAAGGATACTTTGCGCGGCAATCACCAATCCCTCCCAACAGCAGCCAGATGCAGCAGCTGCGGCAACAGCAGCAGGCCAGCTCATCATCAAACGCCGCCTTGGCTAGCACAGCCAATGCGACGGCGTGAAACTAGCAAGGATTGATGGTGGTACGCCCCGACCATTGATCCACGAACCAGGCATGGGGGCGAACTATTGTGTGCCCAGTTATAATTGCATCACATATCAAATTTTGCTCGCCACAGTTTTGCTAAAATAAAATGAACGTGAATTTCTTTATAGCGAGGAACCTGAAAGTATTTTGCCCAAGTACAACACTGTTTGTCCAGAATTAGAATTAGAGGTTAACGGACAACAAGTTAGTGTATTATTAGATAGCGGAGCAGAAATAACTTGTGTAAGTGAAGAATTTGTCATGCACCTGCTACAGCTTGGACAAAAATTATGCATCATGCCAGTACCATGCATAAAAATTATTGTCATGACGTCCAGGTCTAGTCCTATTGTAAACAAACAAGTTTTTCTCCACATCAACGACCTAGGTCAGTCCAAAGACATTACAGCATTAGTCGTTAAAGGGTTAACAAAAACACTGATTTTAGGTACTGATTTTCTGACACAGTATGGCATAGTACTTAATTTCGACAAGTGGACTATTTCACCAACTGAATGCAAGTTACCTACCACCATAACTACCAGTCATTGGCAGGTGACAGGTAATTTTATAGGCATGTTACGTCTAAACATGTTACCCCAGGTGCACAGCTTGCAAGCTAACAATAATTTTAATGCATCATGGGAAGAATTACAGCAATCAGTACAGGAGGTTCTCACTATTAACACCGAGCAAAAGGATTTGCTATTACAGTTACTTTGCCAACATCAGGACATGTTCAACGAGAAGCCTGGGTATAATCGTTGGTACAAAGCGAAAATAGTGGTGAAAGAGGGCGAACCTTTTCATAGAAAAACCTACCCTATCCCAGATAAGTACCTGAATGAAGCGACTGACTATCTGCAACTAATGTTAGACTGGAAAATCATCAAGAGGGAAGCAAGTCCTTATGTCAATCCTGTGGTTTGTGTACGTAAGAAAGATGGTACTGTGCGCCTATGTTTAGACGCAAGGGAGCTAAACCGCATCACGGTGAAAGATCGTGAGAGCCCAATCTGCACAAATGAAATTCTACGACTGTACCAGGGCGTAAAAATACTTGACCACCATGGACTTGTCTTCAGGTTACTGGCAAATACCATTACAACCTGAATCCTGTCAGTACACTGCATTTTTATTCCGCAATCAACAATACACATTCCAAGTACTTCCCTTTGGTTTGTGTAATGCAGTGGCGGAATTTACTAGGTGTATGGCTACTACGCTAGGGCCAGAGTGTGCATCATTTGCAAGAGCGTATGTTGATGACATACTGATTACATCATCAACATATAGCGAACACCCAGAACACATTCACGTAGTACTCACTAAACTCAAGGAAGCAGGCATGACTGTGAAAATAAAAAAAAATCACTATTTTGCAGAGAAGAGCTGCCATTCCTTGGGCACATTTTAACTCCAACTGGAATTAAAACTGCACCAGATAAACTTAAGGCCATACAAGAATTCCCTGTTCCCAAGAACATTAAACAAGAGCTTTCCTCGGAGTCGTGGGATTTTACAGGAATTATAGCGATCAGGTGGCGAAAATTGCACTACCACTGTTCCAGCTACTGAAAAAGGACGTTCCCTGGGGCTGGAATAAACCGCATCAAACAGCGTTCCCCGTCCAAGGTCGAGACTTCCTGTTGTACATCGACGCGTCAGATTACGCGCTAGGATGCAAACTAGCCCAGCTCGACGACAAAGGAACGGAGAAAACTGTGGCTATGGCCAGCCGCACTCGGAACACAGCGGAACGACAGTACACTGTAACAGAGAAAGAAGCCCTTGCCATAGTCTGGGCTTTACAGAAGTTTCGTGACCTGCTGTTAGGTGAGAGAATACAACTACTCACTGATCACCAAACTCGCACGTGTCTGAAAGCAGGTAGAGTGTTTGGAAGCAGACTTACTAGGTGGTATTTACTCTTACAAGAGTACGACATCAATATCAGCCACATACCAGGGAGCGAGAACTCGGCAGCAGATTACCTTAGTAGTCTGGAGTCACCTGAAACAGTAGATATGTTTCCTGTTAGCAAACCAAAGGAATTTCTGGTAGCTCCAGGCAACATTGCTAATTTTGGCGAAAATAAAAATTTAGAAAATATTTTGAAAAACTTAAAAACACTGCAAGACACTGACAAGTTTTGCCAAGAGGCAACAGCAAAACTGACAGCTTGTGAACCTACTCACAAGGTACATTTGTATTATTGCAAGTCAAAAGAGGGTATACTGTTTTACCGGCAAAAACAACAGTCATATTTTGAAGACTGCTGGAAGCCAGTAATACCAACGGCTGTACGAGACAAGATATCTTGGGAGCTTCATGTAAGCTTAGGCCATGTGGGTGCAAAGAAGCTGTTCGGAGCCATAAGCAGACAGCTATATTGACCCAACATGACTAGGACACTGTCAAAAATCACTGCATCCTGCTTGTTATGCCAGAAAACCAAGCATGCACAAGAGCGGCTGCATGGTGAACTACGACCAATCATTCCACAGCGATCTCTAGATTTAGTGTCAGTAGATTTATTTGGACCCTTACCTACCTCCAAGGCTGGTGTAATTTATTTTTGTTGTAATGGACGTGTTCAGCAAGTACACTAAACTGTACGCTATAGTAAATGCAACTGCAAAAACAGTGTTGTCAAAGTACAAAACTTTCACTGAGACAATCGGGAAAGCCACCTACGTGTTATCTGATAGAGGATCCCAGTTTTCTAGTGATGTGTGGCAAAGTGGTGTGAAACGACTAGGTACTTCACCCACCACATCTTCAGTGATGTATCCACAATGCAACCCTGTGGAGCGGCAGATGCGTTCGCTAGGTAATCTGCTAAGGGCATACTGTCACGATGCACAGCAAAGCTGGCGTGATTATTTACCGTTTGTAGAGTGTGTACTAAACCACACCATACACACATCTACCGGCGTTACCCCCCATGAGACCATATGCCTGGTTCGGTCGGAGGCAATACCAAACAAATATTTACCCATCTACGACGAGAATCCGGATCAGGATAAACTTCCTAGCAGGGAAGAAATTGAGGATTTAATTAGAGCAAAGCTACACCTAGAAGCCAGGAATAGGCAGAAGCGGAAAACCATGCGCAAGCTACACAGTTTTAAGGTCGGTGACCTTGTGCTGTTAAGGACTGCGCCAACAAGCAACAAGTGGGCGAATGTAACGAAGATGTTATTCCTACTCTACAGTGGACCCTGCGAGATTCTCCAGGTACATCGGGAGAACTGTACACCTTAAAGGAAGTGTCAACAGGTATCAATGTGGGAAACTACAACATTAATCATTTAAGGGGCCTACCACGCACCAGCGGTGCAAAATATGTAAGATCAGAGTATACAAAATAGTTAGCTATATGTATACTGTACTGTTATTGTGCCTAGAATTATTAATAGGATTTGTGTGTAACTGTGAATTTATACCGGAAGGTTATGGTGTTAGTCAGCTGAGTTATTTTTTTTTGTGTGAACTCAGTTGATTTTGGTTAGGTGAAGCATAGTCTTCCTAGCATTTATGTGGTTCAGTACGAGAGTAAATGCTCTTGTCCTTAGGCAGAGACCTAGAGGATGTACCGTGAACCTGGTGTACTGTATGTACATGTTTATTGGCGGCACCTAATAGTTCGGTTCACACACACGAATTGAGTAATTTTAATGTACACTGTCAGTACAGGCTGTATGTTGGTGCTAATGTATACCTAGGCAAGGTTCTGTTGTAAACACGGACACCCTGACACACTGTGTGTAAACAAACAAGAAAGCACTGTAGAAATTGAAAATAATGGCTTACCTTGTTATGATCCAGGCTACAGCCTTTTTACCTACCTATTTCATAGGTATTCCTCATTTCTAACACTTTTCAATCAGTAGTAAATAATGCTGACTAGGATTGTAATCCCACAGGATTACCCTATCTAAGTGGATATTTACTCCATCCACAACTTCCTAGATATCACACCTGAAGAAAGAATTGGCTATATAGCTGGCTAGAGAGATCATCTTCACTTCTCTTTAGATTAATTTTGAAAAGAAAGAAAAATGCACATTAATCGTTGAATTTCACTTGTTTACATCACACAGATAGCACTCAGGTTGAAATCACTGTAATTCACTGTCTATTTCTTGATGTGAAAAGCTTCTTCAGTGGTGTAGATGAGTGTAGAATGTTATTATTTGTTAATTGACAAAATATTATTAAATATCTGTGATGTAATTAATAGCAATGCTAAAAAGCTAGTGATGTGAAAATGTGATTTAATGTTGTTTTATGGGAGACCAAATGAAACAATTATGATTATTAAGTATAATTAGAAATAACTGTAAAATATTAGAATATGTGCATATCAATGTTATGTCAGTGAAAATATCTATAAAATGTTTGTATTTGTTTTTAATGACCAGGAATGTGCTATTCCTATATACCAGCAAGGCATTTATGAAGTTCTAGTAATCACTGTAAATATTTATTTAATATGTGCATATCAATGTTATTGTGTTTGAAGTTTAATTATGTGTTCCTGCACTGAAGTTTAGTTAATGTTTCTAAGAACAAGTTGCTTGTAAATATAATATATATCATAATGAAACAAATGTTTATTGTTATAGACAGAATCCCAGGAAATGTTATTATTTCTGCCATAAAACTAATGTACTAAAATAATAATGTTTATAATGAAGTTTAACAAACAACTATTTCAATTGAAGGTATGATACCAATTGTAATAAAACAAAGTTTTTCTTTGGCTAGGTTAAAAATAATTCTTTTCAGCCAAAATAACTAAATGGCCTTTGTGTAAATAGTTATCTATTGTTGTAGACAAGTAAAAATTATCACATTCATGTACACAGCATTTTATCATGAACATGGAAAAAATACCCAGTCTCAACAATAGTACACATCAGATTTCCACTATATTATGTATTTGTGTTATTATGTTAATGAATTATGCTTATTTTATTAAATATTTTTTGTTAATATGAGTTGTGTCAAATTATGTGTGTTTAATTTAAGATTTTAAATTGTTATTAAGTAGGCCTATGTTATTTTATTTTAGAGTTATATTGTTTACTTTAAACCAAGGTTGCTTACACATTATTTAAGGTTAGTTAGGGTAGCAAGTAAAGAAGAATTTTTACGTTCCGGTGTCTGCAGCGAATGGAGAATAAACTGTACGAGGTAGTTCACTTGGACGCTTAAAGTTAAAAAGCGCGGGTGCATTTAGAGGCTAATATATAACAGTTTAAAGAGTGTTTATAGTGTACACGAGTGCGCGGACGAACTACGGACCGAGATGAATTCTTCTTGATCCTCGTCTACTGCATGGGGTAGTAGCATCAGCAGTGACAGCGTCCACCATGTCTGTCAGGCTTTGGGCATGACGTCCCACCGCAGGCCTGGGGTGGAGCGGCCGAGAGGTATATCCTGGCATGGGTTGTCTGGAATGGCTGCCACAGTCCTCGCTGGCCTGGATCACGATGTCAATGTGGTGACATCAGTGGTTGTCATTGGCTTGGACGGCGTCCCGGCCAACAGCGTCCAGCGACGGCGTGTATCTGCACATTGAGCGGTATTGTTTAGTACCCGCCACACAACACTTGTTGATAGCAGCCTCGTAATTCCCTGCAGAATCAACTCCTACCTTGTAACCAGCGGCAGAACGAGTTTTCTTCTGTGCTCCCTAGACCTTCAGCGAGGTAATAGACACCTCGATCAACGACGCCGGGTGTTTGTTTACCAGAAACTTGTTGATAGCAGCTGCCTGCCCTCAGGATGAAGAAATATGGTGTGAGCCGTTACGATTCTCAACCGTCACGAAACGCAGTGCTGCCAACTTTTGACAAATGTCAAGTTTTAGTGTTTGAATTTGAAATTATTGTACGACCTAAATTAAACCAAATTTAAGGTAATTTTAGTGTGAATTAAGGCCGAGAGTGGCATCTGTGATAATACTAAGTATCTCAGAACACTGAAACTTTAGTTTAAATATTTTTCAGTGTTTGTTTATATGTCTTTAAATTGTATTAATCTCTAGAGTTTATTGCTCAGAGCAGTAGCAATTTATCTATGTTTTAATGGTTGGAAAAGAGATCTGATTAAGAGAAGGTGATTTGTCTATGGATCGGCGGACCTTTTAAATGGAAAATTTAGGCATTGTTGAAAATTTGACGATATAATTTTGGAGAAAACAATGAAGAAGGAAGTTTTTTTTTTGGTGCCAATTTTTTTGGCTGGTGTGTGTGTGTGGCCGCGTCGGGCATTTCCGACGCGGAATTCAGCTATATTTTCAGCAGATATTTCACTGAATAAGTGAACTGTTGCGCCCCTGAGCCAGGGCGAATGCTACGGTAATATTTAATTACCGGGGCTACCTTTATCTACGGAAATATAAGGTACGAAAGTTTAATGTATTTAGGCCTGAAGTTTTGTGTTCAGTGAGCCCCTTCTATTAACTGTTTCGGCCTAGTAACTTATTGTTCCTGTTAATGCCTCATGTATAGTGATTAAAAAATTGACAATTTATTTAAAGTTAGATTTTATGATTTATTAATAACTTTTATTGTTAAAACCAAATTTTTAATATTTCACCTCCTAAGAAGTAGAACTTAGGCACATAGTTAAAAAAAAAGTTGGTAGATTTTGCATGTTTGTAAATCAGTACCTGGATGACCGAGCTTTGCTGGGTATTGTTTTTTGGTAAATTGTGTTTTTTAGAAATTATATTTAAATACGAATTACATACTGATAAAATGATGAAATAGGAATAATATTTATTGATCTTACCGACATAATAATAATATATGAACTGGTTATTTAAATAAAAAATCACGAGTGCAACAAATACTTAATTTTTTACAGTTTATCCTATAACTACGTAAGTATATATATATATATATATATATATATATATATATATATATATATATATATATTTGTCATCACAGTTTTAATTTGGAAATTGGGTCTTAATCTAATACTTCCTTACAAATTATATTGCGGGTATGCCGAGGATTTTCATTTGGAAGATGGACGTTTAACGTAGTTGGTCGCTTAACTCTAGAAATTGCCACATATAACATGCCATACATGAAGACCCGTTTTTTTTTCAAAGTTCGTTTAGGCATTTTTAAGTGAACACATGAGTTAAAAAGACACAAATAATATAAGTAAACAATTGATTTCTTGGTCTAACCTCAAACCACTCATTGGCTAATGTTGCTTAACAACGCCATCTACTGGAGTAGCTTTAGTGTTGTTGTGTCGTTAAAGCAGTAAGTTGCTCCCAATTTAAAAAAAACTTTTATTATTACTCGCCAATAGATGTCAGGAAGAGTCATTTATGTTTAAGTTGATTATCGATAAAGTTGAATATTGAAAACACGGAAAAAACGACATTTTCTAAAAAAATGAATCCTAGCTAGATCGATTTATCGCCCCCGAAACTTCCTGCATACTAAATTTCATGAAAATCGTCGGAGCCGTTTCCGAGATTCAGATTATATATAAACAAGAATTTCTCGTTTAAATATATAAGATACGGCATTACGAAAATCCTGCTTGATTATAGTAATATAGTAGTGGCATTGTCACCAGTAAATGTCTGCACGTCTTGGCGCAGGCTGGTTGGGTGTCGCCACAGCTGCACGGGAGTTCTTGGCGGGTGCTAGCTCCAGCACATGCCACTGTACCACTGTGTGGCTGTGAGCTCGGCCACGCGTCCAGCGCTGTCTCGTGCTGTCGTCTCTGGGTCGCTCTGTGTCACTCTGTCCCTCGGAGCGCGAGCGACTCGGTTCCCGCTCAGCGAGTCGCGGGCTGAAACCTTCTGGAAGGGGGGAGCTAGTGGGAGCCTCGGGGCTCACTCCGGCGGTGGTCGGGGGTTCGAGGTGTAGGGCCTACTGGACGGTCTGTACTCCGCGATGAAGAATTCCCAGACTTGGAAGAGAACGGGAATCGTAGATACATGGGACCCCCCTTGTAGAAGTAAGTCTCTCTAGTTTAAGTCTATGGTAGTAGGTAACGTCTCCGTTTAAGCTAACTTTAATGCTAGTAAAACTAACAGCGAGTAATACATTGGTCGTAAGGGTAAGTGTAGCTGGGTTAATGATGAAGAGATTTTAGGCCCCCTTTTTTAAAATTGTTCTTTGTGTAAAGGTTGACTGGACACATCTTATAACTTCGGTTTTTTTATTTTAAATAAATGTTAGTTGTTTGAAACATAGTTTTAATGATAATTTTTATGTATAGCCCTAGGCTCTCATCTCTCTCCAGACATCCCTTAAATATGAATAAACTATATCTTTAGAGCCGGGTAATAAAAGTATTTAGTTAATTAAGATCGTTTGTAATGAGTAGATCCCTCTTGCCCAACGAGTTCAGAGAGAGATAAGGATAGATTAACGGGAACCCTCCCTCCCAAATAAAGATTTTAAAGTATTTTTCATTCTAAAAGTCTATAGTAACTGTCTTCTATGTACCTATATTTTTTGGACTTATATTTTTGATTAAATAATTCAAAAAAACCCGTGACAGTATTGTATTACTTAAAAAGGAATTCCCAAATTTAATACCCCTCTGTTATTTTCCCACAAGGAAGCCTATGTAAAAATTGAGCACTAAATAAATATGGCAATATCCATCAATATGCATTTTATAATAAAAAAATGACAATATTTTCACCCGTTTTGCGGTCGAATATATAATAATGGCAAGGATAAAAATTATGCTATTTATCATAATAATGTATGTAATATTTCTCAGTTTATTACCTACATTTTAATGCGTCTGGATATATGATTTATTACTATAAAAACCAACGTGCGTTGGTTTCACTGCCTATGAGGTAGAATAATGAAAATAGATAAAAAAAAACCCTAATTAATTAATTGTTTGAGTTATTCAAACTCAGTTTCCTACATCCAGCTTTATTTTCTATAGAGATATACGTTTTCTATGGTAAAAAACCACCATTAAAAGTCAAACTTCGAAAAATATAAAAACAATATAATACGCAAATCCTTATACTTGTCGTTCATTCTTAATATCTTATACCTAGATATGGTATATACGTAAATATGCTGTTTATCTATAAACAAAATTAAAACCCCTTAATGCCCTTTGAGGCGGTATTTTGCAATGTAGTAAAATATAAATTTTTAAGTTTATTATTTAAATTTTTACAACAATATACGTCTATCCTAATTAGATTTGGAAATACGATTTTCAAAAATAAATTCAAACATAACACCTTAAAAGACGAATATCAATGAATGAAAGATGTGTACCTCTAGATGCAAGTTTTTTATTCTTAGTATCAAACTACTGATTCTAATGAAATCAGAAGTGCTTTTTTTAAGATTAAAAAAAACCTATACTTTTTACCCCACTTAGAGGTTGAATTTCGTAAAATGGTATAATTGTGGTTGATATTTTAGTTCGTGTGTTATTGGTACACAATAAATTATTATTTTTTTTAGATTCGGAGCTTTGATTATTTCACTTATCCAATATTAACCCCATTTTCACCCCTTAGAAGTTGAATTTCGCAAAGTGGTAAAATTATTGTTGGTATTTTTTGTTTGCATATTATTGCTAGCCAATATATTTTTTTATGATGCATTAGATTGGGAGTTATATATATTTATTTAAAAATATTGTCACAACTTTTTCACCCCTTAGGAGTTGAATTTCGTAAATTGGTTAAATTTTGGGTGTTAGTTTTTGTATGCTGATTATTGAACACATATATATTATATTTAATTAAACTCGGGGATATATTTATTAATATTAAAACATAATTTACTACTTTTTCACTCCTTCGGAGTTAAATTTCGCCAACTGGTAAAATTGGGGTTAGTAGTATTAGTATGTTTATTATTGGTACACAACATATTTTCTTAACATTGATTACATTCTGAGATATATTTATTTATTTTATAACCTAATTTACTCTTTTTGACCCCTTAGGTGTTTAATTTTAGAAAATGGTAAAATTGTGGTTGGTAATATTCGTATGTTTATTATTGGTATCCAATATATTTACTTATTCTTGATTATATTAAGATGTATAATTATTTATTTTATAGCTAATTTTACCCCTTTTGCACACATTAAGGGTTGAATTTCGCAAAATCGTAAAATAATACTTGGTAGTATTCTTATGTTTATTATTGGTACCCAAATTATATTATTATACTTGATTAGATTTTGAGATATAATTACTTATTTGTAACCTAATTTCCCCCTTTTTTTTAACCCCTCAGGGGTTGAATTTCGCAAAATGGTAAAACTGTGTTTGAAGAATTTAAATGTTTTTACTGGCACCCAATATATTTTATTATGATTGATAAGTTGCAAGGATACAATTAATTATATTAATTATAATATATATATACAAATAAAAAACGCAATTTACCCTTTTATTTCCCATTTAGAGGCATGTTTTAAGTTACCCAGTGAACATTTCAATAAAATAAAAATATATAAATATCAGTCAAATAGTTATCGATTGATGCGGGAACAAACAAACAGACGAACGGAAAAAAAGTTTAAAAAAATTAAAAGCTATATTTTTGACTTTTAAAAACATAATTGCAGTTTCCAATAGTTTTCCTTCATTTTATTTAATGTACATATTTTAATTGAAGTTTTATTATTAGTATAGTTTAGAGTATTAGAATTCTTTACAAATCTTTGAAGAAAACTGTAAATCCAATTAATTTGCTAAAAAGGTTGTTTATCAGTAGTGTTTAAAAATATACTCTTTGAATAAACTAGGTTGAATATTAATGATGAATATAATAGAACTCCCAATATTAAATCTGTATCCAATTTCTTGTATATGACTAGCTAATAACCCGCAGCTTCGCTTGCGCAAAATCTGGTATTACTGATATCATGCCATTGAAAGAATAGTATGTGAGTTTTTCGAACATTTTTAGTAAATAAATATATAAACTAATTTATAAGAATTACCAAAACATTTAAATCATAACCAATCGTTTAATAATTATTTTTGTTTAATGTGGTTATGCGCAGACCTTTTTTAATTTTTAGTATAGAGTAAGTATCTGATTTTATCAGTTATGTTTTAGTGTGTTCAAGGATATATTATAATACCTTGATGAAATAAAACTTAACACTATTTCAATTCATAAGCTATAAACAATAAAAGAATACTAAACATGCACATATTTTAAAAAATTAAGTTTTTGCTATCTTTTAGAGTAACACTTTGATTTATTATGTCCAAAGCTATGCTTAGAATAATTAAATAATTTCACCTTAGTACAAATAAAAATTATTTAAGGATATATGATACAATTACATCTTTACTTGAAATACAAAGTACAGATATTACATTTCTTATACAACGTATTATTTATTTCTTAGTTATGTTTCGTATTACTTAAAAAAAAAATGGTCAAAATTTTTCTCTATCTTCTCTTTCAACACAAGGATGCCTATGTAAAAATTCAGAACTGAATAAAAATGGCAAAAACATTTAACCAAATAAAACAAAACTCGTCCCTTTTATTTACCGCAGATGTAAACTCTAAAATAAATTGAATAAACTTGCATTTATATTAAATTTAAATTTATTATTAATGTATTTCTTAACTTTAATAAGATTAACATCCTCTGTTACAACTTAAGGTGTGATATTTTGGATAACGTTAAATAAAACCCCTTATGTTTTTAATTGCGAAAAATTGTAAAATGGTTGTTCGTGGTAGTTGTATGTTTAATATTGATATTTAATAATTTTCTTTGGATTGATTTTTTCAGAGATATAATAAATTATTTATAACGTTATTTACCCTTTTCACCCATTTAGGGGTGAAATTAAGAAATTATATAAACTCGTTTTTAAATTTGCCAGAGACCTTTATAATAAACTAAATTCACCAAAATACGTCAAGTAGTTTTCGATTGAAGCTGGAACAAACAGATAACATACCAAAATTTTAGCAACTATTTTTTTTTGGACTCTCCATAACGTAAATAACCATTAATTTTTTTAAAAAATAATTTATTCTATTGTACGGACATTTTACCTCAACCAGTTTTATTATTAGTATAGGTTAGATCAAACTTTTAACAGCTCCCGTGCAACTGCATAATAAATAACAGTTTGAATACTCAAGGACGTAATCGAAACGAGGTCTGTGAGAGACCTGGTATTACTTTCCCTCGTTTCTGGAGGTGACCATGAAATCAGGATTGCGTGCAGCCGCCGAAACAGGTTTCGTAACTTCGCCTCGTCACTGCAAGCGAGTGAGGAGACGAGGCTGACCGGGAGCTCGCGAAGTGGAGGACTCAGTCCGTCACGAGCGGTAGTGGCGTGCAGACATGGACACCACCAACAAGGTAGGAGTTGTGTTGCCAAGTTCTTCTGCGAGACGCTGTGGTACATTACCCAAGGGTAGTCTATAGTAGTGCTGCTCGTTAAGTTGAACAATACATTAGTAACACGTTTCGGTGGGACTAAAATAACACGTGTGCCGTAAATTAAATTATAATTTAGGAGACTACAAAACTTGCTTGTTTCAAACAAATAATATTATTTTTTATATTACATGCCGAGAGCTTGTAAAAGCTATACGGATCTATTTGTAGATTCAAATATTTTTTTTTTTCACAATTAGTTTTCAAATAAATTATATGAAAAATTGCAGAAACGGTTACGGTTCTATCGCCTTTTTAACTCGCTGCAACCAAACTATCTCTGTGTTATCACGCTGATGAGTTAACTCATATTTACTTTGCTTCACCGAGTGAAATTTAAGACCAGACTAATTGAATTTAAAATTTCTTTGCTATTGATACATATTTTTTATTTCTAAATCTTGAAGGAAAATTAAAATGAATATAGGAGTTAAAAACTACGTTTTATAGTAAAATATAATAAAAAATATTAAAAATATCAAGAAAACTATGTCTTGCAGTAATGGAAATATAATCTCTTATATGCGAGTGACAGTATTTAACTAACAATCTTTGTGTGATAAACAACCAACGAGCTGCTTACAACTCTTTTGCACGATTAATATTTTTTTTACCACCAAGTGGCAGGTAAACTCACCAAATGTAACTAATAATGTTCAGAAAAGTGGCTTATAAATTACAGAATACCTATCAATTTTCATCCTTTATTACCTAGTCATTTTAGTTTATAAACATTAAATAAGTACAAGAAAACTAAAACTAATATATTATATCTGTTTATGATAATAATGCAACTGAGGTTTGGATCCACTGTTTCTGACCACTGTTTCAGAAAAATATTTTTCCAGTCAACACAAAGGAGGAAAAGGAAAAATTATCAGAAGCCCTCGGCATTAGTTTGGACGAAATTTTCTGCAGAGGGAGTATGCTAGTGGAATGGACACATAATCAACCTCATCTTCCTTGCGTCAGGGAGAACTTCTATAAGAGTAAGTAAATAAGGTACAGTACATTTTGTGGGATAAAAAATTCTTCCATTTTATTTCTAAATTGAAAAAGGGCTGTAGTGCGAAGAGCTGCGATCGAAAAAATATAACCATTTTTTTCAGCAAAGAATGGCCAATAGAATCTTAAATACGCTCATTACCTGGTAATTTAATTAAGCGGTGCTGGTTTCGGTACTCCAAATAAATGCCTTTGAAAACAGTCATTTGTTGCTGCTATCTGGTATGATCATTATCACCGTCACCATCATCGATGATGACGATCATGTCTTATAAATTAAGTTATACCTATGCCGTAGTGGTAAAGGCCCTGTCACATTGTCAAATATTTTTCTCCAACTACATTTGATATTAGTGTTGAAGGAGTAGTATTGGTTGAAGAATAGCTTCTAAATTTCCACTTTAAATATAATTGGACGGATAATCTCAAATATGTTTTAGATCATGTCACACTACCAAAGTTTACTTTTGGTTTGAGCTATAACAATTATTTAAATTTTAATCTCATTTTTAAATTAAATAATGTTTCACAGTGTAAGATGAAATTTTTGAACTGTGGTAATATTTGTATATTTTTTAACAATAATAATTTTAACTTTTAATAACATTATTTACATAATAAAATAAATATATAGTAATTTATTTACGTTATAGAAGCAAAACATTATTTTTACATATAAAATTATTTCACTTGCATCATAAACATTGTTATTATTATTTTTTTTGTTTCACTTTTATAACCTCTTTAATCGCTCCTGTGTTCTTGCCATTTTAAAGAATTGTTGTGACGGTAAAATATGTCCTTTATTTTTGCTAGGCACAATTTTTATTGGAAGATTGCTTCCAGCATGTAACATATTTTAGAACCCGTCCTATATGTAAGATAGTTCATAGACACTCAAGTCAAGTAAGTGATCTGAGCCAAGTCATCACACAAAAAAGTTGTCAAATAAAAAAGTCTGAGTTAGTGACGTTTTTAGTGGCGTTATAACCCAATTTTATTTGACGCAGCATATTGGAAAGCTTTGGAAGCGGAAGCTTGACAGAGTAACAGGACCTTACGATACTGGAATTGCATTCCAGAGGATCCCGGCTTGAGTACCGGTTCTTGCCATCCTGATTCCTGTCTTCCAGTCAAATCTGGGATAACACCTTACCATAGGTTATGACCAGTTTCTCCTCCAGTGACATTGGTCTGTGTACCTGTGAGCTGACTGTATCATATCCTCCAGTGACCCTGGTCTGTGTGCCTGTGAGCTGACTGTATCTTATCCTCCAGTGACCCTGGTCTGTGTACTTGTGAGCTGACTGTATCATTCCTCCAGTGACCCTGGTCTGTGTGCCTGTGAGCTGACTGTATCTTATCCTCCAGTGACTCTGGTCTGTGTGCCTGTGAGCTGACTGTATCTTATCCTCCAGTGACCCTGGTCTGTGTGCCTGTGAGCTGACTGTATCTTATCCTCCAGTGACCCTGGTCTGTGTGCCAGTGAGCTGAATGTATCTTATCCTCCAATGACCCTGGTCTGTGGTCCTGTGTGCTGACGTGTATCTTAAGGGCCCCGCACGGAATCCTCAGAGAAATAACTGTACAGGCTTGGCTCAGAACATGTTCAGAGGTGACAGTGGGATGTGTTGGCATCGGAAGATGTGTTGGCTGTTGTTTTTTTGTAAAGTAGAGCTAGACTTGACATAAATGATGTTAGAAATCGTGGATAGGTTATGGGATGTGATTGGAGCACTGTCTGAATGAATGGGCGCGGTACACGGGAGTACCACGATAAAACCCTCAAGCTGAGGGCAATGTCTGCACGTTTTCTCTTGAGAGAACTAAGTTACTTACTTTAAAAAACTGAAGCACCGTAGTTTCAATTAGAGAAACTTCATTTCTTCCAGCTCCCGACTTTATTTTCCCTCCAAATTTTTTTGTCTCCTACCTCTACAGACTACCTATGTTGTATATATATATTTTAGTTTCGGCCCAGTTGCTATTTAATGTTTCGACTAAAGGTGCGTAGGCATTTTATTTTTTCTCCCTTTGATCATGGTTCTTGTTCCTTTTTACCAGTGAAAGGCATGGTTATGATTTGTACGTTTTTATAAACTGTTCCATTACGTCGCGAGACACGGTTCGCCAGCATCAACTGACCTGGACTGTGTCGCAAGGCCACACACGCTCAGGTTGGCCTGCGCTGTCCAGCGAGTGTCTTCCCACAGTCTCCGGCGGCCTGCACAGTGCCTGAGAACTGCGCAGTTGCGTGGCTCACACGCCCCGAGTATCCATAACGCCAGGCCTGTGCAGTTTTCCCTCTGAGGATTTCCTGAACGTGCGTGGAGTCCTTGACGATCTTTCTATGGACGAGAGTTTAAGTTAGGATAAAAAAACTTATTTAACTCAGTAAAAAAAAAAAAATTAGAAGTAATTCCTCCATAAGAGCTGCTTATCAAATATGGCTGAGTTTATTTTTCTCTTAGCGTTCATCGGTAGTTACTACGCTGAACAAGAATAATTCTAATGTTTAGCTGTATAGTTTCGTAAGCTTGAGTTAGTGTCAAGTTTTTTTTCTGCACACAGGCTGTGGATTCGCGGGCAGGATTTTCGCGAGGAAGAAGATGAGCATGGAAAGGGCCAAGAATAGCATCGACACGTATTACACGATGAAAGCTCTAGCTCCGGAGTATTTGCTGAACAGAGACCCAGCCAATCAGCAGTTCAGAGCTTCCATGGAGCACTAGTGAGTACATTGGGAAAACATTTTGACGTGTAAATATATTAGCTCTCAGTATAAGGCATTTGGTAGGAGTAATTTCGTGAATGGAAGTCGCTAGGAACGAAAATGTGTAACAACGATGCTACCATCAAAGGCGGATTCACGAACCATATTTCACAGAAACAAAGGGAAAAGTTATTGTATTATCTGTTTAATGAATTTTTAACAATATGGGCAGTGTTAGTCGAAAATCAGGCCCCAATATGGGTTTAATATTTTTTCAAGTCTTTTTCGCTTTTATCGGAGTCGTTTTATTATATAGTTCAACCTTTCACTACGCAAATCGAATGATTCGATAGTCAACGTAGCTCTCCAGCAACGAATTCTAGTAATGGGTGAGAAAATTAAGTGTGATTCGCGTCAATAAATGTAGTTTAAAGCACAATTTTTGTATATTTATCACGGTCGGTATTATTTTTAAGAATTCCATTTAAATTTTGTTTCCGAGTTTCCTATTATAAGTTTATTTGCTTCATGAGAACACATGAATTTGCTTGTTACCGAGGTTAGATGTTTATACATCACTGACGAGTACTGAAAGACTCACATTTTTTTTTGTTTCTCATCCAAAAGATTAGTAATTTTTTATGGAATTATTATTAAATTTATAGGATATATTATAATTGACATAAAGGATGTTAGAAATCGTGAATAGGTTATGGGATGTTATTGGAGCACTGTCTAAATGAATGGGCGTGGGACACGGGAGTACAACGATAAAACCCTCAAGCTGAGGGCAATGTCCGCCACGTTTTCTCTTGAGAGAAATCTGTATTTGATCCCATCAGGATTCGAATTTGGTTCAACTGGTTAGGAAGCGAGTGATTTTAGTACTCTGTTTCCGTGGCTTTGATTTACATAATCACGTGTAATAAAAAAATGTTTTTCTAAAACTTACTATAGTTTTTGTGTAAATCAAAATATACCTACAGGTTTTAATTGCTATACCAAATGTACATATTTAATTCGTTCTAACTGACACAACATTTTTGGTATATGACCGAGAGAATTAGCGCCATGTTAAAAAACTGTCCTCGCATAATGGAGGTACAGAGTTAAAACTCCAGCAAACTATCCTCAATTCAGTTTTCATTGGTTTCCAGAAATCAGTCCTGCTAAATTTTGGGATGGCAACTTTAACTTTCCAGGGCCCTAAATTTTGTATATCATTTTATGGTTAGATGCTGAAGTAAAATCTTCTGAAGTGAGTGGAGTATTTCATATAATTTTCTCAGGCTGTAAAATAATAATTAGCTCGTTCAAAAATAGGGAAAATATTTTAATTGTTACCAAAATTTTATGACTGAAACTTTTCTTATAACGGAAACTCTCAGTGCTAGGGGTAAATAATTTTATTTAGTGCTTAACTTACGGGAGTAAATGAGTATATTTTCATTGTAATAATCATTAGCTGAAAAATATGGAACCTACCTACTTGTGCCAAGCCAAAGTCGAGCTCATGGCTCTTTCATTCCCAACGAGAGTAGAAAACATTCGAAACACGTTGACTGCATGGAATATACAAAAATGTTTAACTGGTCCTTTGGAAAAAAAATACTTGAACATATAGGGTGATTTGCAAGTTAAGTTTCCAGATATTTCTTAATTTCCTAGAATGTTCTAAAACCACCCATAATGTTCAAATTAAATATGATCTTCAAAAACCGCCTTAGCCTGTAATCTGGACCACAAGAGTTTTTATTTTATGAGAAAACGTTTTTACAGCCAGTCGGGTGAGTCGAGGCAATGGCATTATCAGGGCGTAACAAATTAAAGCACAAGTAAATAAAGTTTAACGCTCAGAGAATTAGATAAACGATTAGTAGAAGAGTTGTGCAACTGCTTTGCTTCTTGGTCCATGTTTGTTTCACTTGCACTTATTTTCCCCGGTACAGAGCAACTGGACGTGGCTGCGGATAGGTCATATTCACGTAGCACAAATTATTCCAAAGCCTTTTAGCACTACACAAACATTTTTTTTTTCAGTTATGAATAAATTAAAAAAAAACATAAATTACGCATAACTTGTGATTTCACTGCACTAGCGTTATGAAGAAATCACACCGAGTCGCGAATTCATGTATCATATGTTAGCTACAAACTTTATTGCCAAAGACACAGATGGCAGCAGCAGAGCTGCTTGCAGCGTTGTTAGCGAGTTATCGCAGAACTGCAATCAGTCTGTAAAGTTTCACACTCCTACCACGAGTGGCAGCCACGCTATCATCACACATTTTTTTTTTTAACCTTTCGAGCACATTTTATTCTTCTGAAGTTCAAACGTGGCTGCAGCCGAACCCAGGGACATCAATTAATATTAAACAGAAAGTTTAAATAAGCTAGTTTTAAAAATATTATCCACAAGTTCAAGTACAGGAATAATTAAGAAAAATGTTTAAATTGTGGATCTTAGGGCGGTAATCCAAAACGTACGGGTAAAGTAGCGAATAATCACTGCATTGTTGAGATACAACTGTAACCTGACTCGTGGGCAGTATTCCAGAACATTTCCAAACAGAATCCCACTAACGGAACAAAAGGTAACCGTTTTAATAAAAGGTGGCCTGCGCGTGACTAGAAACTCGTTCCAACGCATTCTAGCGGACATTTCGCAGCCACTGATAAAATTGATTGGCAAAAATCCTGTCGCACAAATTAAATGGTGTTATAATTTTCTCAAGTAATTTTTAAGTTATGATTATTTATTGTTATGACTATTAAAGTGTACAAAATACATTCCATGATAGTTTCGCTACCATAAAGTTTCATATGACACATCAATACGTTTTATACGTCTCCCAAGATTCATGAAATTTAATATATACAATTTAATGGTGCCAGACGCGGGTCCACCATTTGGACGAAATCAAAGTAAAAGATAGCTCTGTGCATGCGCAAAATTTGAGCAATAGATCGGCAACGGGTAGGACTCCGAACACTATTTCTTAAAAATAAGGGACTGGCCGTGCCGTATCATGCACTGGGAATACGGCCAAGTTACAGGTGTAGCATATAGAACATTTTTATTTCGGTGTCTTTGAATACCGTCTTTAGTGATTCCATTCTACCAGTTTAGCCGGAGCGGGTATAGAATATTTATCTAGAATTATTTGGTGATTTAGGAAATTAATCGTTAAGCTGTCTCCTGTAAAGTTCTCGGGAGCCGTTATCACTAATGTGCCACGCGTGTGTGATGAGGGTCGTAATTCAAATACGCGAAAAACTAGTGTGGGAATCTCCTGATGCTTATCTCAAAAGTCTTGCCGTCTTCTAGAGTTCTAGGGAGCCAAATGGTTACTTAGCTTTAGGTCTTTTGGATTTTTGCAATCATCACCAAGTTTACTAAGACAGTTGTTCTGCATATTCCAAGATAAAGAAAATGCATGTTATAAATTATTGTTTTAGTAGTAGCATTTAAAATGATAGTCTTGTTGGAAAACATTTGCATTAACTTTAAAATCGGAGAAAATACTAACATTTTTTACTCTGTTTTAATGAAAATACATGCTTAACGTTACAAAAGTTTTCAAAAAACTTCTAGAAAAATTTAAAGGGCCTGTCACACGGTTAAAGATTCCAACACCTTGCAATATATTATTTCAAATAAGGTTTATGACGTCACGAAAATATCTCTAGTGCAGATATGTTTGTTTTGACAAGCTGTATGACTTGAGTTTCCATGAAACATATTGCACATAGGACGGGTTCTAAAATATATAGGATGTTGGAAGCAATCGGCCAGACAAAATTGCCTAACGAAAGCAAAGAAACGTCCGTTTCTGTCACAAAGAATATTTCAAATGGCGAAGAACACATGGGCGATTAAAGAGTTTATAAAAGTGAAATAACTAAACTTTCATTAATATGAATGTTGGGTGCGAAATATTTTTATTTGTTAATAGAAAATTTAAAAAAAAATCACGGAACTTTGATTTCATTATGTAACAGGTATTACTGTTGGTTAAATTTATAGATGTTTTAAAAATTTAAAAATGCTAAACATATAAAAAGTTCACAAATCCCATTACATTATGATGAATAGTTTAATTTCAAAATAAGAATAAAAAACAAATTTTGAGGTAGCTCAAACCAAATATGAACTTTGATACTGCGAGTTGAGATAAAACATATTTTAGGTGATCTGTCCAAATTTTTAATGGAGAAAATTGTAAGCCATTTTCCGTCCAATACTATCTCTCCAACTCTATTGTCGAATATAGTTGGTGACAAATATTTTACAGCGCAACACAGAGTTAAATATCCCCTCAGTGAAAGCGTGCATTTCGGACTTTGTAGTCCTACTCGCTGGTCCACGGTCAACAGTGACTCTCGGTATATCTTAGACCCGTTCCACATTGACGGATTCACAATACCCGTTCCACTATGAACGTTCCGCAAAAACGGAAACAGATCCGTACCCGCATGACAATAACGTTTCACTATCCATGTGCACTTCCCGAATGCGTGTAAAATTAAAAAATGGGAACCAATGATAATAAATTTCACAGTTCCGAAAAATAAATTTATTAATTTTCTTGAGAAACGGCTTTTCCGTAAAAGGTGTTTTTCCAAAAATGTTGTTTTAGAACACTACAGACGTTCCTCTATGAAACATAAAACAGCGTTAAAAAATTATTACTGGACTCAGAGAGACTCATGTTTATAGGCGAAGTAGTATAACATTACCGCCATGTGTAACTACATGCGTTTATCTCTCATTGTAGACACTCCGTTCCGTGAAATCCGTGTCCATTTACGTGATCGGTCTCCGCAAGTATCTTTATTAATTGTTTGTTATTTAAAAATAGCTTTCGGTAAGACAGGAACCACACACGAAGAGTTTCTTTGTCATTATACATGTGTAGTGAATAAAGACCTTATTATTTTATATGTAGCCGTTCTTAAAAACAGTTTCGTTCTGAAATCCGTTCCAGAATGTCTTCGTGATCAAGCCAGTCGTATCTAAATTTGTAATACCAGAAGACAAGCAGTTGTGCTGGCTTGGATATGAATGAAATCTGTGCGTCTTGATCGCCGCCCTCTCCATGGACTGTGAAGACACGTGTGATGCGACCGAGCCCCGCGCCCCGGCTGTTGCAGCAACGTAGCGCCCATGCCGCAGCTGACGGACCGCCTGACCAGGGTGTACGCGCTGAGGGCCGTGGACCGCGAGTTCTCGCCGCACATGCTGACGGACTGGTCCAAGTACACGATGATGCTGGTGGACATCCAGCAGTGGGACGACCTCAGCCTCGCCGAGGAGGTGGTCATCGACCTCTCCAACATAACGCTGCAGCACGTCGTCGCCTTCACGCCGCCGGTGCTCAAGAAGCTGGTCGCCTGCTACCTGGTGAGCAGTGGTGGATCCAGGATTTTGGTTTGGGAGGGGCTTGACCCAGCTGAGGCTAGGCTTTATCAAGGCAAACACTAAAACAATAGTGGACCCAGATGCTTTTGGAGGGGGCTTGAGCCCCTTTAGCCCCCCCCCCCCTCTGGATCCGCTACTGCTGGTGAGCTCTGTTCGCCGCCACGCCCGACGTCGCGGAACTAACCTCCGACACTGAGTGGTGGTTTCTCAGTTCAAGTTGACCAACGTTAGTTATACACTGTCTTCATATTAAAGGGGTTTCAAACAGACAGTTATTTTTTAATAAATAAACAAAACGCTTTATGAATTATACACAGAGAAAAAACGTTTGTTTGTATCAAACAAATATTTGTTGGTATATGGCAAAACAAATATTTACTTGCTGCAACAAAATATTTTGTTAGCTTAACCAAACTTGGTAAGTAACCAAAATGATTTGTTACACCTAACCAAATATACAGTTGAGTTGAGAAAAAAAATTGTTGTGTCAACTGAATCTTTCCTACTACAAAATATTTATTGAATTAACAAAGTATATTTCTTTCGCCATATACGAACAAATATTTTGTTGAGGCAAACATTCCTTTCTGTCAGTGTATAAAGAAGCGGAATACAATTATTGGTTACACACCTTGTATAACGGACTACAAACACAAAACTTATTGCACAGGACAATATGTCTCTTTGACAGACACATTATAAATTTATTATGGAACTAACTAATGCCCAGCATGCGTTGCTATGGAAATGTCAAGTTTTTGTAATTTGTTTGAAGTAGGTACACATATAAAAAGCATCTCTCTATCTCTACATATACATCTATAAATCTAATTATATTTCTCTCCACATATAACATCTCTATCTCTCTCAATCTCTATATATCTATATATATCTATTTAAATCTCTCTAGATCACACTTTATTTCTCTATGTATCTGTGTTTCGATCTATATCTCAATCTACCAATCAATATCGCTCTATCTCTCTCTAAATATATATATATATATATATATAGAAACCTCGCTCTAACTCTCTTCATGTCTCTATATATTTGTTTAACTCTCTATATCTCCCTATACTTCCTTCTATATCTCTATCTCTGGATGTCTTTATCTTCGTTTCTATATCTTTATCTTTACAATACAGAAGGCGAACACACAAACATTTAATTATATTTTTATATCCTATATATTTTTATCTATCACTTTACCTGTCACAGGTGGAACGTAGATGTATAAAACCACGCTGTATTCGATTGCAACGTTGTGTCAAAATGTCAAAGCAATTGGTGAAGAACTTTCGGAGATTAGATTTTGAACGAAGGAACATTTACACTTTTATTTGTTATATTTAACAGTATTTATTAAATACAACGTATCAAAACTATCATCACTATCATTATTCTTTTCAATTATCAGTATTCAGGTTGGGCACTTTTAAAAACAAAACAGTTTAAACGGGTACTTTTGGTCATTATGATTCAGTGCAAATTTCAGTATTAAAACCTGCTTATTGGTGATACCTAATCACCACACACCCGAGAACAATGCGCATAGTGTTTCTGTAGACACACTTTGTGTTCACGCCATTCTTCCTTACGAAGCCTCTCGTCTGGTATTGGTTATGCTTCAGTTAACGAGTGCTTTAAACCAGGTGGAGCTCGTGTCCCGATTGGAATTGATCACTTAATCAGATTTTGTCAACGAAATAAATTTCGTGGTTTCTTAATTTTTTTTTTGTGTTTAGCATTTTAAAGCACCTTAAACAAATCACCCAAAAAGCCTGCAACAATATAGTTTACTATCGCAAAGATGGTTATTTCATAACAAGCCGGAGTACCCTCACTTCGCTACAGCAGTTTACAGGCAGAAAACATGGGTGCCCCACTGTCGTTGTAACAGCCGTTGCCATGGATTCGCAGAAGGCACCAACAATGCAAAAACCCTTAGCTATGGAAACGAAGAAAGCATTATCAATGAAATGACGATATTTCATCAAATGTTGCTAATATTTTGTGGTATGGTACAGCTTCGCCTACGTGGCATCTAGTGCAAGGGCTGCCTTAAATTGAACCCTCTTTAATTTAAATGAACTTGAAATGAGAACTCACCTTATATTTATTGCGCTTGGTTGTGAAAAATAAGTGTTTTAATTGTTATATACCTCCGGATGCCATTATCGAAATGAGATAAATATACACCAGATTTTACGTCTAATAATAAGCTTTTAAACACAACACGTTTTCTTAATCGGTCTAGTAGTTTCTGCGCCAACCTCGAACAAAAAAAAACACTCAGACAAACTCCTGTTGTAAAATAGTAGAGATGTTTTAATAGCAGTTGTTAAATGCTTACTAAGTCATTGTTTAGTAGTTTTCACAGTGATTTTATATTATTTTCATCAGTTGAAATTATTTCAATATAAAAACGAAACTATGTAAACATTATTTCACTAATCTTAGGTGTTTTTACTTTTCACTTACTATTCAGTATTTATATTTATCTACTCGGGTACTTTATGATGATCAGTGCAACATGCACTGCAGCGCTCCAGTTGGAAACTTTTAATTAGAAACTCAAAACTGCGACCACTAGCAGAAATATTTTTTAAGTAGCAATTTAATCCCTATTATCGGTATTAAGAACGGCTAAACATAAACGAACGAACAAAGCCAATGACGCATGCCGTGTTCGAAGTCCGCTTCTGATTGCCTTTTGGTTAGTTGGCTACGTTCCTTTGAGCTAAGCTTCGTTGGCGTGTCGTCACCACGCCGGTGTTCGCATTCACATGATAGGAACAAATACTTTCTACAACTGAACACTGGGGTGAAACTTACGTCTTTATTTATCACTATATATGGTTTAGCGATGATCAAAGGTTTGTTTTCGTACTTTTTCTTATGTTTAGTTTACGATTTTTAAAACAAAAATATATTATTAACACATTAAATTATACTAAACGATATACTTTCCTGAGATAAAAAAAACTAACCATAACCTTGCCGTTTTGTTAGAAATTTTTTAGTGAAATTATTAGGATCTATTAATTTTATTAAAACTTTCAGAAAAGTACAAACATTAAAAATAAAGTCCACTCCAAATAAAGTATACTTGAAACTTAATAAACTAAAAACGCGTTGTAATGGTCATGTTAAATTTCTGACATTTTTCCTTGCAGAAACGGTACTCCTTCAAACCTCACAGCATTCATTTTGTGAATGCACCCTCAATAGCGGATGCCACCCTGTCCTTGTTAAAGACAATGGTGAAAACGAAAATAGCGAACAGGGTAAGTATTAGCATGTAGTATATTCAAGAACATTGTACTTCCTTCACTGTAGTGATTTGCTGAATTAATTTGCAATTGCAAAAATTTATAACAATTTAAACGAAAACAATAGCTATTACAAAAAGTGCAATACAGACGTTAATTGTTTTATTTAATGAATAAAAATAGCGAAGCTAAAAAAACCTGTAACATAAACGTAATAATAAGTAAAAACTAATTTCGTAAATGTGCAAAGCAGAGTTTTAAATTTATAACTTACACGTGGGAGACAAATCTTAAACAGATTCGTCTTTTTGTTCAAGTTATATTTATAAATTGAAATAAGTTATTTGGATAATTAATGTTTATGACCATAGGTGTGTTAATTTGGCAGGGTTTAGTTTACCAACAACAAAAACAAAGCAATTATCACTAACGATTGTTTAAAAAATCAGGAAATTAGGTAATGAAATTCAATTAAAAAGATTAATTGTAAGGAATTTACAAATTATTAAAATAAACGTGCCTAAAACATAAAACATACCTAACATAATGAGAGGAAATGTAAATAGTAATACTCTTTGTAGAAATCTTTATTAAAGCAAAACGTTTCTTATATTAACAGAGTAGGTTCTTTTCAGTGTTGTAAAGAAGTATTTCGTAAAATTCGAAAGAGATATAAATGGACAAAATTTCCAAAACAATATTGTATAAAACATTTAATTTTTAAATCACAATAAAAACAAATACAGCAAAGAATTGTTTACCGATTGTGCTATTAATTTTTTTATATTTTTTTCCCCTATCAGATATTCATTCACTCCAAAGAAGGTTATAGCACACTCCATCATCACATATCGCCAAAATACTTGCCCAAGGATTTTGATGGAGAAGGACCAGAGTTGAAGGATATGCATGGTAGGTATTCTGTATAATAAACTAACGTTAGGAAAATAATCCGCTGGATTTAGATAGCTCATCTTTACAGCCTGAAAGTAGTAACCTGTAACCACGGTTCCAGCCAGAGTAAAGAAATAGGTGAAAATTCCTGTTAATTATTGACCAACATTCGTGCGAATAAATTTATAATATTGTAGTAAGTAAGTGTGATGGTGTGAAACTGAGTGTGATGCATTTCCTATCAAGTGCCAGCATTCTTAACCATGTTTGCCATTAAATGAGGACTTATGGTGGAATGTTGATAAAATTTTTGTGGTAGTACCGAAACAAAAATGTTCCAAAAATATGTTCAATTAAACGGAAACTATTGACACCTTACTCTCATTGGTAAATCTGTAAGAGAGTATCTAAAACAGTATCGTCATTTTGGGAGCCCAAAATTTTATCTAGCCAAGGCCCTAAGCGGGAATCACAACCTTGGCAAATGAAAAAGTATGATTCATGATTGATTCTACAAAATGTCTTACAATAGCTAGACACGACTCCGTTGTGGATAAAACATCTCATGTTATTGTGAATGCTGTTTCAGATGCTTATTTGGCGAAGATAGACTCCTATAGAGAGTGGTTTCTGGAGAATGATAGCTACGTCGTGCGGGAGGAACTGAGACAAGGCACGCCCATCTCCTATAGTGACGTCTTCGGCATGGAAGGTTCTTTCCGTCGAATGACCGTTGATTGAGCTTCAGTCACCTTACATAGACAGAATATATTATAAACGTTGTTATTTATATAGTTTTTTTATGGCGTTTTACCAAACGGTTTTGATTTAAACGAAGCATAACTCTCTATATATATATATATATATATATATGATTGTGTGTGTGTGTACTGCTAAAGTACAGGATTGTTGTTGTATGTAAGCATATATATATATATATATATATTCATTTATGGCTTTGTTATTATTGGTAAATTAAAGACAGTGTTATCAGATGCATACCCTGCAACTTAATTGAATCTCCTTACAGTTATTTTTTAATGACCGAGATACCTACTGTTGTCTTCTTTGAAAGCTGCTTGTGAGGTTTGTATGTTTTTGATCAGATGTTTTTCAGAGAAAAACATGAACTGAACAGTTCCATCATAAAAACATGCTGCATGTTCATTAGAGCCTGCCTTATGTTGACGTTATTTAACACGTTAAAGGACCCCACCATGCTGATGTTAAGTGTTATTGGGAAACAAGTTTTACATTATTTGTGGCAGGATGTAGAAAAGTTCATCGCTAATTATTTTGAGGTACAGCAAAAATACTCGTAGAAATAAATGATATTTATTTTTGATATTTCAATACGATTTACATATTTGGAAAATACATATGTAATGCATTACTACCTTTAATGCAACTTGAAAAATTCACTTTTAAATCTTAAACCCAGTAGTTTGACTATGCAATTGAAGTTAACACAGTTCTTTGATAGTATCAGCAGTTTAATAGTCTAGTCATAAAGATTGAAAGAAATAAATGTACTCATTATAACCACGACAAATATGTAGATCACATATATGGTCTGAGTATTTTTATTAACAGTGATCTTAAGAAGACGTTTACCATACTATATTGAAACAATGAAGAATTTTGTCTAATTTAACTTGTAGGTGATGTGGTTGCATATGGATCCATTTACCCCTCACATTTCAATAACATATACGAAAATTTTATGTAAAACTCTCTCAGATAATTATTAAGCAGTAGCTTCTATTGGTGATTCAATGCAATTTAAGTTCTCAACTAATTACAATAAAGGACTGACAAAGCATTAATACTCATAAGAGGATAGATAAGTCAGAACCTTTTACCTCCTGTAGCGTAAACCTCAAAAATTTACATAATACTAGTTAAATAAGTAAAACGCATCTTGTTTTAGATCCATAAATATTACTTCATTTAAAAAAAAATGGGGTAAGGATTGATCATGACCCAATGATAGAGACTATCCTACAATTTGCCTGCAACGATTTTGGAAAATCACGGGAACACCGAAGTTAGGATGGATTGCATGTTTTTTTTATGTCAGGGTCACTCTAATGACAGTCCACTTTTCCGTTCGGCAAGTTGAGGAAGTTGAAGAAGCTGAGGAAGTTAGGAATTAGAGGAATTTGAGGAAGTTGAAGAAGTCGGTAAGGTTCGCGGAGTGGGAAAGGAATTGGCGTGCTGTCGCAGCACACTTCTAGGCTTATTGCTTCCACCAACCTCCACGCGTTCACTGTCAAAAATGTTCACATTAAATTTACCAGCAATGCTAGTTACAAATTATCCAGGGATCTCCGTGAATTCACGTTGTTTTCGTGAACTTCCAAAGTGATGTTTTCTCTTAAATTGAACATGAATCCACAAGCTTAATCTTGGTATGCCAACAAACACATTAAAAAACTGGCTTAGTCAACTTCAAGAAAGCCCTTCTTCCTTACTCTTACCTGTTTACCTTGTTTGTAGCGTAGCAAGGAACTGTTAAAATGGAAAACGACATTTTTTTTTTACGAAGATTCGGATATCTTAAATTACGATCATATCTTCTTTTCAATTCTTTGTTGAAAAGTCCGTATATTTAATGTATTTCCCAAAAGTGTGTTTACTAAAATATTTGCGGGGATAAAAGGTAAAGTTTTTGTCTAGCCCCCAGAAAAGAAACGCACCAGCCAGATATCAACTGAGCTGACGTAGGTAAGTCAGCAAGTACCTCGAATAGTTGGGGAATCAGCTTTAGCTGAATCTGTTATTCAGGTTTTTTCGTCACAATACCATCATATAGGGTTTTCTGTTATTAAAATAAAAATGAGATTTATTTAATTATATAAAACAAATTATTAATATCACATATACATAAAAGAAAATAAAAAATATTTCCTTATATGTTATTAAATAAATTCTTAATTTTAATTTATGCAAGTGCCAAATTACTGCTTAAGGACCTTTTAAAGTATGTGTCCTCAACTGTGCCGTTCTCACTTTGTTGGAAGTTATGAAATATTACTGCACTTTAAAAGAATGCAGTCATATAAATAATGTCTAAGAACAATCATTTTTGAAGAAAAAAAATACGACCACAAAATTTTGTTTTCGTTCGCGACTCTACTTCTTAAATAGAGTCGTTTGTCTTGAGAAACAAGTGCTGCGTTTTTTATAGCAGAGCGTTAAATTTTTTTCTTTCTAGATGAGTAAAACTAAGCGCAGTTTTTGTTTATTCTAGACAACAGTCTAAGTGGCTATAAAATGTGCCATTATTATACCAAGCACTGTAACAAATAAAATCCGACATATAAGTTGATTAAAAAGTTGCACGCACACTAAAACAACAATAAAAAGAAATTATCTCTCATTCATCCCAGAGAGAGATGGTAGGCATTTTGTTCTGAGACGTAATTAATTTTTTTTTGTGATACATGAACTAAATAACTTATTTTCCTCGAAAATTATCGTTAATGTGATAGCCACGAACATTATAATTTAAAATCTGACTTCTATACATTGACTTTAAAGTGTTAAGCCGGATCGTCATAGAAGATCGCACATTTTGTACATTTCTACTCGACACATTAGTGTCTTGTATGTAGTTCCTCCTCCCCGCCATTTCTTTTTGCAAAGCCGCCACTTAACTGCCTTTCCTTTTACCCTCCCCACCCCCTTTTCTCAAGAGGTTCGCGCATGCGAGCTGGGTATTTCCAAAAGCATAAAACAAGCTTGACTCGCTGGCCTCGGCCTCGTTGTACTGGTCTAATTAGCGGCGGCGCGGCGGCCGGTGTAGGGTGAGTCATAGCGAAGATGGTTTGCTAATTTTTTGGCTCAAGGTGGCATGCGGTGGCCATACCTTGTCACGTAAATTTTGTAATTTTATTTTATTTATTTTCTTTGAAATTGATGTAACGGCTGGGGAAAAATTTCGTTCGGTTAAATGTTTCACCGCTTGTTTAACATGGGTTAAAATTCTTTTTGCCATAAAAAAAAAACCTTCAGCGCAAACGCTTTGGTAGCGTCATTGCAATATGAGGAAATTTTTCCTAGGGTAGTTCAAAACTCGGTTAATGTCTCTTCCTCCCTTCCCATCCTCACAATGGACCACACAAACTTTCATGATATGGTTATGATAAATCCTTTCTGTAACGATAAAGTATTATGAGCTACGGGCAGTCTTCGCTGTTGTATATTGTCGCGGGTTGAAATTTTGCAGGGTTGTTGAAATCAAATTTAGGGACTTTACTGACGGGACTCTGGGCTGGCTGCTCTGTTCACTCGTCAGCGCAAGTGGCGTGACCATGTAATTGGGGCACGGGGCCGGCGCGGCGCGCTGCGGGCTTGCAGAATTTTGTTTGTTTGTTTGGCCGCGCGCTGGCGCAGCCACGGGCCGCAGTTACTGGGGCGCGCTGTCGTAACAAGCCGCGCGGTGTGGCCTGCACATTGGGGTAGAGGGGGGGTAGTCTTCCCAGATGTTCTAGTTAGTTGTTTAGTAAATTTGACTTCAATAACGAGCTTTTGTTATGCTAGGCGCGGCAGGGCGCGCGAATTTAAGCGCAAGTGAATGGTGACTCGGGGCTCACTCAGGCGGAGGCTATGCGTCTCACCTGTGGTCACGAGTTGTTAGTTCGTTCGTGATGTAGGAATTCAGGCTCACTCAGGCGGAGGCTATGCGTCTCACCTGTGGTCACGAGTTGTTAGTTCGTTCGTGATGTAGGAATTCAAGCTTTCGGGCGGAAGCTATGGTCGACGCCAGAGGCCACGAGTCGTTTAATTTAAGTTAGGTCATAATGTAGTCGTCAAGCTTTCGGGCGGAGGCTATGGCCCTCGTCAGGGGTCACGCGTCATAGTTTTTAAAATGTAATGTTCGTTCGGGATTTCAAGGGCAGGTTAAAGTAATCGATCAAGAAAGGCTTTTCGGAAAATGTGAGTATGGACTTATCTTTGTTTTAATTTTAAGTATTAATTATGATTTGAGGTATTCGGAAGGACTAGGGAAGTGTTTAGTGAAGTTCTCTCATTCTCTCTCTTGTAAGGTCGTTCAATCGTTAAGGAAGTAAAGAGATTATTGTTTTAAATTGTAATCCCGCTATTTAAATGTTCTTTAAAATGATGTTGAGTATTTGACTTTAAGAATAAAATAATTTTAATTAAGTATTATGTTATTTTGCAAAATCTCCTTAGTTCAGCTCTCACCAGACATCCTGTACGGGATGACGAACCTATGATCCTAGGTACAGTAAAGTATTTTATGAAGTTAAGACTAGTTGATGCCAAGCGAGTTGTTTCTATGTAAAGAGCTACGATTCTCTCCCCCCTCTGAAGGTGGATCGTGACAGAAATGGCGGTGGCACCGGCTAGGTGCACGTGACAGAAATGGTGGAGGCGCCGGGTAGGTTCTATTTCTGGAGAGAGAGAGAGGTAGATTTTTATGTTTATTATTAAGTTAGTTTCAGCTTCTGATAGCAGGTTATTAAGAGTTTACTTGAGGAGAGGATTACGGAATTTTAGTCTATAGAGGAGGAAGTCTTTGAGATTTTTTTTTTTTGACGTAACAGATGTTTATTTGAGGATACTTGTAAGGATAAAGTTTATAGTGATAAGTTGTTTTAAGTCGTTGAATTTATTGTAGATTTATATCGGGGATTATTACGTGAGGAGAATACGTTATAAGTTAAATGCTTATTAGAGATAATGCAAGTGGTTTAATTTAATTGAAGTTCATTTTAAGATTGTAGGTTAAGAGAATTATAATTTAAAATAAAAATTTTTTGTCGTAAATAGGAATTATTTTCAAGTGAAGTTTGTTTTGTTGTCGTGCGCGTAGGAGACGAGACGTACGAATTAAATCAGTCGAGGGAAGGATAAACGTTAGAAAGGAATTAAAGAGAAAACGAGAGTTTATGTAAAAGAGAGTTATAGAATTTATAGTGATGTTTTGTTTTAATAAGAAAAATGTTGAGAGTTGTTTCAGAACGACACGTCAGTGGACGTGGCAGAATGAACACGTGACGGGGAGGTGCTGAGACCTAGCGGAGAACGGAGGAACCGCAAGCGAGGGTTGGCGCACCTGATGGAATTCGGTGACGTCACGGGCTCATACGGAGACGTGGACAGGCCGTGACCTTGTTTTGATCAGCTGTACGGTAACTTAGCGATAAGAAAATAGACTATTGGTTAAATAAATTTAAATTTAAGTGTGTTTTAGGAGAAGAGGAACTTTCAGTATGTAAGTAATTTATTTTAAGAATGGTATGATGTATAGGCTAGAAGTGTTTCGTTGTAAGTTGTTTATGTTTTGTTAGTTAAATCCTACCTCGGTTTTAAAAATATTTTTTGGGATTTGTAAACAGTAATAAGGAGGTACACTATAAAATCGATAAGCATTGAGAAAACTGGGAAGGCTAGATTTTGTGTGTAGAGGGAATTTACTCCAAAAGAACAGAGAGACAAAATTAATGTTTTCATTAGGGCGAGGGACCCTAAGGTGAGGTGTTGTGTCCCTGGGAAGAAAGGGAATTGTAGCGCAGACCATAGGAGATGGGCTGACTACGGAATTAAGGGTCAGGAGAATCCTGAGAGTTGTGAGTAGTTTGGGGCAGGAGTTCCCCATGGTAGTACCGAAGTGGCTATCCTGTATGGGATAGGGTACCATTTCAATGAAGTTTGTTGGTGGGGTTAGAGCCCCCTGTGTAGTGGGCCTATAGCAGATAGGCACTACAGTGAAATTTTTGGTTATTTTGTGAGGTAAATTCCCTGGAGGTTAAGTAAGATTGGATTCAGTTAGGAAGGAGGGAAATGAGAAACATTGCTGTAGAGAGTTAGTGTACTTGCCTAATGTGAAATTGAATGTTACTAAATTAATTTAGGAGAAAGTTTTGTTCGGTAAATAAATAATAATGGAAGATAGCTAGATAATTAATTAATTTTTTTTGAGTAAGGTGTTTTAAGTAATGAAATAAAATAAGGTGAAGTAATTTGAATAATTGGGGAGGAGTTTCTTTAAGAGTTTAGATAATTGTTTTTGAATTTATTGAGATATTCAGCCAGTGGAGTTTGAGTATGAGAGATACAGTGAGATTTCAAGGAAATTGGTTGTTTATTAATTAGGACGAATGAGATTTTATGATTTAGAGTCAGTAAGCATAGTTAAATTTACGACATAATATTTGTTGACAGTTTACAGTTATTAAGGAGAAAACAGAGTAATCTATTTATTTTTATTTTAAGGGTTTGAAGATAAGATTATGAATTTTTTTTTTGAAAGTTTCTTGGGCATGTTTGAATAATTTTTATTTGGATTTTAAGAAATTACAGAGAAAATTTAATTGATTTACATTAGTTTGGAAGTATGGAGGTTTAGTGTTCGATTAGCCCTAACTTGATGGTCGGATCTCAAAAGAATGCCGTAAAACCGATAGCCAATTGAGAGGAATGCGGTAGGCGCTTGTGTAGAGAGGGGTTGTGGGAAAACTCCTTGGGACTGATGGCAGATCAGGGGCCCTAAATAGTGTGTGATGCTGTAAAACCAGTGCAGGGAAAGCCTGGTATGCTTAAATTTTTGGGCACAGGTTATGTAAACCTGGGGTTCCATGGGATTTAGTCATGTTAGCTGCTGTGAGACATTGAGATTTCCAGGCTCCATAGTAAATTCAATGTAAATTTTTGTTTTCTTAAAATAATAAATTTGTTTTTAATTTTTTTGAGATATTTGATTTGTAACAGTGAATACAGACCCCGAGGAATAAGAGTTGTCATGCTGTGAGAGGAGAAGGTGGTAGGCCTAAAAGGGTACAGGCACCACAGAGGTTATGTGCATTGCATAATTTAAATATAAGGAAACTTGAGAATTTGAAATTTTGTTGTTGGTTTGTACACCCATAAGAAGAGTATAGGCAGAATTTTTATTGTTATGAGATGTCTAATTTAATTGAAAAGAAGAAAGTTTAAAGATGCAAGGTAACATTATTATTGTAATAATTGAAAGAGATTAAGAGGTAGAGAGAAATAGGCAGTTTTTGTTTGTAAGTACTAAAGTTTACATATAGAAATTTAGTAACTAAGAATGAATAATAAGTTAAGTCTAGTGTAAAAGTTTTTTTTAAGTTTGTTAAGTTAAGAGTCACAAGTAAATTTTTTTTTAGAGAGAATGTCTTTGATAGGAAGTATTAGAAACTTATGGGAATTTTAGGGTAACATAAATAATGTAGGTAATGAATAATAAATAGATGGTAGGTCTTAAGTTAGGATTAACATTTGAAGCAGAATTTAATTAAGAAGAAGGAAAATAAATAGGCCTAATGAAAAGAACAAAAAAGGATTTTATGGTAAAGCATTTTTTTTAAGTAATAAACAATGAATAATAATGTTGTTTCAGGGTAATGTGTACTAATAATACAATTTTTTTTTTTGGACTAAAGAACAGGAATTATGTAATTTAAATTAACATGTATTTTTGAAACTGTTACAGATTCCTTAAGATGAGCTGAGCAGCAGTCCAGTTTACAAGATGACAAGAGTTCGAGAGACAAGATACAAGATCACTGAAACAAGAGCCAAGACTGAAGATTCAAGAGAAGAGAAAGCTGGCAGCCATGGACTTACAAGTGGAGATTAATAAGGTCATGTAAAGTTTTATTTTTTTTTATGGAAGACAGTAACTGGAGTTTTTTTTTTGTGTTATAAACATTATTTACAGAACTTTTTAGGTTATAGTAATGTAATGGAACTAGTGAGTTGTGGTAGCTGTCAAAAAGAACTAATACCTTAAGTTTAATTTTTAAAGTTAATTTTCTTAATTTACAGAGGGATTAGTAGTTTTTTTTTAAAACCTTATTTAGGTTGGAATTTAAATACAATAGCTTATTATAAATGTGTACGAACAGTTCAAGTTCACAGTACTGATAGGTAGGTCAGATGATCTTATTGATTTTGATGATTTGTTGTTTTGAGTTGATTTTTAAGTGTTGTGAATTAGACAATGAAATAGTTCTGAAAACTTAAATTATTTCAAGCTAAGAAATAGTAAATTTAATTGTAACTCGAAGGACACCAGAATTTACTTTTTTTTGAATTAGTAATGTTTGAAAATTTTATACTTTACAAGAAAGGTTATAAACAAACAGATCGGATGGAACAAGGATGCAGTAAATCACAATTTCATTTAGAATTATTGATTAGCTTTTGAGGTTATGAAGTAAAAGTAATTATAGTTTAAAAGTTTGAAAAAAAAAATGGTTTTTTTTTTTAATTTGTTTGAAATAGAAAGTTTAAAAGTTAATTAGTCATGATCTAGGGGGGTGATGGGGTGGGAATTGGCCACTCTTTTTCCCTATAACCTCCCTAACATGGCCTTCTATTACAACTAACAGAAATAAAGAAGAAGAAAAATGAAGAATTATTAGTTAGAATGTTTTTTCATGAAGATACCTGATGAACTTTTTTTTATTGTTGGGAAGAATAGTAGCAAGATTAATCAGATGTTTTACTCCGAAGAAGAAGAAGAAGATAAAGCAGTTTTATGACTCGACAAGCCAGAGATTGGTGTTTCCCCTCTGCGCTTCTATTGACTACGTTGTTTACTCTCATGGGATAGCTGGTTCGGCACCATGGAGAGAGATTGGTGGGCATTGTGGTTGCCCCCAGAAGAAAAGAAGAGTAGAAGAGGTTATGGGTGGGTCATGTGAACTGACCTTCAACCCAGTTACTTCGTGGGGACTATTTGCTGTATAGAGAAGATCAAGACTCAAGAGTTAGGGAAAATCATTGGAGGTCATGTTTCCCTTCCTTAAGTTTTTCCTATCAAATTATTTGCCTGATTAGATTATGCTAAGGGTGGGATACTTTATGTTAGCAGTTGAATTAATTAATTTTATTTTTTTGTGTGTTTGCATCCTTGCCCATCGATTGCAGTTTAGTAGTTAGTTTTGTATTTGTCAGGCGTGATGGTAATGCCTGTTGATGATGTTTCAGAATTGTAATCTGTTCGTGATGAGGATGGCACAACTCCGAAGCAGATGTGGGGAGAAGTTGTGAGCTGCCCTGGAAGCCAGTCCAGTAGCTGTTGGAGTTGAGTGGTGTTTGCTGATGGCCAGCCCAGGGAGCTACTCTTCTCGACAACACTGACTTCGAGGAGTTGCACCAACCTTCACGAGATAAGAGTTTAATTAATTGAAACACTGTAAGGACACTTAATTTTTTTTGAAGAACGAAAGAAGTATGGTAATAAACGGAAACCGGAAAAAAAAAAATAATAATAATTATCAAGAATTTGCACATTGTTTAACGAATACTGAGAAACTAAGAACAGTAATTTAATTTGTAAAGAGAGCTTCACTAACAGAACAATTTTTTTAGAATTGAGAACTCGAGCCTCTGAAGGTTCCTGTGAGAACAAACCAGATAAAAGTTTTACATTTAATTTTATGAATACTTGTTGTTTTAAAATAAATCTTATGCAGAATCTAGATGTATGTTCAGACAGCAAGGAACTAAGAAAATTATTATTTTTGTGAAATGAGGAATTTATAGTTATGGTTTAATGGAAAAAGACAATTTGTAATTTTGAGGTAGCTCGATGGGGCTCGAGCTCTGTGAGGGGAGGGTTATGTCGCGGGTTGAAATTTTGCAGGGTTGTTGAAATCAAATTTAGGGACTTTACTGACGGGACTCTGGGCTGGCTGCTCTGTTCACTCGTCAGCGCAAGTGGCGTGACCATGTAATTGGGGCACGGGGCCGGCGCGGCGCGCTGCGGGCTTGCAGAATTTTGTTTGTTTGTTTGGCCGCGCGCTGGCGCAGCCACGGGCCGCAGTTACTGGGGCGCGCTGTCGTAACAAGCCGCGCGGTGTGGCCTGCACATTGGGGTAGAGGGGGGGTAGTCTTCCCAGATGTTCTAGTTAGTTGTTTAGTAAATTTGACTTCAATAACGAGCTTTTGTTATGCTAGGCGCGGCAGGGCGCGCGAATTTAAGCGCAAGTGAATGGTGACTCGGGGCTCACTCAGGCGGAGGCTATGCGTCTCACCTGTGGTCACGAGTTGTTAGTTCGTTCGTGATGTAGGAATTCAAGCTTTCGGGCGGAAGCTATGGTCGACGCCAGAGGCCACGAGTCGTTTAATTTAAGTTAGGTCATAATGTAGTCGTCAAGCTTTCGGGCGGAGGCTATGGCCCTCGTCAGGGGTCACGCGTCATAGTTTTTAAAATGTAATGTTCGTTCGGGATTTCAAGGGCAGGTTAAAGTAATCGATCAAGAAAGGCTTTTCGGAAAATGTGAGTATGGACTTATCTTTGTTTTAATTTTAAGTATTAATTATGATTTGAGGTATTCGGAAGGACTAGGGAAGTGTTTAGTGAAGTTCTCTCATTCTCTCTCTTGTAAGGTCGTTCAATCGTTAAGGAAGTAAAGAGATTATTGTTTTAAATTGTAATCCCGCTATTTAAATGTTCTTTAAAATGATGTTGAGTATTTGACTTTAAGAATAAAATAATTTTAATTAAGTATTATGTTATTTTGCAAAATCTCCTTAGTTCAGCTCTCACCAGACATCCTGTACGGGATGACGAACCTATGATCCTAGGTACAGTAAAGTATTTTATGAAGTTAAGACTAGTTGATGCCAAGCGAGTTGTTTCTATGTAAAGAGCTACGATTCTCTCCCCCCTCTGAAGGTGGATCGTGACAGAAATGGCGGTGGCACCGGCTAGGTGCACGTGACAATATTCTCGTTTTCGCTTGCTCGCTTGTATTCTCTATTTAATCTTAGCGTTTTCTATCTGGCATGGTTTTGACAAAGGGCAATGTACGCTTGATTAAATTTTTAGCGTCATTTTGAGCTCGAGTTTTTTTGTACCCTTAACTTGTCTTTTCTTTGCTCAATGGAATGCACCTTAATAATATGTAACATATGAACGCTAAGGAAATGGTTAGCAAGTTGTGAGGCGTGTATCACTGGCGGGACATAGTTCCTGTTTTTTCGTCCCCAGTAAACTTTAAAATTATTTAAACTATTTATAAGTCCTGCCTGGACACCGAACTACTGTGATTTCTGTTATGCACCCTTTCTAATGTTTAGCATCGACATGTTTTGTATTAAGTGTGTATATCCCGTTCCAGATCTTCATTTTTTTAAAATTTTTTTTTTATGTTTAACTCGGTTAAATTTGTAGACTATTTTTAGTGACCGAACTTCAAAAATATGACATACTAGCTGCAGTACCCGGCTTTGCCCGGGCTGAACACCGGGTGATATATTGTCCGCGAGTTACAGCAAAATGGATAGCGATATGTCCAGTGTGGTGGACATTAAGAAATTACACATAATTACTGTTTGTGTATCTGTGACCTATGATTTTCTGTTTACCCAGGGCGATCGGTTGAAAGGTTTAGAAGTTGATGCGCTACAGCGCCATCTAGCGGCGAGTTACAAAAAAATGGATAGCATAAAAACCTTCTCCATGATAAAAACACTTCGATGTGCCAACTTTCATGGCGATCGGTCAAACGGTGTAAGAGTTTATCGACGTCATACATACCAAAATCCAATTATATATATTCTTATATTTCGAAATTTTGGGGCTTTCACTTTTGCGAAAAGTGGATGTTCAGGACCTCGAATGGTTTGGAACACTCCATCTCGAAAGAAATGATATTTGAAATTCCTGAAATTGTCGAAATATTGGGGCTTTGTCCCCAGAGGGGGAGGGGTGATTTTGAGGACCCTGAATGGCTGGGAAACAATAAAAATCGAAAGAATGATATTTGAAATTTTTTAAATTTTGGGGTTTTGACCCCTGAGAGGGAGGGGGGGTTGTTGTTGAGGACCCCGAATGGCTCGGAAACACTCCAAATCGAAAAAGAATAGGTTTTTGGAAATTTTAGGAATTTTTTTAATTATTGGGTCTTTGACTCCTTGTGGGGGGAGGGTAGTTTGAGGACCCCGAATGGCTCGGAAACACTCCAAATAGTAAAAAAAGTATTCTTAAATTTAAGAAATTTTTCGAAATTTTGGGGTTTTGCATTCCCCCAAACCCCTTACCACAAATTTGTTGGAGAACACGTCTTTGGGTAAACGTTCCGCCATCCCCCGGACACTTTAGTTAGTAATGACTTAATTTTAATACAATTTCCTCCAATTTTTCGAAATTTTGTGGCTTTCACTTTTGTGAAAAGGGAGGGGGGGGGGGGGGGGGAGGAGATTCAGGACCTCGAATGGTTCGGAACACTCCATCTCGAAAGAAATGATATTTGAAAATCCTGAAATTTTCGAGATTTTGGGGCTTTGTCCCCAGAGGGGGAGGGGTTATTTTGAGGACCCTGAATGGCAGGGAAACACTAAATATCGAAAGAATGATTTTTGAAATTTTTTAAATTTTGGGGCTTTGACCCCTGTGAAGAGGGGGGGGGGGGTGATGTTGAAGACCCCAAAAGGCTCGTAAACACTCCAAACCGAAAAAGAATAGCTTTTCGAAAGTTTGGGAACTTTTTTTATTATTGGGTCTTTGACTCCTTGTGGGGGGAGGGTAGTTTGAGGACCCCGAATGGCTCGGAAACACTCCAAATAGTAAAAAAGTATACTTAAATTTAAGAAATTTTTTAAATTTTTCGTTAATTTGGAGTTTTGCACTCACCCCCCCCCCCTCCCTCAAAATTGGGTGCGAAGTCGACTTTGGGTAAAAGTTCCACCATGCCCCGGACACTTTAGTTCGTAATGACTTAATTTTAATACAATTTTCTCCAATTTTCGAAATTTTGTGGCTTTCACTTTTGAGAAAAGGGAGGGGGGTGGGTGGAGGTTCAGGACCTCGAATGTTTCGGAACACTCCATCTCGAAAGAATAATAGATATTTGAAATTCCTAAAATTATCGAAATTTTGGGGCTTTTTCCCAGAGGGGGGCGGGGGGTTCTAGGACCCAGAATGGCTCGAAAACGCTTAAAATCGAAAGAGAAAGATTTTTTAAAAATTTTAAACTTTCGAAATTTTGGGGCTTTAACCACCTGGGGGGGGGGGGGGGAGGGGGGGAATGTTGAGGACCCCGAATGGCTCGGAAACACTCCAAATCGAAAGAGATATAAAGGAAAACTTATTACGTATCTATGAATAATTTTCTAAATAAATTAATAAATAACTCTATGTTTAAGAATTTACGTACATACATAATATTAAACTTCAAACTATACACACAAAAAAAACTAAGGATGTTTGTGAAACTATTTTTATTTGTCATAATGTTTAACACATTTGTAGGATTTGTTGATATGTAAAATGTGGTGGCCATATTCCGCTTATCCAAAGGAGTATAGCAATTAATAGAGATATCACTCCCTGTACACACCACAAATCTTTGAATTAAGTAAAAAAAAACATAGTCCAAAATGAAAAACAAAAAGTATAAATAACAGCTAATTTGACAAAAAAAAATTATACAACTGGAATGAAAATGTTAACATCCGCCTGAAATTTAATAGAAGTAGGTAGGTAAGAATGTATATAAGAAATTAAATGAAATTAAAGCATACATAAATAAAATTATCTCACACTCAACCAAACATAATGTTTAATATGAAATAAAGGAAGATGGCAATAACACGTAACTATTCTAATTAATAAAAAAAACGACCTACCTGAAATAGTAAAATTCAAATTTTTCAACAATATATTACATAATTGATAAATATTTCTGGTCTTCGGTCTCAGTAGCCCTAAGACTCTTGACGCTCAGCAGATTAATTATAAACACTAAACCAAACTCCTTGCAAATAAGTTATAAGTAGGTACTGTAAAAAAAATAATTTAAATTTTTATATACAAAAACGGTATTGAAAATTGAAACAAATATGGCGACACTACAAACTGTCAAGATATTTATATTTTTCTTACTCTCTACTTAGTTCCTTACAATTGCAAAACGTAACGTAATGGCTTGAAAGCTATTGCTCGGCAGATATAGAGGAATGACACTTAACAGTTTGTATATCTATGACACACGTTACATAAAATTAAGATATATTTTTTAACCCGTTTAAAAATTTTTTTTTAGACAAAAGATAGCCTATGTCCATCCCCAGGATATAATCTATCTCCTTACCAAATTTCATTACGATCCGTTCAGCCGTTCAGCCGGGAAAAGGTAACAAACAGACAGACAGACAGAGTTACTTTCGCATTTATAATATTAGTAAGGATAGTAAGGATAAGGATACATATATCGTGCATACTCTTTGCACGAATAGCTGTCAAAGTTGAATTTCTGACATTTTTGTCCTCTATGGATAAGGAGAAACAAATGGTTAAAGAAATAAAAAATTTGTGTTTAAAGGCAATACTGGTGACTAATGCGTGGAATGGTTTTAAATTCCTTCAGAAAAAAATATTTAATTTTTTTGCCTTTTAAAGCCATAATATTACTGATTATTTTAAAAGGACCGTTAAATAAAACTTTTTTTTCTGAAAGAGATTAGACCATATCACATAGCAGCCAATAAAATTGATTTTAAACCTAAAAAGTTCCAGTTTTATATCCCATTTCATTCTCCTTGTCCATACTGCACAAAAAGAAAGTTAAAAATGTAACTTTGTCAGCTAATTATGCAAAAAGTATGCGATGTAAATTTCATTTTATGAAAGTTCAGCCACTCAAAATGTCGAAAATTTTAACCGCGAGAAAAATAAGTACAAAATAATGACCTGAAAAGGAACATAAACCCTTAAGTATTTATCTTGATCTGAACATTATTTATTTGACTTGACTTAATATTTAGATTTTTCTATTGTCAAAATAATTAAAAAAGTTTTGAAATTGCTATTACAGTTGCTTAACATGCATGACCCTGAGCGCCCATGGTCGCCATCTTTGTTTATCAGACGAGGTTTGCAAATATTTTCTAGAGGGTGAAACAAGACAGTAGTTCTAGTTTGCACTTTTTCACTCAGATGATATCGTTTTCAGTAGGTAAAACAAAATATCATTGTTAAATGATCGCGTTAGTTAGGTTAGGGATTAAATCTACTCTACATCTGCGGAAGGTTGTTTGGACATTTAAGGTTTTTCAAAGCTACCGTTGAAGCTTTACCGTAAAATGCTATGCAGAAAATTTTTTTAAATACATAAAAATATTTGTTAGGTAATTTGTGTTGAAAATTTTTTAATTACATATATATTTTAGGAAAGAAATAAAACGTATTTATTTTTTCGAAATAAGCAAGTTCTTCGTATACAACTGTATTTTTTAATTTAAGTTAATTAATATTGTCGCGGGTTGAAATTTTGCAGGGTTGTTGAAATCAAATTTAGGGACTTTACTGACGGGACTCTGGGCTGGCTGCTCTGTTCACTCGTCAGCGCAAGTGGCGTGACCATGTAATTGGGGCACGGGGCCGGCGCGGCGCGCTGCGGGCTTGCAGAATTTTGTTTGTTTGTTTGGCCGCGCGCTGGCGCAGCCACGGGCCGCAGTTACTGGGGCGCGCTGTCGTAACAAGCCGCGCGGTGTGGCCTGCACATTGGGGTAGAGGGGGGGTAGTCTTCCCAGATGTTCTAGTTAGTTGTTTAGTAAATTTGACTTCAATAACGAGCTTTTGTTATGGTAGGCGCGGCAGGGCGCGCGAATTTAAGCGCAAGTGAGTGGTGACTCGGGGCTCACTCAGGCGGAGGCTATGCGTCTCACCTGTGGTCACGAGTTGTTAGTTCGTTCGTGATGTAGGAATTCAAGCTTTCGGGCGGAAGCTATGGCCGACGCCAGAGGCCACGAGTCGTTTAATTTAAGTTAGGTCATAATGTAGTCATCTTCAAGCTTTCGGGCGGAGGCAATGGCCCTTGTCACTAGTCGTTTAGTTATAATTTTTAAAATGTAATGTTCGTTCGGATTTTAAGGGCAGGAGAGGCCCCTACGTTATTTTTTTAAAGTAATCGATCAAGAAAGGCTTTTCGGAAAATGTGAGTATGGACTTATCTTTGTTTTAATTTTAAGTATTAATTATGATTTGAGGTATTCGGAAGGACTAGGGAAGTGTTTAGTGAAGTTCTCTCATTCTCTCTCTTGTAAGGTCGTTCAATCGTTAAGGAAGTAAAGAGATTATTGTTTTAAATTGTAATCCCGCTATTTAAATGTTCTTTAAAATGATGTTGAGTATTTGACTTTAAGAATAAAATAATTTTAATTAAGTATTATGTTATTTTGCAAAATCTCCTTAGTTCAGCTCTCACCAGACATCCTGTACGGGATGACGAACCTATGGTCCTAGGTACAGTAAAGTATTTTATGAAGTTAAGACTAGTTGATGCCAAGCGAGTTGTTTCTATGTAAAGAGCTACGATTCTCGCCCCCCCCTCTGAAGGTGGATCGTGACAGAAATGGCGGTGGCACCGGCTAGGTGCACGTGACAGAAATGGTGGAGGCGCCGGGTAAGTTCTATTTCTGGAGAGAGAGAGAGGTAGATTTTTATGTTTATTATTAAGTTAGTTTCAGCTTCTGATAGCAGGTTATTAAGAGTTTACTTGAGGAGAGGATTACGGAATTTAATCTAAGTGGAGGAAGTCTTTGAGATTTTTTTTTGACGTAACATATGTTTATTTGAGTATACTTGTAAGGATAAAGTTTATAGTGATAAGTTGTTTTAAGTCGTTGAGTTTATCGGGGATTTTTACGTGAGGAGAATACGTTATAATTTAAATACTTAATAAAGATAATGCAAGTGGTTTAGTTTTATTAAAGTTAATTTAAGATTGTAGGTTAAGAGAATTATAATTTAAAATAAAAATTTTTTGTCGTAAATAGGAATTATTTTCAAGTGAAGTTTGTTTTGTTGTCGTGCGCGTAGGAGACGAGACGTACGAATTAAATCAGTCGAGGGAAGGATAAACGTTAGAAAGGAATTAAAGAGAAAACGAGAGTTTATGTAAAAGAGAGTTATAGAATTTATAGTGATGTTTTGTTTTAATTAGAAAAATGTTGAGAGTTGTTTCAGAACGACACGTCAGTGGACGTGGCAGAGTGAACACGTGACGGGGAGGTGCTGAGACCTAGCGGAGAACGGAGGAACCGCAAGCGAGGGTTGGCGCACCTGATGGAATTCGGTGACGTCACGGGCTCATACGGAGACGTGGACGGCCGTGACCTTGTTTTGATCAGCTGTACGGTAACTTAGCGATAAGAAAATAGACTATTGGTTAAATAAATTTAAATTTAAGTGTGTTTTAGGAGAAGAGGAACTTTCAGTATGTAAGTAATTTAATTTAAGAAGTGTATGATGTATAGGCTAGAAGTGTTTCGTTGTAAGTTGTTTATGTTTTTGTTAGTTAAATTCTACCTCGGTTTTAAAAATATTTTTTTGGGATTTGTAAACATTATTAAGGAGGTACATTATAAAATCGATAAGCATTGAGAAAAGTGGGAAGGATAGTTTTTGTGTGTAGAGGGAATTTACTCCAAGGGAACAGAGAGACAAAATTAATGTTTTCTTTAGGGCGAGGGACCCTAAGGTGAGGTGTTGTGTCCCTGGGAAGAAAGGGAATTGTAGCGCAGACCATAGGAGATGGGCTGACTACGTGAATTAAGGGTTAGGAGAATCCTGAGAGTTGTGAGTAGTTTGGGGCAGGAGTTCCCCATGGTAGTACCGAAGTGGCTATCCTGTATGGGATAGGGTACCATTTCAATGAAGGTTGTTGGTGGGGTTAGAGCCCCCTGTGTAGTGGGCCTATAGCAGATAGGCACTACAGTGAAATTTTTGGTTATTTTGTGAGGTAAATTCCCTGGAGGTTAAGTAAGATTGGATTCAGTTAGGAAGGAGGGAAATGAGAAACATTGCTGTAGAGAGTTAGTGTACTTGCCTAATGTGAAATTGAATTTTACTAAATTAATTTAGGAGAAAGTTTTGTTCGGTAAATAAATAATAATGGAAGATAGCTAGATAATTAATTAATTTTTTTTGAGTAAGGTGTTTTAAGTAATGAAATAAAATAAGGTGAAGTAATTTGTATAATTGGGGAGGAGTTTCTTTAAGAGTTTAGATAATTGTTTTTGAATTTATTGAGATATTCAGCCAGTGAAGTTTGAGTGTGAGAGATACAGTGAGATTTTAAGGAAATCGGTTGTTTATTAATTAGGACAAATGAGATTTTTTGATTAAGAGTCAGTAAGCATAGTTAAAATTTACGACATGATATTTGTTGACAGTTTACAGTTATTAAGGAGAAAACAGAGTAATCTATTTATTTTTATTTTAATGGTTTGAAGATAAGATTATGAATTTTTTTTGGAAGTTTCTTTGGCATGTTGGAATAATTTTTTTTGATTTTTAGAATTTACAGAGAAAATTTAATTGATTTACATTAGTTTGGAAGTATGGAGGTTTAGTGTTCGATTAGCCCTAACTTGATGGTCGGATCTCAAAAGAATGCCGTAAAACCGATAGCCAATTGAGAGGAATGCGGTAGGCGCTTGTGTAGAGAGGGGTTGTGGGAAAACTCCTTGGGACTGATGGCAGATCAGGGGCCCTAAATAGTGTGTGATGCTGTAAAACCAGTGCAGAGAAAGCCTGGTATGCTTAAATTTTTGGGCACAGGTTATGTAAACCTGGGGTTCCATGGGATTTAGTCATGTTAGCTGCTGTGAGACATTAAGATTTCCAGGCTCCATAGTAAATTCAATGTAAATTTTTGTTTTCTTAAAATAATAAATTTGTTTTTAATTTATTTGAGATATTTGATTTGGAACAGTGAATACAGACCCCGAGGAATAAGAGTCATGCTGTGAGAGGAGAAGGTGGTAGGCCTAAAAGGGTACAGGCACCACAGAGGTTATGTGCATTGCATAATTTAAATATAAGGAAACTTGAGAATTTGAAATTTTGTTGTTGGGTTGTACACCCATAAGAAGAGTATAGGCAGAATTTTTATTGTTATGAGATGTCTAATTTAATTGAAAAGAAGAAAGTTTAAAGATGCAAGGTAACATTATTATTGTAATAATTGAAAGAGATTAAGAGGTAGAGAGAAATAGGCAGTTTTTGTTTGTAAGTACTAAAGTTTACATATAGAAATTTAGTAACTAAGAATGAATAATAAGTTAAGTCTAGTGTAAAAGTTTTTTTTAAGTTTGTTAAGTTAAGAGTCACAAGTAAATTTTTTTTTAGAGAGAATGTCTTTGATAGGAAGTATTAGAAACTTATGGGAATTTTAGGGTAACATAAATAATGTAGGTAATGAATAATAAATAGATGGTAGGTCTTAAGTTAGGATTAACATTTGAAGCAGAATTTAATTAAGAAGAAGGAAAATAAATAGGCCTAATGAAAAGAACAAAAAAGGATTTTATGGTAAAGCATTTTTTTTAAGTAATAAACAATGAATAATAATGTTGTTTCAGGGTAATGTGTACTAATAATACAATTGTTTTTTTTAGGACCAAAGAACAGGAATTATGTAATTTAAATTAACATGTATTTTTGAAACTGTTACAGATTCCTTAAGATGAGCTGAGCAGCAGTCCAGTTTACAAGATGACAAGAGTTCGAGAGACAAGATACAAGATCACTGAAACAAGAGCCAAGACTGAAGATTCAAGAGAAGAGAAAGCTGGCAGCCATGGACTTACAAGTGGAGATTAATAAGGTCATGTAAAGTTTTATTTTTTTTTATGGAAGACAGTAACTGGAGTTTTTTTTTGTTATAAACATTATTTACAGAACTTTTTAGGTTATAGTAATGTAATGGAACTAGTGAGTTGTGGTAGCTGTCAAAAAGAACTAATACCTTAAGTTTAATTTTTAAAGTTAATTTTCTTAATTTACAGAGGGATTAGTAGTTTTTTTTAAACCTTATTTAGGTTGGAATTTAAATACAATAGCTTATTATAAATGTGTACGAACAGTTCAAGTTCACAGTACTGATAGGTAGGTCAGATGATCTTATAGATTTTGATGATTTGTTGTTTTGAGTTGATTTTTAAGTGTTGTGAATTAGACAATGAAATAGTTCTGAAAACTTAAATTATTTCAAGCTAAGAAATAGTAAAGTTAATTGTAACTCAAAGGACACCAGAATTTAATTTTTTTTTTTGAATTAGTAATGTTTGAAAATTTTATACTTTACAAGAAAGGTTATAAACAAACAGATCGGATGGAACAAGGATGCAGTAAATCACAATTTCATTTAGAATTATTGATTTGCTTTTGAGGTTATGAAGGAAAAGTAGCTATAATTTAAAAATTTGAATAAAAATGGTTTTTTTTTAATTTGTTTGAAATAGAAAATTTAAAAGTTAATTAGTCATGATCTAGGTGGGTGATGGGGTGGGAATTGGCCACTCTTTTTCCCTATAACCTCCCTAACATGGCCTTCTATTACATCTAACAGAAAAAAAAAGAAGAAAAAGAAGACTTATTATTAGTTAGAATGTTTTTTTATGAAGATACCTGATGAACTTTTTTTTTATTGTTGGGAAGAATAGTAGCAAGATTAATCAGATGTTTTACTCAGAAGAAGAAGAAGAAGAAGATAAAGCAGTTTTATGACTCGACAAGCCAGAGATTGGTGTTTCCCCTCTGCGCTTCTATTGACTACGTTGTTTACTCTCATGGGATAGCTGGTTCGGCACCATGGAGAGAGATTGGTGGGCATTGTGGTTGCCCCCAGAAGAAAAGAAGAGTAGAAGAGGTTATGGGTGGGTCATGTGAACTGACCTTCAACCCAGTTACTTCGTGGGGACTATTTGCTGTATAGAGAAGATCAAGACTCAAGAGTTAGGGAAAATCATTGGAGGTCATGTTTCCCTTCCTTAAGTTTTTCCTATCAAATTATTTGCCTGATTAGATTATGCTAAGGGTGGGATACTTTATGTTAGCAGTTGAATTAATTAATTTTATTTTTTTGTGTGTTTGCATCCTTGCCCATCGATTGCAGTTTAGTAGTTAGTTTTGTATTTGTCAGGCGTGATGGTAATGCCTGTTGATGATGTTTCAGAATTGTAATCTGTTCGTGATGAGGATGGCACAACTCCGAAGCAGATGTGGGGAGAAGTTGTGAGCTGCCCTGGAAGCCAGTCCAGTAGCTGTTGGAGTTGAGTGGTGTTTGCTGATGGCCAGCCCAGGGAGCTACTCTTCTCGACAACACTGACTTCGAGGAGTTGCACCAACCTTCACGAGATAAGAGTTTAATTAATTGAAACACTGTAAGGACACTTAATTTTTTTTGAAGAACGAAAGAAGTATGGTAATAAACGGAAACCGAAAAAAAAAAATAATAATAATTATCAAGAATTTGCACATTGTTTAACGAATACTGAGAAACTAAGAACAGTAATTTAATTTGTAAAGAGAGCTTCACTAACAGAACAATTTTTTTTAGAATTGAGAACTCGAGCCTCTGAAGGTTCCTGTGAGAACAAACCAGATAAAAGTTTTACCTTTAATTTTATGAATACTTGTTGTTTTAAAATAAATCTTATGCAGAATCTAGATGTATGTTCAGACAGCAAGGAACTAAGAAAATTATTATTTTTGTGAAATGAGGAATTTATAGTTATGGTTTAATGGAAAAAGACAATTTGTAATTTTGAGGTAGCTCGATGGGGCTCGAGCTCTGTGAGGGGAGGGTTATGTCGCGGGTTGAAATTTTGCAGGGTTGTTGAAATCAAATTTAGGGACTTTACTGACGGGACTCTGGGCTGGCTGCTCTGTTCACTCGTCAGCGCAAGTGGCGTGACCATGTAATTGGGGCACGGGGCCGGCGCGGCGCGCTGCGGGCTTGCAGAATTTTGTTTGTTTGTTTGGCCGCGCGCTGGCGCAGCCACGGGCCGCAGTTACTGGGGCGCGCTGTCGTAACAAGCCGCGCGGTGTGGCCTGCACATTGGGGTAGAGGGGGGGTAGTCTTCCCAGATGTTCTAGTTAGTTGTTTAGTAAATTTGACTTCAATAACGAGCTTTTGTTATGGTAGGCGCGGCAGGGCGCGCGAATTTAAGCGCAAGTGAGTGGTGACTCGGGGCTCACTCAGGCGGAGGCTATGCGTCTCACCTGTGGTCACGAGTTGTTAGTTCGTTCGTGATGTAGGAATTCAAGCTTTCGGGCGGAAGCTATGGCCGACGCCAGAGGCCACGAGTCGTTTAATTTAAGTTAGGTCATAATGTAGTCATCTTCAAGCTTTCGGGCGGAGGCAATGGCCCTTGTCACTAGTCGTTTAGTTATAATTTTTAAAATGTAATGTTCGTTCGGATTTTAAGGGCAGGAGAGGCCCCTACGTTATTTTTTTAAAGTAATCGATCAAGAAAGGCTTTTCGGAAAATGTGAGTATGGACTTATCTTTGTTTTAATTTTAAGTATTAATTATGATTTGAGGTATTCGGAAGGACTAGGGAAGTGTTTAGTGAAGTTCTCTCATTCTCTCTCTTGTAAGGTCGTTCAATCGTTAAGGAAGTAAAGAGATTATTGTTTTAAATTGTAATCCCGCTATTTAAATGTTCTTTAAAATGATGTTGAGTATTTGACTTTAAGAATAAAATAATTTTAATTAAGTATTATGTTATTTTGCAAAATCTCCTTAGTTCAGCTCTCACCAGACATCCTGTACGGGATGACGAACCTATGGTCCTAGGTACAGTAAAGTATTTTATGAAGTTAAGACTAGTTGATGCCAAGCGAGTTGTTTCTATGTAAAGAGCTACGATTCTCGCCCCCCCCTCTGAAGGTGGATCGTGACAGAAATGGCGGTGGCACCGGCTAGGTGCACGTGACAATATAATTAAATGTATATTTTAATGCATAATGCATACAATATTATGATAATGGGACTGACGTGATGAAGAAAGCTCTTTTTATTGTTAAATTATAAATTGCCTTTTATGAAAACTTCTTTAATACGAGTGTGATTAAATGGAAAGTTCTTTTCATCTATTATTCTGAAAGCTAGCAAGGCATTGAGTTGGAATTCGCAGCATAAAGAAAGAGTCAGTCGTGCGAGAGACAGAGAGCAATTTTCTCCTTTCACTTTCTTTCGCTATAAAAACGTGAAGAAGACCGTCCAAAAATTTGTTTTTCCAACAAAGTAGTTCGTCTTCGAAGCTTTCTGAAAACATTTTACTAGATTTGAAAGTCACTTCCAAGTAGCTTGGATATTGGATTTACTTAGCCGTGGTGATAAATGCTTTTTAAAATCTGAAGGCTTTGCATCCAGAAATACAAGGCAGTTTTTTTTAACGGACGGTTCAGAAAATAAAATTCCTTTGAAAGAAACTGAGATACTCGGTGAAACTAACGATGTGGACGTGAAAATTAAACAATAAGGAAGTGTCCGTTGCGATTAGAATGTAACCTTGATGACATTTTCTATCTCTCATGAGCGTCCTTCGTTTTTATTTAGAAAATCGTATGGTGCTGAATCATTACAGTCTAAACCTAAGTAATGTTTACACGAATAAACGTGTTCCTTGTCAAGAATTTTCTTCTCAGTTTATTTTGTGTTTATTTTTCTCGTACAAACGTTTTTCACCTTTCCACTTAAAACGCATACCCACATCAAAATTTAAATATGGCAGAAAACTCTTTATATATAAAAGGTTTTATGAATCAGTTAGATAAGTATTAATTGTTAACTTTGGTTGCCTAGGGGTCGGCAAATATGTTCCATAAATTTGTGACCGTGGGTTCGACTCCCACCTTCGATACAAGAGTTTGTAAAATTATTTAGCCACCCTAGTAGTATGTAAATGGGGCTCCGAGATCAGGCGCCAGGCGGTGGTGCCGGTGCCAGTGTCCGCCATCTTGGTTTGTGACGTCATGGCGGCAAAAATTCCTCAAAATTCCTCAAAAATGACTCAAAATGACTCAAAATTTCCCGTTTTCGAGGGAAAAATTCCCGTTTCGAGGAAAAATTAGGATTTCAAAAAACCACAAATGTCTTTTGCCTTAGAAAGAACACCAATTCCTAAAATAGGCTTAAGCATCCTTAACTCAAGCCTCAGTTAAGCCATTTCTAGGAATAAGGATACCTTGACCTTTGACCTTGACCCCGACGGCCATCTTGGATCCACCATCTTAGATCCGCCATTGTGTTCTGGAACATTCCGTCGATGTGTTATCCGCCATTTTGAATTATGACGTCACCGTTGCAATTTTCGTTACGCTCGCCATCTTTAACTTTTTTATTATCCGATTTTAATGAAAATTTTTTTAAAAATTATAAAAAAATTCACTTAATAAAATTTTAATCAAAAATATCGAAAAAACATATATTTACGACACGGAGCTCGGAGTCCTCGGTTCGAACCCGGTGAGGGCAAATAAAAATAAAAATGGTGACCGATCCTTCCCCTGTGGCGGGGTGCTGGCAGACTGACCCCCACCACTTATGTCAGTGCACATATACCATCAGGTAGAATGATGTCATGTCCGCCATCTTGAAATTTGGACGCCATCTTGAAAATCTTTATTTATTATCCGATTTTAATGAAAAAAATCCAAAATTCATCAAAAAATTAACGTATTTTAATTCTGTTTGATTATATCGATGTACGTCCTTGGTTTGATTCCCGGAGAGAGTAAACGGTCGATCCTTCCTCCATGAAAGCTACCTAGACTGATCTACCACAACCAGTACCAAGGTATATATCATCAACTGGTATGACATCATGTCCGCCATCTTGTCTTCATCCGCTGGAGACCACCATCTTGTTTTCGTCTGCTAGAGTGTGCCGATACCATGTAGTATAATTATCTGGTCACCATACTTTTGTCCTCAACTGTTGACATTGAACATTGACCTTGGCCTTTGACCTTGACCTTGAAATATGACATTGACCTTGAAATTTGACCTTGACCTTGAAATTTGACCTTGACCTTGAAATCTGACCTTGACCTTGAAATTTGACCTTGACCTTGAAATTTGACCTTGACCTTGAAATTTGACCTTGACCTTGAACTTTGACCTTGACCTTGAACTTTGACCTTGACCTTGAACTTTGACCTTGACCTTGAAAAATGACCTTCACCTTGAAATTTGACCTTGACCTAGAAATTTGACCTTGACCTTGAAATTTGAGTTTGACCTTGAAATTTTACTTTGTCCTTGAAATTTGACTTAGTCCTTGATGTCCATCACGGATCCGTCATTTTATGTTCAGTACATGCTACCAGGAGAGACCACCTGCTGGAGTACACCATCTTGTGCGTGTACTCGTATTACCATCATGCTAGTTTTATTCTAACATGCTACAGTGCAGTAATCATTTATTACTGAGGTACCCACCATCTTAAAATTTGACCGCCATCTTGAAATCATGTAATTATTTAGCTAGAAATGCGGGAAAAATTCCAATAGTCTCCGAAAAAATCATTTATTAATTTACAAATCGAATCGATGGATCCCTATCCAAGGTTAGATTCTTGACCAGAGATAGTTGTAACTAATTATTAAATAAATGTTAGGTTCTGTTTTCCATTACCTTTCGCGGAGTTTATTAATCATTCACTCTACGAAAATCAACTCAAGTCAATATACCGGACCAACGAATTAAATCAGTGCCGATTAGCATATTATGAAAGTCTAATTTTTCAATAATATGAATAACATATAAGCCGTTCATGTACAAAGCCACACATATAGATCAATTGCCTTCAGTCCATGAGACCGAGTCATGTCATTATCAGACGTATATGCTAGTCATTTCAGGACCACATGACCTTCGTAATCCATCGTGACATTTTTATACATTCTAAAGGACCAAGTAACCTTGTAAAATATTTTAGTAACACCAAGAGGTGATAAACTAGTAAATATTCAATCACTACATTTTGTACTACGCGCAGTCAACAAAAAAGGAAGCACCAACAACGAAAAGACAGCACCACCAACGAAAAGACAGCACATTTGGAAGCACCGACTACGAAAAGGCAGCACATTTGGAAGCACCGACAACGAAAAGGCAGCACATTTGGAAGCACCGACAACGAAAAGACAGCACATTTGGAAGCACCGACTACGAAAAGGCAGCACATTTGGAAGCACCGACAACGAAAAGACAGCACATTTGGAAGCACCGACAACGAAAAGACAGCACATTTGGAAGCACCGACAACGAAAAGACAGCACATTTGGAAGCACCGACTACGAAAAGGCAGCACATTTGGAAGCACCGACAACGAAAAGGCAGCACATTTGGAAGCACCGACAACGAAAAGGCAGCACATTTGGAAGCACCGACAACGAAAAGGCAGCACATTTGGAAGCACCGACAACGAAAAGGCAGCACATTGGAAGCACCGACAACGAAGAGGCAGCACATTTGGAAGCACCGACAACGAAAAGGCAGCACATTTGGAAGCACCGACAACGAAACGGCAGCACATTTGGAAGCACCGACAACGAAAAGGCAGCACATTTGGAAGCACCGACAACGAAAAGGCAGCACATTTGGAAGCACCGACAACGAAAAGGCAGCACATTTGGAAGCACCGACAACGAAAAGGCAGCACATTTGGAAGCACCGTCATCGAAAAGACAGCACATTTGGAAGCACCGACAACGTAAAGGCAGCACATTTGGAAGCACCAGTAGTATAGGAATGTATGTTCTGGCACTGGGTTCTGGGTGTGGATTGTGATTGTCGGTCCGCCATATTGGATTGTGACGTCACGGCGGCCATCTTGGATGGTTGTGACCTTGACCTTTGACCTTGACCTTTACCCCGGCGGCCATTTTGGATCCGCCATCTTGGATCCGCCATTTTGGATGACGTCATTGTGTTCTCGAACATTCCGGCGATGTGTTTTCCGCCATTTTGAATGATGACGTCACCGTTGCAGTTTCCGTTACGGCCGCCATCTTTAACTTTTTTATTTATCATCCGATTTTAATGAAATTTTTTTTAAAAATTATAAAAAAATTAAATAATAAAATTTTAATAAAATAGTTATAAGAAATATATTTTTACGACACGGAGTTTGGAGTCCTCGGTTCGAACCCGACGAGGGCAAAAAAAATAAAAATGGCGACCGTTCCTTCCCCCTAGGTGACTGCAGGCAGACTGACCCCCACCACTGGTACCAACGCATATACGAACTTACACCCCCCCCCCCTCCATCCAAACACCCCCCCCCCACCCAAAATTTTTTTTATCGTAAAAAAATCTCCCACCAACACTACTGCTGCTGTTCTCCCACCCCTCCCTCCATCTCTCTCCCTCCCCTACCCTCCTCCTCCCCTATTTTGTCTAGAGTATAAATACACCTGTTGTCGGACCCGGGAAGCCTTCAGTTACCTGCAGTTCCTCCTCCGTCGACGTCGAGTACTTACTTCTTGCCGCGGAGACGTCCGTCGACGCCGAGTACTTACATCGTGTCGAGGAGACGGATTTTTGTTTTTTTCACGTAATAAGTGGTGTCCTATCGGTATAAATTGAGGTCAACATCCTAGGCACAGCAGTCAACAAATAGTCGAGTGGGTATAGAGCTACTGCTACAAATTCAAGCAAATGCCGTTCGATCTGTCTGCAAAGTACGCGGAAGTAACGCCGGGATTCCGCCGTGTGAACTACATCACCAAGGATGGATACTTCCAACTAGAGGTCTGCAACTTCGGTCATCACTGGACCAGTGATTGTGACGAGGAGGCTCCGGACATCATCGAGACATCCTGCAACAAGATAGATTGTGTCGTCCAATATCTAAGACCTGACAGTACATTCCCTACAACATTCGAAGCACTTAAGGCTGCATCAGCGACTGAAACTATAAGCTCGGAACCAGACTACTCCTCAGTAAGGTGCGAGTTGCGGCGCAACACCGATCCGGAGGCAGTAATTAGTTGGAAGGAACAGTGTGACGGGTTTATTCACAACACCACCTACGTTAACCATCATTGGTACACATCCTGCAGCTTTCTACTGTGTAGACTCTACCGCTTCACACCCTTCAGTTAAATTTGTAAGCTAAGAAGAAATTTGAAGGGCTCGTGCGGTTATTATGTCTTCGCGCCATGTCATTGATTTCAACAGCTTGTGGTGTATTAGGACCATACCCTTAGAGGACATACCAAGTGAAGCAGAGGATGAGGAAACATACCTTCACAACTGGTATGACATCGAGTGCTGCAGACGACAGGGACGTCGCTGGTCGCGAGACGAGCCACGGGGTCGATCCCCCGATCGTGTCCTCTCACCAGTGGAGTCTGCCCGTCAAGTGTTTGGAGAGGCGGGCTCTCGTCAGTTCGTGAACCATGGACCATCACGTGAGGCGTCATTGTCCCACACAACCATTGCTGGTGCTGCCCGAGAGCCTGGTACATCTCGTGACGGATCTCCATCTTTGTCATCTCCCACACCGTCGAGACCATTAACGCCACTATCGTCAATTGCATCACGCCGAATGTCAAGTTCTACAATGTCTACACCGTCGTCATCGCTACCTCATCATCATCCCGTGTCGAAGTGTACTGATAGTCATCGCTCCATACCAGAGTCCACAGAAGAACAATGATCTGCGTGACGACAAGTATAGCGTGAAATATTTACAGTGTTCAAGTTTTGTCACTCCTGTTGCGTCAGTTATTGTTCCGTAGCTATATCAAAACTTTTTATTTGAATCAAGTGTGAACTAAATAATCATAATCATCAGTGACTCAAAATTACGTGTTATATTTTTTATCACCCATAAAAATTTATATGTGGTGTGTAAGACTATAAAGAAAATATACAATCAGAACTATATGTAATGAACTACACTTCATCATTGTAATGCGTCCTCTGTAATCGTCTGGTACCGGACGGGGAATTGTTGGAAATAAAATAAATCCAATTTATGTGTGTATGTTATATTAATCCGCAATCACTATACTAAATTAAAGTTTAAAAAAAATATTAAATATTCTTGTTTCACTTTAAATACTATTAGTTATAAAAAAAAGTAGCAGGGAAAAAATTTACAATTTAAAAGTTATTTACATTTATAAAAAAAAAGCTGATACTTGAAATAACACTAATGTGTTACATTTATAAAAAAGTTGATAATTAAAATAATAATGCGTTACATGTATAAAAAGTGATATTTAAAATAAAAATTTTCTACATTTATAAAAAAATTCAATATTTCAAGTTTAATGAAAAATCTTTCATATTAGATACTGAATAATTTTTTCAAAAAGCCAGCACAGAGGCGGCGAGAGATCGCTCGACCGTGACGAGGTACCAGCACGAGGTGGGAGTGGAGCAGGGGAGGAGGGAAAAATTTGCAATCGTGCATGTCCGCTCACCGGCGGAAGCGCTAGCCCCGCCTCCACCAGGGCCGCATGGAGGAGGAAATCTACCATCATTCCTCCGTTGGACGCGGCAGAGAGCGCTGCGCCGAAGACACCGCTCCGGACATACACACAATATACAGCAATTAAAAAATTTTACTACGTACATTAAACAAAGGAAACACATTCAACCATAGATGAAAAAAACAGAAAAAAAAACGGAATGTACACACAGCACAAACAGGAAACGGAATGAACACACCGACACACAGGAAAATGGAATTTACACACAGGAAAACGAAAAGTACACACAGGAAAACGAAATGTACACACAGGAAATCGGTACGTACACACAGTACAAACAGGAAAACGAAATGTACAAACAGGAAAACGAAATGTACACACAGGAAAACGAAATGTACAAACAGGAAAACGAAATGTACAAACAGGAAAACGAAATGTACAAACAGGAAAACGAAATGTACACACAGGAAAACGAAATGTACAAACAGGAAAACGAAATGTACAAATAGGAAAACGAAATGTACAAACAGGAAAACGAAATGTACAAACAGGAAAACGAAATGTACAAACAGGAAAACGAAATGTACAAACAGGAAAACGAAATGTACAAACAGGAAAACGAAATGTACACACAGGAAATCGGAACGTACACACAGTACACACAGGAAACGGAACGATCACACATACAGTAGCGGAAACACAGACTTATTTGGAAATCAGGATACAAGAAATAAATCATACTTTTTTAAAATATAAATAATTCATTTTATTTTTCATTAGTACACACATGACAGTTAATCAAATGATTATTGTAAGTAGCCAGCGTTCCGAAGCTCTTTAAGTATGGTCGATACTTCCACGATATGCGAGTAGTGTCCTCTACGAACAGATGCCACCATCAGTTTTAGCCGGTCAACCAATATGTTTGGATCTTTCCATGATGTGGAATCAATCTCTTCTGCCACCATCTTCCTTGCACGTTTATTATAAATATTATGATCTCTGCTGTCCTCCGTTTTAACACCAACCTTAGGGTTACTTTCATCATCGAGCCAGTGATCATCTCAAGCTTGATCAGATTTATTTATTACATCACGACGTTTCCATCGCTTCGGTCTCAGGACACCACCACGTTCATCGGTCTTGTCAGCTTTAGGTTCTGCATCACAGTCTTAGATCACGTCGCCAGCTTCAGAGTCACTGTAGCAATCACCGTAGAAGGCATCGTCTTCACCCAGATTACCGTATAAGAACTCGTTATCGTCGATGTCGAAGTGTCTGCATCGCCTTCATGCTTCCTTTTTAGGAGTCCATTATTTTTACAAAGTATGGAGTATCTGCTAAATATAGGCTTGAGTGTATTTTCACTTTTCAAGGTGTTGATACTTCCATTAGTTTCAGTCTTCCCGAAACCATCAGCATCCTTCAATATTTGTTTCTCGTCACGATCGTCGTGCTACGGCTTCCATCATTTCTATATTAATAATATTATTTGTCTTAAAATCTCCGCGTCCGTGTCACTATCACAGACGTAAAGACATCATCTTCGTAGCTGTCATCAATATTGCCATGAGCTGCATCAATATCACTCATTTTATGATATCGTTTCCACATTTCAGTTGTCAGTGATTTACCCGCAATCTATGATCTTGTGAGCTCCATTCTCTTTTTCTTTAAAAGCCTATGTGTCCAGTTTTATTATTTAATCCTTCATCCCATCATCCCAAACCCAATTAAATCATCTTAGTATATAGAAAAAAAATCAACAAAGTTCCTTTCATTTAATCTTAGGAACCGCATCATCCTTTCCACCTATATTTTAGTTTCTTGAGCCCAAGAGTCTTTCATTATATATACCATGCAGTGTTCTTCAAGAGATGTGGTATACAACCATTTCTACATAAAAATCCATCCTATCGATGATTTGTTTACACATAAAAAAACCTTCACGTTAGTTTTACATGTTTTATTAAATTATCTTTTCAACTAAAATAATTACCACACATAGTAATTTCTACAAAGGACACTTTGTCCAAGACATTTTAACCATCATCTCTCTGAAAACAACCATGTTCCATCTATATCACAAAGTAAACAAGGGTTAGAGGAGATGGGACAAACAAGTGCTAGTCACTCATAGGGTAAGAACCATGTGTTCGATACCTATCTCAGTCAATGTAGCATCTATGTATTTCTCTTAGCTCATGTAGAAAAATATGTTCCAATGCATACGAATTTAAACTTATTCACGTACGACTAGTCAAAAGTACATAAATTCAAGCACGTTAACCTAAAAAAAAATTCTCAAGGATAGAGGCAGAGACTCCTCGATCGAGACACGCCTACCATCACCTGCAAATGAACATTGACCCCTCGCACGGGAGTTGCAAGCTTGCAGAATGCTGCGACACTCATATGTTTTGCTCGAGACATGCATACATCACGCCGCTAGCCTTCCAACTCAGTACACGTAAAACTCCAGTGAAATCGTAATCAAGCTCATGTAAAGTACTTGACGGAACCACTTCAAAGTATACATCACTGAACCAGAGCAGAAAATCAGCCTACGAATGTATATCTTGCTACCTACAAAAATAAATGTGTAGCACATATACGAGAGGAGTCGATTCCTACATAGCATACTCCTTACGCTGATAATTATAAGCGGCAAAATACTTCAAATCATGACCCCGGCTAGTATACATTTTTTTCGTGAACCCTAAATTCATGTTAGTAATCGGTACAAATGTGTGAGTAATTCGGACGAATAATCGCTTACCAAGTATCCAGAATCTTACTGTTACAGCCCAGCCAGTGCACCAGAGTACCCCGAAGTGTGGTCAATTGATAATCATTCTTTAATTTTTTAATATCACCTCCGTAGTGTACACCGATATATGACAGGTTACGATTTAAGACCATAAATTTCCCACTAGTCTGTTAGTTTTATTTCGGGAAGTAATAAATTATTTCTCAAAAATAATAAATCAAGTTCTTAGTCAGATTTGCTCTAATGCTACGGTATTACCTGTACCAGCACTTTACCAAAACATCTCCCATAAAAATCTTAAGAATACAGATGGCATACTCAGACAAAAATAATTCTAGCAAAAAAAAAACAGTCTTCATCATTATTGGTAAAAAAAATAATACAAACAAAAAAGACATAGCGCGCATTACAAATTCGACCAAAATTACGTGTCACATGTAGTTTATTGCATTAAGATAAACGATGTAGGTTAGGGAAAAATAAATAAAAAATTCTTTAATTCTATAATTTATTTAAAATTGTACATTTATACACAATAAAATCTGACATGGTATAAATATCGTATACATCAGTTCAGGAGTGTAACACCTTAGAGGGCCTGAAATTATGCTAGAGACCTTCCTTTACAAATTTTATAATGTTTTTTCAAGTAAAATTTTCGTGTAACCTGTATACCGCACTTCTCACACAGAAATTTTACACGATCAAGATTTCTTCTGCAGCCATGCTTTTCATGGATGCGTGTACTTCGTAGTCGTTCAAATCGTTTACCACAGTAGCAGCACTCATACAGATATTCATCGCAATTACCATCGCTTCCCCGATGTACAACTTGCAAATGAACTTTGCTTTTGCAATGCCTAATCAAATTACTTTTGTTTGTGAAATGTACACCACACGGGTCACACGGAAATGACACACGATTAGCGTTTCTTCTACAGACATGATTTTCATGTCTTCTTGCATGTTGACGGTATTTAAAACTTTTGTCACAGTAACAGCACCGATGTTCGTTAGTCGTTCTTGAATCACCAGTCATTGAAGTTTCCATCGAGGACGAAACGAAGTTCGTAGAGTTTTCCTGTGTAGCCAGCACCACCGGCATTAAAGTCTCTCCTGCTGACGGTATCACGACTGTTGAAGTCTCCTCTTGTGATGACGTCGTCGTCGTTGCCGACGGGATCTGCACATTCTCCGCCATAGCTAACGTCAGGGTTCCCGTAGTCGATGGTACAACATCCATCAAGTTCGTCGTTTTAGATGGTAATGATGCCATCAAGTTCACAAGAACAGGTAATTACGCGTCTTATGCACCAGAAGAATCAAACTAGGTGATCCTTACACCGTCGTCGTCGCCAGTAACAAACTGAGCGACCTGCTGTCTAGGACTCGCTTATATACATGCACCGGTTTGAATAATACGCTAGTCAAATCAAGAACCAATTACTATAATACTCGAGTCAATACATCATCCATTGTTATTACTAAAAAAAAAAATTAGGAATTTCAAGGAATAAAAGTTTAAATTATATATTGAAACAACTAATCTCTCATCCTACATACACGGTTTATTTAGACTTACTAGAAGGATTAAGAGTCTCTGAACAATGGAACTTTCAGAAACCAAACATAGTTTCAACTACTCAAATTTAAATTTTATTATGTACAGCTACACATAACCTCCAACTGACTCCAAATGTCTACAACACATTTCTAAAATAATTTATACGATACCGGGCTAGGTCCAAAGTCAATTATTTTTGTACCTCTCATCTACAGTTCAGAGGACCTTCAGTGTTGATATAGCTACAGCCAAGACATGTCCAGTACCATACATCTTGAAAGCCTTCAGAGTCGATCCTTGTTAAGCCTTATGACAAAAGTCTCCGAAACAAGAGACCTACTCTATAAGTTTACTATACACTTTTATGCTTTATATAGCACACATCGATAAATATCTTCGTAAATAACCCAAAATATTATCAGACCACTAGCATTCGATTTATGCACATACAGTAGGACACCAACATATCCATCAACACAAGTCCATTCTACATTAAGCTCCTCACTTATTTTCATCAGTCTACACTCAGCACACAAAAACTAAATGAAGTCAATTAACAACCTAGTATTTATATACATCCAGTCATTTAACAGCATACCGATGGCTAGTTAAATAAGATTTACAGTGAACATGTTAGCAAAGTTTAAATTTATATAGGACCAGGGACCCATTGAACCTTCAGAACCGAGCTACACATACTCAGAGCTGGATGCAAGTTAATTCTACACTCATTTTCCATTATCGAAACTCAATTCGTCACTCATTTTCCGTCATCGACACTCAATTCAACACTCATTTTCCGTCATCGACACTCAATTCAACACTCATTTTCCGTCATCGACACTCAATTCTACATACTCTTTCCTTCAACACTCATTTTCCTTCATCTACATAAAATAAAATGTAAACTTTCCAACACCCGCCCACACACACACACACACACACACACACACACATAGATATATATTAAAATAGTCATCCGCAACTCAATTCTTTAAAGTAGCAAACACATGAACTTTATTAGGGCAGGAATAACGACACATTTTAATAACAATTTTTAAAATTATAATACAAAAGTATAAAATTTCATCAGTCAATACACATTACTAACTTATTATATATACCCTGAAATTCTAAGTTCATCAAGAATAGTCCACGTTTCTTTGATAACTGATAAAATTTCGTCATCTTGCGAAACAAGTAAAAGTCGCAACCTGTTCGTTAACACGTTCGGGTCTTTCCACGATATATAATCAATTTCACTTGATGCCACCATCTTCTTCGAATGTTTGCTGAACATATTCTGAAAATCGTAATAATGATTATGATAATTTGTATCAACATCATCGGTGATGTTCACATCTTTATCAAACACACTGACATCTTCATCTTGCATATCCCAGTATTTCGAATTTTTTGACATTGGAGTACCATCATTGGCATCAAGCTTACTTGCTAATTTTCCAAAAAAATATTCCAAAGTCCGTAGAAGTCTACTATAAGACGACTTGTCACTTTTTCTGGAGATGTTACTTTCATTATCTTCTACCTTACTTATATCTTCAACACCAGTTAAGCTATTTCCTTCCTCAAAACCTGGAGATATTTTAACACAATCGCTTTTAAGACTAGGTAGATCAATTTCATTGTAAGACATACTGTCCCCGAGCATAGCGTCTCCATCTACGTACTTTATCTCCTGCACGAGCTTGGCTTTACAAGTTTTATCATGTCTTTTTAAATTATCTCTTCGTGTCAACCGTCTTCCACACTTGCCACAAATTAGTAATTGACGGTATGAGCTTTTAACACATTCGTTCTTTTCATGTCTACGAGCATTATAGATGTTATCAAATTATTTGCTACAGTATGTACAATGTCCTACAGATCGAGATAGATATTTGTGTATCGTACCTTCACTAATCTGTACGTACTCCATAATGGTTGAATAGCAACTAAAAGTATTTCTTAGGTACTTCGTATTTTTATGTATGAACATTTATCAATTATTTACGAAAAAAGATTTTTTTTTTCCTCTCATTTTGAAAAAAAAATCATGTTCCACGCAGTTTTACTACCCACCTTCATATTTCCTCATATGTTATGTTGTAAAAGCAAACAAAGTTGGTTGTAGGTTATGGAATGCTCACTCACGATCTCTTGAAAAAGGTGTACCTCCCTAGATCTCAAGAGGAAGAACATTGACCTTATTTAAAAATTAGTGAATAATATCATGGTCTAGCAGGAATCACAAGATAATCTATTCTCATATTAGCAACCATCATGTATCAGTTGTCTGTATAAGCAGTCAATGTTTTGTGTGGGATGCAGGATGCTCCCTTACGATCGCAACAGAAGGGAGGCTTCGCTAGAACTCAAGGGGAAGGGAAATCTTCGTGTGTGATAGCGTTTCTCAGTTGTTTCATGACGTAGTGATGGTCTGATTAATGAACTTTGGTTTTTGTGTGATTTTCACCTGTTAAAATTATTTTTTAAGTGTTGATTTGATAATATGACTTCGGAAATTTATACGAAACTCTGAATAAAATTACCTGTCTTAGACACCAAGAACAATACAGTTTGTCCTTCATGTTAATGCTTATCAGCTGTCTCAAAGCATATTATTTGTCTGAGTAAGGTTATTATTTTTTAAATCCACCTGATAAAAATATTGTAAGTGGTGATTTATTGACAGAATTTCACTTATTAAATCTAATTCTGAATAGAAATGACATGACTCATTAAGTAAAAAATTCTTCATTCAGAGATAGATTTTTCACAAATAATCAGGAGCACTCGGAGAAAACCATCAGATGTCTAGCCAGGAATAATCAGAAACACTTGGAGAAAACCATCAGTTGTCTAGCCAGGAATAATCAGAAACACTTGGAGAAAACCATCAATATATTAACAAGAATAATCAGAAGCACTCGGAGAAAACCATATGAGGTCTAGTCAGGTATAATCAGGAGCACACGGAGAAAACCATCAATATATTAACAAGAATAATCAGAAGCACTCGGAGAAAATCACCATAATATAATCAATAATAATCGGAAGCACACGGAGAAAATCACCATAATATTGACAAGAATAATCGGAAGCACACGGAGAAAACCACCACAAGTTTTCTTTGATATCATAAAAATACAGAAAAAAAAATTTAATAAATAACAAAAAAATTAATAAAAAATTTTAAATGACAAAATAAAATACAAAAAATACATAAACAGATTCTGCTAGCTTGTGAACTTCTCATTGTTGAGCAAAGATATAGTTCTAGTACAAGCCAGAATTTTATGTATTTTTTGTATTTTATTTTGTCATTTAAAATTTTTTATTAATTTTTTTGTTATTTATTAAATTTTTTTTTCTGTATTTTTATGATATCAAAGAAAACTTGTGGTGGTTTTCTCCGTGTGCTTCCGATTATTCTTGTCAATATTATGGTGATTTTCTCCGTGTGCTTCCGATTATTATTGATAATATTATGGTGATTTTCTCCGAGTGCTTCTGATTATTCTTGTTAATATATTGATGGTTTTCTCCGTGTGCTCCTGATTATACCTGACTAGACATCTTATGGTTTTCTCCGAGTGCTTCTGATTATTCTTGTTAATATATTGATGGTTTTCTCCAAGTGTTTCTGATTATTCCTGGCTAGACATCTGATGGTTTTCTCCAAGTGTTTCTGAATTCCTGGCTAGACATCTGATGGTTTTCTCCGAGTGCTCCTGATTATTTGTGAAAAATCTATCTCTGCATGAAGAATTTTTTACTTAATGAGTCATGTCATTTCTATTCAGAATTAGATTTAATAAGTGAAATTCTGTCAATAAATCACCACTTACAATATTTTTATCAGGTGGATTTAAAAAATAATAACCTTACTCAGACAAATAATATGCTTTGAGACAGCTGATAAGCATTAACATGAAGGACAAACTGTATTGTTCTTGGTGTCTAAGACAGGTAATTTTATTCAGAGTTTCGTATAAATTTCCGAAGTCATATTATCAAATCAACACTTAAAAAATAATTTTAACAGGTGAAAATCACACAAAAACCAAAGTTCATTAATCAGACCATCACTACGTCATGAAACAACTGAGAAACGCTATCACACACGAAGATTTCCCTTCCCCTTGAGTTCTAGCGAAGCCTCCCTTCTGTTGCGATCGTAAGGGAACATCCTGCATCCCACACAAAACATTGACTGCTTATACAGACAACTGATACATGATGGTTGCTAATATGAGAATAGATTATCTTGTGATTCCTGCTAGACCATGATATTATTCACTAATTTTTAAATAAGGTCAATGTTCTTCCTCTTGAGATCTAGGGAGGTACACCTTTTTCAAGAGATCGTGAGTGAGCATTCCATAACCTACAACCAACTTTGTTTGCTTTTACAACATAACATATGAGGAAATATGAAGGTGGGTAGTAAAACTGCGTGGAACATGATTTTTTTTTTCAAAATGAGAGAAAAAAAAAATCTTTTTTCGTAAATAATTGATAAATGTTCATACATAAAAATACGAAGTACCTAAGAAATACTTTTAGTTGCTATTCAACCATTATGGAGTACGTACAGATTAGTGAAGGTACGATACACAAATATCTATCTCGATCTGTAGGACATTGTACATACTGTAGCAAATAATTTGATAACATCTATAATGCTCGTAGACATGAAAAGAACGAATGTGTTAAAAGCTCATACCGTCAATTACTAATTTGTGGCAAGTGTGGAAGACGGTTGACACGAAGAGATAATTTAAAAAGACATGATAAAACTTGTAAAGCCAAGCTCGTGCAGGAGATAAAGTACGTAGATGGAGACGCTATGCTCGGGGACAGTATGTCTTACAATGAAATTGATCTACCTAGTCTTAAAAGCGATTGTGTTAAAATATCTCCAGGTTTTGAGGAAGGAAATAGCTTAACTGGTGTTGAAGATATAAGTAAGGTAGAAGATAATGAAAGTAACATCTCCAGAAAAAGTGACAAGTCGTCTTATAGTAGACTTCTACGGACTTTGGAATATTTTTTTGGAAAATTAGCAAGTAAGCTTGATGCCAATGATGGTACTCCAATGTCAAAAAATTCGAAATACTGGGATATGCAAGATGAAGATGTCAGTGTGTTTGATAAAGATGTGAACATCACCGATGATGTTGATACAAATTATCATAATCATTATTACGATTTTCAGAATATGTTCAGCAAACATTCGAAGAAGATGGTGGCATCAAGTGAAATTGATTATATATCGTGGAAAGACCCGAACGTGTTAACGAACAGGTTGCGACTTTTACTTGTTTCGCAAGATGACGAAATTGTATCAGTTATCAAAGAAACGTGGACTATTCTTGATGAACTTAGAATTTCAGGGTATATATAATAAGTTAGTAATGTGTATTGACTGATGAAATTTTATACTTTTGTATTATAATTTTAAAAATTGTTATTAAAATGTGTCGTTATTCCTGCCCTAATAAAGTTCATGTGTTTGCTACTTTAAAGAATTGAGTTGCGGATGACTATTTTAATATATATCTATGTGTGTGTGTGTGTGTGTGTGTGTGTGTGTGTGTGTGTGTGTGTGTGGGCGGGTGTTGGAAAGTTTACATTTTATTTTATGTAGATGAAGGAAAATGAGTGTTGAAGGAAAGAGTATGTAGAATTGAGTGTCGATGACGGAAAATGAGTGTTGAATTGAGTGTCGATGACGGAAAATGAGTGTTGAATTGAGTGTCGATGACGGAAAATGAGTGACGAATTGAGTTTCGATGATGGAAAATGAGTGTAGAATTAACTTGCATCCAGCACTGAGTATGTGTAGCTCGGTTCTGAAGGTTCAATGGGTCCCTGGTCCTATATAAATTTAAACTTTGCTAACATGTTCACTGTAAATCTTATTTAACTAGCCATCGGTATGCTGTTAAATGACTGGATGTATATAAATACTAGGTTGTTAATTGACTTCATTTAGTTTTTTTGTGCTGAGTGTAGACTGATGAAAATAAGTGAGGAGCTTAATGTAGAATGGACTTGTGTTGATGGATATGTTGGTGTCCTACTGTATGTGCATAAATCGAATGCTAGTGGTCTGATAATATTTTGGGTTATTTACGAAGATATTTATCGATGTGTGCTATATAAAGCATAAAAGTGTATAGTAAACTTATAGAGTAGGTCTCTTGTTTCGGAGACTTTTGTCATAAGGCTTAACAAGGATCGACTCTGAAGGCTTTCAAGATGTATGGTACTGGACATGTCTTGGCTGTAGCTATATCAACACTGAAGGTCCTCTGAACTGTAGATGAGAGGTACAAAAATAATTGACTTTGGACCTAGCCCGGTATCGTATAAATTATTTTAGAAATGTGTTGTAGACATTTGGAGTCAGTTGGAGGTTATGTGTAGCTGTACATAATAAAATTTAAATTTGAGTAGTTGAAACTATGTTTGGTTTCTGAAAGTTCCATTGTTCAGAGACTCTTAATCCTTCTAGTAAGTCTAAATAAACCGTGTATGTAGGATGAGAGATTAGTTGTTTCAATATATAATTTAAACTTTTATTCCTTGAAATTCCTAATTTTTTTTTTTAGTAATAACAATGGATGATGTATTGACTCGAGTATTATAGTAATTGGTTCTTGATTTGACTAGCGTATTATTCAAACCGGTGCATGTATATAAGCGAGTCCTAGACAGCAGGTCGCTCAGTTTGTTACTGGCGACGACGACGGTGTAAGGATCACCTAGTTTGATTCTTCTGGTGCATAAGACGCGTAATTACCTGTTCTTGTGAACTTGATGGCATCATTACCATCTAAAACGACGAACTTGATGGATGTTGTACCATCGACTACGGGAACCCTGACGTTAGCTATGGCGGAGAATGTGCAGATCCCGTCGGCAACGACGACGACGTCATCACAAGAGGAGACTTCAACAGTCGTGATACCGTCAGCAGGAGAGACTTTAATGCCGGTGGTGCTGGCTACACAGGAAAACTCTACGAACTTCGTTTCGTCCTCGATGGAAACTTCAATGACTGGTGATTCAAGAACGACTAACGAACATCGGTGCTGTTACTGTGACAAAAGTTTTAAATACCGTCAACATGCAAGAAGACATGAAAATCATGTCTGTAGAAGAAACGCTAATCGTGTGTCATTTCCGTGTGACCCGTGTGGTGTACATTTCACAAACAAAAGTAATTTGATTAGGCATTGTAAAAGCAAAGTTCATTTGCAAGTTGTACATCGGGGAAGCGATGGTAATTGCGATGAATATCTGTATGAGTGCTGCTACTGTGGTAAACGATTTGAACGACTACGAAGTACACGCATCCATGAAAAGCATGGCTGCAGAAGAAATCTTGATCGTGTAAAATTTCTGTGTGAGAAGTGCGGTATACAGGTTACACGAAAATTTTACTTGAAAAAACATTATAAAATTTGTAAAGGAAGGTCTCTAGCATAATTTCAGGCCCTCTAAGGTGTTACACTCCTGAACTGATGTATCGTGATCTGTATGAATTATTTGTATTTTGTCATTCTTAATACGAATTATAATAATTTATTTTAATAAAAATGACTGTCGCACGGACTGAGAAATGTATACGATATTTATACCATGTCAGATTTTATTGTGTATAAATGTACAATTTTAAATAAATTATAGAATTAAAGAATTTTTTATTTATTTTTCCCTAACCTACATCGTTTATCTTAATGCAATAAACTACATGTGACACGTAATTTTGGTCGAATTTGTAATGCGCGCTATGTCTTGTTTGTTTGTATTATTTTTTTTACCAATAATGATGAAGACTGTTTTTTTTTTTGCTAGAATTATTTTTGTCTGAGTATGCCATCTGTATTCTTAAGATTTTTATGGGAGATGTTTTGGTAAAGTGCTGGTACAGGTAATACCGTAGCATTAGAGCAAATCTGACTAAGAACTTGATTTATTATTTTTGAGAAATAATTTATTACTTCCCGAAATAAAACTAACAGACTTGTGGGAAATTTATGGTCTTAAATCGTAACCTGTCATATATCGGTGTACACTTCGGAGGTGATATTAAAAAATTAAAGAATGATTATCAATTGACCACACTTCGGGGTACTCTGGTGCACTGGCTGGGCTGTAACAGTAAGATTCTGGATACTTGGTAAGCGATTATTCGTCCGAATTACTCACACATTTGTACCGATTACTAACATGAATTTAGGGTTCACGAAAAAAATGTATACTAGCCGGGGTCATGATTTGAAGTATTTTGCCGCTTATAATTATCAGCGTAAGGAGTATGCTATGTAGGAATCGACTCCTCTCGTATATGTGCTACACATTTATTTTTGTAGGTAGCAAGATATACATTCGTAGGCTGATTTTCTGCTCTGGTTCAGTGATGTATACTTTGAAGTGGTTCCGTCAAGTACTTTACATGAGCTTGATTACGATTTCACTGGAGTTTTACGTGTACTGAGTTGGAAGGCTAGCGGCGTGATGTATGCATGTCTCGAGCAAAACATATGAGTGTCGCAGCATTCTGCAAGCTTGCAACTCCCGCGCGAGGGGTCAATGTTCATTTGCAGGTGATGGTAGGCGTGTCTCGATAGAGAAGTCTCTGCCTCTATCCTTGAGAATTTTTTTTTAGGTTAACGTGCTTGAATTTATGTACTTTTGACTAGTCGTACGTGAATAAGTTTAAATTCGTATGCATTGGAACATATTTTTCTACATGAGCTAAGAGAAATACATAGATGCTACATTGACTGAGATAGGTATCGAACACATGGTTCTTACCCTATGAGTGACTAGCACTTGTTTGTCCCATCTCCTCTAACCCTTGTTTACTTTGTGATATAGATGGAACATGGTTGTTTTCAGAGAGATGATGGTTAAAATGTCTTGGACAAAGTGTCCTTTGTAGAAATTACTATGTGTGGTAATTATTTTAGTTGAAAAGATAATTTAATAAAACATGTAAAACTAACGTGAAGGTTTTTTTATGTGTAAACAAATCATCGATAGGATGGATTTTTATGTAGAAATGGTTGTATACCACATCTCTTGAAGAACACTGCATGGTATATATAATGAAAGACTCTTGGGCTCAAGAAACTAAAATATAGGTGGAAAGGATGATGCGGTTCCTAAGATTAAATGAAAGGAACTTTGTTGATTTTTTTTCTATATACTAAGATGATTTAATTGGGTTTGGGATGATGGGATGAAGGATTAAATAATAAAACTGGACACATAGGCTTTTAAAGAAAAAGAGAATGGAGCTCACAAGATCATAGATTGCGGGTAAATCACTGACAACTGAAATGTGGAAACGATATCATAAAATGAGTGATATTGATGCAGCTCATGGCAATATTGATGACAGCTACGAAGATGATGTCTTTACGTCTGTGATAGTGACACGGACGCGGAGATTTTAAGACAAATAATATTATTAATATAGAAATGATGGAAGCCGTAGCACGACGATCGTGACGAGAAACAAATATTGAAGGATGCTGATGGTTTCGGGAAGACTGAAACTAATGGAAGTATCAACACCTTGAAAAGTGAAAATACACTCAAGCCTATATTTAGCAGATACTCCATACTTTGTAAAAATAATGGACTCCTAAAAAGGAAGCATGAAGGCGATGCAGACACTTCGACATCGACGATAACGAGTTCTTATACGGTAATCTGGGTGAAGACGATGCCTTCTACGGTGATTGCTACAGTGACTCTGAAGCTGGCGACGTGATCTAAGACTGTGATGCAGAACCTAAAGCTGACAAGACCGATGAACGTGGTGGTGTCCTGAGACCGAAGCGATGGAAACGTCGTGATGTAATAAATAAATCTGATCAAGCTTGAGATGATCACTGGCTCGATGATGAAAGTAACCCTGAGGTTGGTGTTAAAACGGAGGACAGCAGAGATCATAATATTTATAATAAACGTGCAAGGAAGATGGTGGCAGAAGAGATTGATTCCACATCATGGAAAGATCCAAACATATTGGTTGACCGGCTAAAACTGATGGTGGCATCTGTTCGTAGAGGACACTACTCGCATATCGTGGAAGTATCGACCATACTTAAAGAGCTTCGGAACGCTGGCTACTTACAATAATCATTTGATTAACTGTCATGTGTGTACTAATGAAAAATAAAATGAATTATTTATATTTTAAAAAAGTATGATTTATTTCTTGTATCCTGATTTCCAAATAAGTCTGTGTTTCCGCTACTGTATGTGTGATCGTTCCGTTTCCTGTGTGTACTGTGTGTACGTTCCGATTTCCTGTGTGTACATTTCGTTTTCCTGTTTGTACATTTCGTTTTCCTGTTTGTACATTTCGTTTTCCTGTTTGTACATTTCGTTTTCCTGTTTGTACATTTCGTTTTCCTGTTTGTACATTTCGTTTTCCTATTTGTACATTTCGTTTTCCTGTTTGTACATTTCGTTTTCCTGTGTGTACATTTCGTTTTTCTGTTTGTACATTTCGTTTTCCTGTTTGTACATTTCGTTTTCCTGTTTGTACATTTCGTTTTCCTGTGTGTACATTTCGTTTTCCTGTTTGTACATTTCGTTTTCCTGTTTGTACTGTGTGTACGTACCGATTTCCTGTGTGTACATTTCGTTTTCCTGTGTGTACTTTTCGTTTTCCTGTGTGTAAATTCCATTTTCCTGTGTGTCGGTGTGTTCATTCCGTTTCCTGTTTGTGCTGTGTGTACATTCCGTTTTTTTTCTGTTTTTTTCTTCTATGGTTGAATGTGTTTCCTTTGTTTAATGTACGTAGTAAAATTTTTTAATTGCTGTATATTGTGTGTATGTCCGGAGCGGTGTCTTCGGCGCAGCGCTCTCTGCCGCGTCCAACGGAGGAATGATGGTAGATTTCCTCCTCCATGCGGCCCTGGTGGAGGCGGGGCTAGCGCTTCCGCCGGTGAGCGGACATGCACGATTGCAAATTTTTCCCTCCTCCCCTGCTCCACTCCCACCTCGTGCTGGTACCTCGTCACGGTCGAGCGATCTCTCGCCGCCTCTGTGCTGGCTTTTTGAAAAAATTATTCAGTATCTAATATGAAAGATTTTTCATTAAACTTGAAATATTGAATTTTTTTATAAATGTAGAAAATTTTTATTTTAAATATCACTTTTTATACATGTAACGCATTATTATTTTAATTATCAACTTTTTTATAAATGTAACACATTAGTGTTATTTCAAGTATCAGCTTTTTTTTATAAATGTAAATAACTTTAAATTGTAAATTTTTTCCCTGCTACTTTTTTTTATAACTAATAGTATTTAAAGTGAAACAAGAATATTTAATATTTTTTTTAAACTTTAATTTAGTATAGTGATTGCGGATTAATATAACATACACACATAAATTGGATTTATTTTATTTCCAACAATTCCCCGTCCGGTACCAGACGATTACAGAGGACGCATTACAATGATGAAGTGTAGTTCATTACATATAGTTCTGATTGTATATTTTCTTTATAGTCTTACACACCACATATAAATTTTTATGGGTGATAAAAAATATAACACGTAATTTTGAGTCACTGATGATTATGATTATTTAGTTCACACTTGATTCAAATAAAAAGTTTTGATATAGCTACGGAACAATAACTGACGCAACAGGAGTGACAAAACTTGAACACTGTAAATATTTCACGCTATACTTGTCGTCACGCAGATCATTGTTCTTCTGTGGACTCTGGTATGGAGCGATGACTATCAGTACACTTCGACACGGGATGATGATGAGGTAGCGATGACGACGGTGTAGACATTGTAGAACTTGATATTCGGCGTGATGCAATTGACGATAGTGGCGTTAATGGTCTCGACGGTGTGGGAGATGACAAAGATGGAGATCCGTCACGAGATGTACCAGGCTCTCGGGCAGCACCAGCAATGGTTGTGTGGGACAATGACGCCTCACGTGATGGTCCATGGTTCACGAACTGACGAGAGCCCGCCTCTCCAAACATTTGACGGGCAGACTCCACTGGTGAGAGGACACGATCGGGGGATCGACCCCGTGGCTCGTCTCGCGACCAGCGACGTCCCTGTCGTCTGCAGCACTCGATGTCATACCAGTTGTGAAGGTATGTTTCCTCATCCTCTGCTTCACTTGGTATGTCCTCTAAGGGTATGGTCCTAATACACCACAAGCTGTTGAAATCAATGACATGGCGCGAAGACATAATAACCGCACGAGCCCTTCAAATTTCTTCTTAGCTTACAAATTTAACTGAAGGGTGTGAAGCGGTAGAGTCTACACAGTAGAAAGCTGCAGGATGTGTACCAATGATGGTTAACGTAGGTGGTGTTGTGAATAAACCCGTCACACTGTTCCTTCCAACTAATTACTGCCTCCGGATCGGTGTTGCGCCGCAACTCGCACCTTACTGAGGAGTAGTCTGGTTCCGAGCTTATAGTTTCAGTCGCTGATGCAGCCTTAAGTGCTTCGAATGTTGTAGGGAATGTACTGTCAGGTCTTAGATATTGGACGACACAATCTATCTTGTTGCAGGATGTCTCGATGATGTCCGGAGCCTCCTCGTCACAATCACTGGTCCAGTGATGACCGAAGTTGCAGACCTCTAGTTGGAAGTATCCATCCTTGGTGATGTAGTTCACACGGCGGAATCCCGGCGTTACTTCCGCGTACTTTGCAGACAGATCGAACGGCATTTGCTTGAATTTGTAGCAGTAGCTCTATACCCACTCGACTATTTGTTGACTGCTGTGCCTAGGATGTTGACCTCAATTTATACCGATAGGACACCACTTATTACGTGAAAAAAACAAAAATCCGTCTCCTCGACACGATGTAAGTACTCGGCGTCGACGGACGTCTCCGCGGCAAGAAGTAAGTACTCGACGTCGACGGAGGAGGAACTGCAGGTAACTGAAGGCTTCCCGGGTCCGACAACAGGTGTATTTATACTCTAGACAAAATAGGGGAGGAGGAGGGTAGGGGAGGGAGAGAGATGGAGGGAGGGGTGGGAGAACAGCAGCAGTAGTGTTGGTGGGAGAATTTTTTACGATAAAAAAAATTTTGGGTGGGGGGGGGGGGTGTTTGGATGGAGGGGGGGGGTGTAAGTTCGTATATGCGTTGGTACCAGTGGTGGGGGTCAGTCTGCCTGCAGTCACCTAGGGGGAAGGAACGGTCGCCATTTTTATTTTTTTTGCCCTCGTCGGGTTCGAACCGAGGACTCCAAACTCCGTGTCGTAAAAATATATTTCTTATAACTATTTTATTAAAATTTTATTATTTAATTTTTTTATAATTTTTAAAAAAAAATTTCATTAAAATCGGATAATAAATAAAAAAGTTAAAGATGGCGGCCGTAACGGAAACTGCAACGGTGACGTCATCATTCAAAATGGCGGAAAACACATCGCCGGAATGTTCGAGAACACAATGACGTCATCCAAAATGGCGGATCCAAGATGGCGGATCCAAAATGGCCGCCGGGGTAAAGGTCAAGGTAAAAGGTCAAGGTCACAACCATCCAAGATGGCCGCCGTGACGTCACAATCCAATATGGCGGACCGACAATCACAATCCACACCCAGAACCCAGTGCCAGAACATACATTCCTATACTACTAGCACCGACAACGAAAAGGCAGCACATTTGGAAGCACCGACAACGAAAAGGCAGCACATTTGGAAGCACCGACAACGAAAAGGCAGCACATTTGGAAGCACCGACAACAAAAAGGCAGCACATTTTCAAGCGCCGACAACGAAAAGGCAGCACATTTGGAAGCACCGACAACGAAAAGGCAGCACATTTGGAAGCACCGACTACGAAAAGGCAGCACATTTGGAAGCGCCGACTACGAAAAGGCAGCACATTTGGAAGCACCGACAACGAAAAGGCAGCACATTTGGATGCACCGACAACGAAAAGGCAGCACATTTGGAAGCACCGACAACGAAAAAACAGCACATTTGGAAGCACCGACTACGAAAAGGCAGCACATTTGGAAGCACCGACTACGAAAAGGCAGCACATTTGGAAGCACTGACAACGAAAAGGCAGCACATTTGGAAGCACCGACAACGAAAAGGCAGCACATTGGAAGCACTGACAACGAAAAGGCAGCACATTTGAAAGCACCGCCAACGAAAAGGCAGCACATTTTGGATGCATCATCGAATAAGGAAGCACATTTGGAAGCTCCATCAACTAAAAAAGGCAAAAAGGAAGCACAAGTTACGAGATCTAAGTCTTAGTAAGAAATCATAATACAAGAAATAAAAACATTACATTCTTATAATTTAAATTATTTATTTTATTGCTTTACATTATACAAATGCAAGTAAAACAAGTCAATATTGTATGTAGCCAGCATTCCTCAGTTCCTTGAGTATGAAGGATATTTCTTTGATGCACGAATAGTTTCCTGCACAAAGCGAACCATGTAGAAGTCTTAGCCGGTCAACCAATATGTTTGGATCTTTCCATGATGTGTAATCATTCTCTTCTACCACCATCTTCCTTGCACCTTTATAATAAATATTATGATCTCTGGTGTCTTCAGTTTTACCACCAACCTCAGGGTAACTTTCATGTTTGAGACGGTGATCATCACAAGCCTGATCAGATTTATTTAATATATCACGTCGTTTCCATCGTTTCGGTCTCAGGACACCGCCACATTCTTCGATCTTGGCAGCTTTAGGTGCTTCATCATAGTCTATGTCTTTGTCAACAGCCTCAGAGTCACTGTAACAATCACCGTAGAAGGAATCGTCTTCACCCAATTTACCATAATAATTCGATGTTGATGATGTTGAAGTGTCTTCATCGTCTTCGTGCTTCCTTTTTAGGAGTCCATCATTTTTACAAAGTAGGAAAGATCTACTTGAATTCGGCTGGAATATATTCTCACTTTTCACGTTAAGGATTCTTCCATTGTCTTCATTCTTCCGTAAATCATCAACCTTCTTCAATTTAAGTTCTTTGTGGAGATCGGAAGAGCCAAGAAAATTATTGTCGTAATGCAGATCACTCTTCCTTAGGCTAGTAGATTCATCGTTGTCCTCTAGCTTGTACGCAGGCTTGGCGCTACAAGTTCTGCCATGTCTTTTTAGGCTCTCTCTCCGCGTAAACGACTTGCTACATCGAACACAACTTATCATATTGCGCAGTGGATTTTTAACACAGTCATTCTTCTCGTGTTGTCTTTTATTCTTTCTCAAGATAAACACTTTACTGCAAAACTTACACCTATGTTCTTTCGATACAGCGTCAGATCCCAAATCGGAATTCATATTAGTTACTGAGACTAATGCCAGATACCAATTGAGTGTTTTAAATTATATTCAATACTTAAATAGAAATTTTTTCATATTTCATCAGCGAGAATTAATATATCTCATGCAAAGGTACTTTATGCATGTAGTTCTGCTTTTCAACAACAGATGTCGCCACATGTTGCTTGCAGGTAAATAATATTTAGTTATTTTATGCAGGATGCGGGATGCTCACTAACGATCGCAAAAGAAGGATGGCTTCGTTAGACTCCAAGGAAAAGGAAGTTCGTCTTGCATGTTGGTGCTCCACAGATGTCTCATGGCGTAATATGAATTTGACTGAGTAATGATATTTGTTAATTCCACCTGATAAAAATATTGCAAGTTTTGATTTAGTAGCATAAATTATCGAATTAAATGTAACTCCAAATAAAATGACATGTCTCATTAGAACAAAAAAAATTCCATGCAGAGAGCGGTTTCTCAGAATAGTCAGAAACACTTGAAGAAACCACAGGAATGATTGCAAGAACACGGGAAAAAACCATCAAAATAGTGTCAAGAATAATCAGGAGCACACTGAGAAAACCACTATAATATTAACAATAATAATCGGAAGCACACGGAGAAAACCATCATAATATTAACCAGATTAATCGGAAGCACACAGAGAAAACCACCACATGTTTTCTTTGATATCATAAAATTACAAGAAAAAATATTTAAAAATAAAAATAAATAAATAAAAAATTAAAAAAAAAAAAAAATGCATAAATTTCTGGCTTGTACAAGAACTCTATCTTTGCTCAACAATGATAAGTTTACAAGCTAGCAGAAACAGTTTATGCATTTTTTTTATTTTTTTTTAATTTTTTATTAATTTATTTTTATTTTTAAATATTTTTTCTTGTAATTTTATGATATCAAAGAAAACATGTGGTGGTTTTCTCTGTGTGCTTCCCATTAATCTGGTTAATATTATGATGGTTTTCTCCGTGTGCTTCCGATTATTATTGTTAATATTATAGTGGTTTTCTCAGTGTGCTCCTGATTATTCTTGACAATATTTTGATGGTTTTTTCCCGTGTTCTTGCAATCATTCCTGTGGTTTCTTCAAGTGTTTCTGACTATTCTGAGAAACCGCTCTCTGCATGTAATTTTTTTTTGTTCTAATGAGACATGTCATTTTATTTGGAGTTACATTTAATTCGATAATTTATGCTACTAAATCAAAACTTGCAATATTTTTATCAGGTGGAATTAACAAATATCATTACTCAGTCAAATTCATATTACGCCATGAGACATCTGTGGAGCACCAACATGCAAGACGAACTTCCTTTTCCTTGGAGTCTAACGAAGCCATCCTTCTTTTGCGATCGTTAGTGAGCATCCCGCATCCTGCATAAAATAACTAAATATTATTTACCTGCAGCAACATGTGGCGACATCTGTTGTTGAAAAGCAGAACTACATGCATAAAGTACTTTTTCATGAGATATATTAATTCTCGCTGATGAAATATGAAAAAATTTCTATTTAAGTATTGAATATAATTTAAAACACTCAATTGGTATCTGGCATTAGTCTCAGTAACTAATATGAATTCCGATTTGGGATCTGACGCTGTATCGAAAGAACATAGGTGTAATTTTTGCAGTAAAGTGTTTATCTTGAGAAAGAATAAAAGACAACACGAGAAGAATGACTGTGTTAAAAATCCACTGCGCAATATGATAAGTTGTGTTCGATGTAGCAAGTCGTTTACGCGGAGAGAGAGCCTAAAAAGACATGGCAGAACTTGTAGCGCCAAGCCTGCGTACAAGCTAGAGGACAACGATGAATCTACTAGCCTAAGGAAGAGTGATCTGCATTACGACAATAATTTTCTTGGCTCTTCCGATCTCGACAAAGAACTTAAATTGAAGAAGGTTGATGATTTACGGAAGAATAAAGACAATGGAAGAATCCTTAACGTGAAAAGTGAGAATATATTCCAGCCGAATTCAAGTAGATCTTTCCTACTTTGTAAAAATGATGGACTCCTAAAAAGGAAGCACGAGGACGATGAAGACACTTCAACATCATCAACATCGAATTATTATGGTAAATTGGGTGAAGACGATTCCTTCTACGGTGATTGTTACAGTGACTCTGAGGCTGTTGACAAAGACATAGACTATGATGAAGCACCTAAAGCTGCCAAGATCGAAGAATGTGGCGGTGTCCTGAGACCGAAACGATGGAAACGACGTGATATATTAAATAAATCTGATCAAGCTTGTGATGATCACCGTCTCAAACATGAAAGTTACCATGAGGTTGGTGGTAAAACGGAAGACACCAGAGATCATAATATTTATTATAAAGGTGCAAGAAAGTATATGGTGGTAGAAGAGAATGATTACACATCATGGAAAGATCCAAACATATTGGTTGACCGGCTAAGACTTCTACATGGTTCGCTTTGTGCAGGAAACTATTCGTGCATCAAAGAAATATCCTTCATACTCAAGGAACTGAGGAATGCTGGCTACATACAATATTGACTTGTTTTACTTGCATTTGTATAATGTAATGCAATAAAATAAATAATTTAAATTATAAGAATGTAATGTTTTTATTTCTTGTATTATGATTTCTTACTAAGACTTAGATCTCGTAACTTGTGCTTCCTTTTTGCCTTTTTTAGTTGATGGAGCTTCCAAATGTGCTTCCTTATCCGATAATGATGCATCCAAAATGTGCGGCCTTTTCGTTGGCGGTGCTTTCAAATGTGCTGCCTTTTCGATGTCGGTGCTTCCAATGTGCTGCCTTTTCGTTGTCGGTGCTTCCAAATGTGCTGCCTTTTCGTTGTCAGTGCTTCCAAATGTGCTGCCTTTTCGTAGTCGGTGCTTCCAAATGTGCTACCTTTTCGTAGTCGGTGCTTCCAAATGTGCTGCCTTTTCGTTGTCGGTGCTTCCAAATGTGCTGCCTTTTCGTTGTTGGTGCTTCCAAATGTGCTGCCTTTTCGTTGTCGGTGCTTCCAAATGTGCTGCCGTTTCGTAGTCGGCGCTTCCAAATGTGCTGCCTTTTCGTAGTCGGTGCTTCCAAATGTGCTGCCTTTTCGTTGTCGGTGCTTCCAAATGTGCTGCCTTTTCGTTGTCGGCGCTTCCAAATGTGCTGCCTTTTTGTTGTCGGTGCTTCCAAATGTGCTGCCTTTTCGTTGTCGGTGCTTCCAAATGTGCTGCCTTTTCGTTGTCGGTGCTTCCAAATGTGCTGCCTTTTCGTTGTCGGTGCTTCCAAATGTGCTGCCTTTACGTTGTCGGTGCTTCCAAATGTGCTGCCTTTTCGTAGTCGGTGCTTCCAAATGTGCTGTCTTTTCGATGACGGTGCTTCCAAATGTGCTGCCTTTTCGTTGTCGGTGCTTCCAAATGTGCTGCCTTTTCGTTGTCGGTGCTTCCAAATGTGCTGCCTTTTCGTTGTCGGTGCTTCCAAATGTGCTGCCTTTTCGTTGTCGGTGCTTCCAAATGTGCTGCCTTTTCGTTGTCGGTGCTTCCAAATGTGCTGCCTTTTCGTTGTCGGTGCTTCCAAATGTGCTGCCTTTTCATTGTTGGTGCTTCCAATGTGCTGCCTTTTCGTTGTCGGTGCTTCCAAATGTGCTGCCTTTTCGTTGTCGGTGCTTCCAAATGTGCTGCCTTTTCGTTGTCGGTGCTTCCAAATGTGCTGCCTTTTCGTTGTCGGTGCTTCCAAATGTGCTGCCTTTTCGTAGTCGGTGCTTCCAAATGTGCTGTCTTTTCGTTGGTGGTGCTGTCTTTTCGTTGTTGGTGCTTCCTTTTTTGTTGACTGCGCGTAGTACAAAATGTAGTGATTGAATATTTACTAGTTAATCACCTCTTGGTGTTACTAAAATATTTTACAAGGTTACTTGGTCCTTTAAAATGTATAAAAATGTCACGATGGATTACGAAGGTCATGTGGTCCTGAAATGACTAGCCTATACGTCTGATAATGACATGACTCGGTCTCATGGACTGAAGGCAATTGATCTATATGTGTGGCTTTGTACATGAACGGCTTATATGTTATTCAGATTATTGAAAAATTAGACTTTCATAATAGGCTAATCGGCACTGATTTAATTCGTTGGTCCGGTATATTGACTTGAGTTGATTTTCGTAGAGTGAATGATTAATAAACTCCGCGAAAGGTAATGGAAAACAGAACCTAACATTTATTTAATAATTAGTTACAACTGTCTCTGGTCAAGAATCTAACCGTGGATAGGGATCCATCGATTCGATTTGTAAATTAATAAATGATTTTTTCGGAGACTATTGGAATTTTTCCCGCATTTCTAGCTAAATAATTACATGATTTCAAGATGGCGGTCAAATTTTAAGATGGTGGGTACCTCAGTAATAAATGATTACTGCACTGTAGCATGTTAGAATAAAACTAGCATGATGGTAATACGAGTACACGCACAAGATGGTGTACTCCAGCAGGTGGTCGCTCCTGGTAGCATGTACTGAACATAAAATGACGGATCCGTGATGGACATCAAGGACAAAGTCAAATTTCAAGGACAAAGTAAAATTTCAAGGTCAAAGTCAAATTTCAAGGTCAAGGTCAAATTTCTAGGTCAAGGTCAAATTTCAAGGTCAAGGTCAATTTTCAAGGTCAAGGTCAAAGTTCAAGGTCAAGGTCAAAGTTCAAGGTCAAGGTCAAAGTTCAAGGTTAAGGTCAAATTTCAAGGTCAAGGTCAAATTTCAAGGTCAAGGTCAAATTTCAAGGTCAATGTCAAAGTTCAAGGTCAAGGTCAAATTTCAAGGTCAAGGCCAAATTTCAAGGTCTAGGTCAAATTTCAAGGTCAAGGTCAAAGTTCAAGGTCAAGGTCAAATTTCAAGGTCAAGGTCAAATTTCAAGGTCAAGGTCAAATTTCAAGTTCAAGGTCAAATTTCAAGGTCAAGGTCAAAGTTCAAGGTCAAGGTCAAAGGTGTGGTGACCAGATAATTATACTACATGATATCGGCACACTCTAGCACACGAAAACAAGATGGTGGTCTCCAGTGGATGAAGACAAGATGGCGGACATGATGTCATACCAGTTGACGATATATACCTTGGTATTGGTGGTGATAGATCAGTCTAGGTAGCTTTCATGGAGGAAGGATCGACTGTTTACTCTCGTCGGGAATCGAAACAAGGACGTTCATCGTTATAATCAAACAGAATTTAAATACGTTAATTTTTTGATGAATTTTGGAATTTTTTCCATTAAAATCGCATAATAAATAAAGATTTTCAAGATGGCGTCCAAATTTCAAGATGGCGGACATGACGTCATACTACCTGATGGTATATGTGCATTGACATAAGTGGTGGGGGTCAGTCTGCCAGCACCCCGCCACAGGGGAAGGATCGGTCACCATTTTTATTTTTTTTTGCCCTCACCGGGTTCGAACCGAGGACTCCGAGCTCCGTGTCGTAAATATATGTTTTTTCGATATTTTTGATTAAAATTTTATTAAGTGAATTTTTTTATAATTTTTAAAAAAATTTTCATTAAAATCGGATAATAAAAAAGTTAAAGATGGCGAGCGTAACGAAAATTGCAACGGTGACGTCATAATTCAAAATGGCGGATAACACATCGACGGAATGTTCGAGAACACAATGGCGGATCTAAGATGGTGGATCCAAGATGGCCGTCGGGGTCAAGGTCAAAGGTCAAGGTATCCTTATTCCTAGAAATGGCTTAACTGAGGCTTGAGTTAAGGATGCTTAAGCCTATTTTAGGAATTGGTGTTCTTTCTAAGGCAAAAGACATTTGTGGTTTTTTGAAATCCTAATTTTTCCTCGAAACGGGAATTTTTCCCTCAAAAACGGGAAATTTTGAGTCATTTTGAGTCATTTTTGAGGAATTTTGAGGAATTTTTGCCGCCGTGACGTCACAAACCAAGATGGCGGACACCGGCACCAGCACCACCGCCTGGCGCCTGATCTCGGAGCCCCATTAACGTACTACTTCCCCTGCATAAGAAATAGTTTAATATAATAAAATATTAAAATAATAATTAGTCAACAAGTAATTAATACAAAAGTTTAGTATTTAACATTAAAATAGTTAATCACCACTAGTTGTAGTAGAGGCAGATTTCACATATCATTCTATCATATGCCTTATGTACTTAACCTTAAATGTTTTCGAGAAAATATTAAGTAAATTTTATGAGCTTTCAGATGGTTACATATTTTAGTTTGCAAATTGTGCAAGATAGTTCTAGCAATCAAAATACTCAAAAATAGTAAAATAATGACGACTTAACCTTTGTTTTACGTCGTGATGAAAGTCTTAACTCGAAAGTACTTTTAATATATAAATGTGTTCAGAAAAAATTGGCAATCGGAAATGTGTATTATTTATGGCATGTTTTGGGCTAATAATATCGGCCCTTCCCTGTAATTATTTTTGAAGTTTTACTTCTATAAGCGCGTTACGAAAAATGACGTGAAAGAATTTTTACGATATCCACGCAGCATAAAAATAATTGGCAGGCTGTAAAATACTACATGAAAAAAATTATAATTTTGCTTTTAAATCTTATACTTTAGTGATTGACATTAAATACTGGTCCATATAATTAAAAAAATATATTTATTGTGAATACTAGTGAAAGAAATTGTTTTTATAAACTTTTTGAAGTTTATTTTCAATTGTATTGATGTAGTTGAAGTTATGTTCCTATATGTATAACGCACGGTCATATAGATAGATCTAATAGCGCTAGTAATAGTGAAACCCATAATTAACATTGTGTTGATTGGAAGTTTCCAATAAAATATATTAATACTAATTCCGTCTAAATGCTAGAAATTTTTTTAGATTATAATTTTAATTTATTCGTTTGGGTGCTTGGTAAACGCCTAATCTGTACCAACGCCTTTGAATTTTTCCAAATTTGTGCCTCGCTCTTCAATTGCGCCTGGCTGTAATGAAGGTTACGGCTTAAAACCGTCAAGTTATTTTTTCTTGTTTTTATACCTCCCTAACGACTCCTGTAAAAGAAAAAAAAGGCAGGCTGCAGTAACAGGAAAATTAGAGTTGACATTTTACTAAGAGAAGAGTCTTAGTCGGGACTCACCGATTTGTGAGTAGAAGCAGGCAGGTGCCCCTTTAAACGTCCTAAAATATCTCACCTGAATGGGCCTTAAGAAGCGAAAAAAAGATCTTGAAAGATTTGAAAGTAGAGTTTGACGGATATTTTCCACAATCTGTCAAGTCAGTGGCGTAGTGCAGTGGCAATATCTGATAGCTATGGTTCGGTACTCTGTTACCATTTTTCTTTTTCTTTTTTATTTCTCGCAATATTAAAATAATAATTACAGAAATTCAGTATGCTTGACCAACAAAATGCACAAATAAAAATTAGTATATTAATTTTAGTAAAGTTGACTATAATTAAGTTAATTATATATATTAAAAAAGGAATTGTTTTAAATTATACAGTTCTAAATTGTATTTATTGTTGAGCGTGGTTTGTGATTTTAAAATTCGTCCTTCAATAGCAACTTTTAGAAACTTTTATTGTCGCTGTATCCCCATTTCATCATTTATTCTTTATTCTCTTTGGTACGTTCAGAGTACAAAAAATTAAAATGTAAAAAGAATTTCAGTAAGTATCGAACCCGAGCCAATAGACTGCCAGGTCATGCGTTTGTCCATTTTTTTTTTTGTAAAATTAAAGATGGGTGGCACACTGGAAAGTTTTTGACAGTCATCAGTGGGCCAATCAATTATCCCCCCCCCCCCTTAATGTAGTATTTTTTGTGTCACCCTGAGTCATTGAGAAAACTTAGTTGTGGTTATTGGAGCAGTAAGACAAGACGTATTGCATCCATGTCTTAACCGGGATTCGAATCCAGAACCCCCGCACAGTAGCCCGGTGCGTTGCCGACTATCCACTGAGATTCACCGCTAACTCAGAAAATAAACTGGGAAACATAGTTGTCTAACTCTACTTTAAAATATTTAAAGAACTTTTTATCTTTTCATAGAGCCCACGCAAGCGAGATATTTGAGGACGTCGAAAGGGGCACCTACCTGCTTCTACTCACACAGTTTAAGCCAAATTGGTGAGCCTCGACTTGGAACCTCTACTTGTTAGATTAAAAAGAATTACTTAATATAAAATCACATTTGAAAGAATGAAACTTGCTTGAAAATTTTAATGTATAGCAAACAAATATTATTGATTTAAATTCGCACTTAATATATAAAACATGCTTTCTTATGGGAGATCACAGTTTGTTTGGGACCCTTATTCTCAATACTGCCACTTTTAACTGACAATTGCGGCAATACTACAAGTTATTGCTATGAATTAAACCTCTACAAATATCACAAATAAATTAAAAATCCTGAACTGTAACTGGTCTTTAAAACGAAACCGATTTTTAAAAGAGATATGCCCACTTTTATAAGAAACTCCCATTTAACACAACACTACTACTAGCGCCGTTATTTCGCAGGCCGCTGCGAGCTTCATTAAGCCGACGGAGAAAACCTATAAGTTGCCAGACCTATTTATGTTACCGTGGTGTAACGATGTCAGGTTGCTTGTTAGCTTCCATTGTCGCTGGCAGGGAGTGTCTGTGGAAGGTTTTGTAGTCTCCTGGCCGTTTTTATACGAGTATTTTTGAGGTCATGTTCCCGTATGTATAATTAATTTGCATGATAAATTGTTTCATTATACCTTAATAAATTAACTAAAGTTAATAAATTAGAATAAACATTTAGCAAATTTATTTATTTTCACTATCAATTAAAAATTTATTTAGGTTATCTTACTAAATAAAATATTTTTATACACATGTTTTATTAACCCTACAGTGCATAACATTATATATTCATGAAAAAAATATTCTAAAGTGTTGAATACCCTAAAGTTATTACAAGAAAAATATTAAAAATAATTTTCATTGTAATTTATATCTTATATTTTATAATAAATTGTATGTATCACATAATATGTGATAATATATAATACATATGTGATAATATACATAATTTAGGATATTCTATGAATTCGGTGTTGTAAGAAATAATTTTACATCACTTATTATGTTAACATAACTTACATTTCAGTAGCAGGTATATTTATATTCAATGGTAATAGCAAATATTAAAGGTAACTCTAACTACTATATTTAATTGAATTACAATCCATGCAGAAAAAAGTCCCTGAGTTAAGTTTAAAGATGGCAAACACGTTCATGTAATAAAAGTTACATGAAAATTTTTCAAAAAAATTTGTTATTTATTTATTTTTACTATAATTTTAAGTTATTACGAAATAGTTACAATACATAAAACACTAAATACTTAATATTATGCACACAATGAAAACAATAGGACAATGTAAAATACTAAAAATAGTAAGAAAATTCACACTTCACCACAATAACACATACATCAATAGGTATCCTACCTAAAAAAAATACTTTATATGAAATTTCGAAAACAATTTCTCTCCGTGGTAAAGCAAACATAAAGTTGGCACTTCCTACACATTACAAAACTAAGTGAGTGACATGTAGGAAGTTTACACTTTTGTCTTGCTCTAGTCTACTCAGGTAAATGATCACACTGATCAAGCCTTACATCTGCAGGCGGGAGTATGGCAGAAGGTCCTTTCTTATTCTTCACTTCATATCTCTGAGCAATGTAGAGCCTACCCCTCTTCTGTGCAACAGTGACTCTTCCATTTGTACAGAGTGTAATAGCAGTCTGAATGTGGATCTCTGCAATCTTAATAGTTTCTTGTCCTTTTATGACTTACATACGACTTTACAGCAACCACGCATTTATCATGGACAAATCTAGCATATTGTAGCTTATCTAGCATAGCCCAAAGTACAATTTTTTTGGTCTGATGATGCTCTTGTAGCATCCCAAAATTACCATCGAAGAGATCAATGCCACCCATATGCCTATTGTAATGGGCTATGATGACTGGCCAACTTACTCTCACTTTTTTCTTGAACTTTCTTTAACACCTTTCCACAGTGTTCACAGGTTGTTGACAAAAGTGTAAGTATCTTCCTTCGGACAGTTCCAAGACTTAGAATTCCTATTGGTTAAATGTGTCACGAGTGGCAATGATGTGTAGTAATTATCAAAATTGATTTTGTGATTGACATGGCGTGGGACTTCTCTACACAGGCGGACAAGCATATCGCTGCTTGCTCTTAGACCCGGCTCTTCTGGTAATCATTTTGTTACATCGTTTTACGTTCCTGTGTCTACTTCAAATTTGTATGCATAACCAGAAATCCCACACACACACATGTGTCATTTAATATTTAACACCAATTACCTGGCTACAAATCGAGTCTATAAGTTAGATTCAAATACAGAAAAAATTTATATTTTGTTGATAAAACCACCACGTAGCTAGAACCGCACCGGACGCTAACACACCATGTTTCAAAATCCTTCCTCTAGATCTCGCACCAATTCACTTCACTCCAGCATGCGCATATCGGTTGATTCTCAGGTTGGCGGATTTCCCCCGGGTGGCGGATTTCCCCCACTCTCCCCTATCATCTGTGATAAAAACAAAATACCTTTGCTTTTATAAAATATATAAGGTGATCAATTAAATATATGAAATGAAATATACTACTAAATATATTATTAATTTGATGAAATTTATTTTGTTCAGTGAGAGTTAATAAAAGTAAAACATTGAATTGAGAAAGTTTTTGCCACCGATAAAATGGCCGATGCCAAATTTTCTTGAAGCTCTCTACAATCCCACTGGTACTATCTACTGGTGATGGGGAAACTACGTAATGAACAGGTTGTACCTTAGGTGATACACCATGCAATATTACTAGCATATTAATGAATTTAAATAAATATTTTGTTACTTGTATCCTACGTTATACATCATGCAATGAAAGGTTAATATTGACTACTTAGTAATAATTAAATTTTTTAATTGATTCAATTTATACTTTACAACAGTATTTTTAGTTTCACTCCAGTCATTTTATTTAATTTATAGTCATTATTTGCCTGCAAATATAAAGTAAGTTTTATATTACGCCAAAAAGCATTAATTTTTTTCACGCGTAAATAAGTACACGCACCCATTTTTGATTAATTGAAATTAAATATTCATGTAAACTTAAAGTTATTTGTAGATTTAAACATTTACATGAAAACAACAGTATCATAACAACAACAAAAAAATTGTTCGCAGTAATCCTGAGGTCGGATACTTACCCGGGCATTTTTTACAATTCCAACAATGGTTAAAGTTATTTGTAAACCGTTACCTGAACAGCTTTCTAATATTAACTGCGCACATAATAAGCATGAAACAACAAAATAAATACCAAATGCTGATTAATCGGTTATCTTCTCCATTTGTTTGATTGAAACATCAATTAATTTTTAAACTAGGGGCCAATTTTCGTACGAAATACTCGGTAATATATCGAAAAACGTATTTTATATAAGCATAAATAACCATAGCCATTTTTTGTTCAAAGTAACAATGTCCCTCTTGTAGCATTACAAACCTTTTCTTGGCAACTGGTTTCCAAAGGCATCTTTATTGAAAATACAGAAAATATATTTCTGTACAGATGTACCTACCTTACGTTCGGAAATACTGATTACTAGTTCGGCGTGAGCCAAGTCTTACTAGCTGTTGTCGAAGCACACGTGGTTCAACAAGCCTTCAGTGGGAGACCAGATGTATGGTGCTGGTACAGGGGTGTGAAGAGGAGGGGTAGAAGTAGAATTCAGCGGGTGAGGGGAGGGAATGTCGGCGAGGCACAAGCGGATGAGGCCGGTTGCTAAATCTGTTTTTGGGAGTCTTGGTCACGGGAAGGGAGATGTGGGGGCGGAAGTTCGGCAATATGTTAGGGCACATCCGCGCCCGCGCACTTCCCCCATCCCCCCCAACACACACACACACACACAGGGTATCGATGACGAGAAGGGCTGCGGCATGCAGGAGTGGCGGATAGCAAGGCTGCCGGGTGGCTTCCTATATTCCCGGTGCTCTGCAATTCAAACTAGGACAACGGCGCGCGCGAACCTTAGGACCAGCCCGCCCGCAAGCTGCCGCGTGTCAGGCGCTCTTATTAACAAATACAGTTCCCGCATCGGACAGATCCCAGCATGACTCTTGGCAGCGTTTCGAAACTCACGTCACTAAGAATAGCGGTAACGACGTAGTTTTCAGTAACTCATGATTAGAGACACAATTGTAGGCCCCACTTAAAACGAAGACCGTTAGAAAATTAGACATACATAATAATATTTAACTCAAAAGTTCTGATATAAATTACTTTTTTTAACCACAATAAATATTACAAAAACTATTTTCTAATGGCTTTTGACGCCTACAAAGAGCAAAATAAATGCGACAAAGATGATTTTCTCTAAACTGCTATTTGTCAACGTAGGTATTTTTCATTTACTGATTAAGATTTTTAAAACAAACATAATTTTTTTTGTGAGAATTATATACTATATACAAGGTTGTCCCAACAGACAAAAAATATTTTAATTTTTTTCAAAATAAAAAAAAACATACCTTATACTGTCATTTTCATTTAACAAAAATAGGAACGATAAAAAGGTTCATCAATAACGAGTAAATTAACAATTTTAAGAGTTTTTTTAATTAAGTTTTTTCAACCAGAATTTTGTACCCAAAACATTATCGTATTAAATCTACTGAAGGTCTTAACCTTTTGGTAGGACCTTTATTTTGTTGAATCTCAGCAAACAGCAAACAAATGATGTTATCGTAAAAATGATTTATAGTAAAACAACTATTAGGCCCGGCAGGCGATTCCCTACAAGAAAAATTTATGAAATAAAATTATTTCATTCTTTACTTAAATGATTACTAAAGATGCTACGGTAACTTAACAATTAAGTTTTAAAACAAGCGAGAATAGGCGTGTGCAATATTTTTAATGTTCATATCCTAAGTCACCCTATGGATAGCAAATAAATTGTGGTTACAAAAGAGTTTAATATGCATGTTGGCAGTTAACGTGAGACAGGATCAGGAATGAGATGGTGAAAGAAAGAGCAGGAGTACGGGACTTGAATGAGATCATGAGAAAAGCGAGAATGAGATGTCATGGCCATGTCCAGAGACTGGGAAAAGAGAAGCTGCTTAGAAAAATGATTGAGTTGAAGTAAAAAAAGGAAGACGACTGCAAGGAAGACCGAGGAGAAGGTGGGAAGAGCACATAGTTAAAGAAGTGGAGGAGAGAGGATAAGGCTGGAATAAAGTTGACGTCGCTGGGGCTGATCCCGTTTGTGGTGGTTGAAGTCCCGACTGCTCAGATGGGTGGTAGAGGGGGTTCGAGCCTCGTGGCCTGGGGGATCAAGCCCAGCGCAGGTGTGTCACTGTCCCGGAGAGTACCGCAGGTTCCCGTCGTGGCACGAGATGACAAATCTGAGAAGTTTCCTCTCCACATTTGCGACCCGCGTCGGCCAAGGCGTCCGTCCGCGAGCACGCGCCTCCTGCGCGTCTGACGTCTTCGCTGCCAACAGCAACACTCCCTATGCTGCTCCCGCGGCAGCTGCGCGACTTGCGATCTGTCGTCTTTGGCGGTCCACGCGTTACTGGCGATACGACAATCCCGCTCGTAAGATTATCTCTCCCCCACTCCCCTCTTTCTGGTGAGTCTTGCCCGCGTTTCCACAGCTCTTTCATTTCGTTCAGTTCCCCCCTTTATCAAACTCTTCCACACACTTGCACATCGGGGCAAAGAGGTCTAAGCGACTGGGAGGAGCACTTGGGGCGACGTCAAAGTTAAGGTTAGGAATGGCGGATGAACAGAGGAAGATGGTGGTATTTTACTTTGCTGACCCAGCTACAGGCTGGAAGCAGTTGATGATGATGATTAATGAAGTTTAATTCTAATTTTTTTCTGACTTATTTTTGTTTGTCTTAAAATACTCGCTACACATTGGCAATATCCTGATTATTACCAACGATTTCTTTTCACGCTATTAAACAAACTTCCAGAATTTGTATTTACGCAGTTACGGCTTGTTTTGCTAATAAAATGGACTTTACGTTCTATATAATACAACCACAACATCTCTGTCGAAAAATATACTTGCAGATAAGAAACCAATCTAGGAATATTTTTTATTACAACGTAGAATCTACAGCCGTGAAACGTGACTGACGATATACTTCTCCATCAATAATAAAATGAAGGTGGCCACGTTTTTACAGGCATTATGTAATTTCCCAGAACTGTTAACGTTTTGTAGTAGAATGCCACAAATGGTAAATTAAATTTAACATAAACTCTTGACGAAACAATTTCAGTGATGACGTCAAACACAAAAATAAAACATTTTTCTGTAATTTAGAAAGATTACTTTAGAAATCAGTTGCCAAGAAATATTTTGTAATAAATACTGTAAAAAGTATATTAAAAAATTTAAAACACATTGCTATGATTATTTTTGCATGTATAAAATACGTTTTTCAAGATGATTTCAAGAAGAGTATTTCTTACGAAAATTGTCCCACAATTTTATATTTTAGTTGATGATTCATTCAAGCATAACTTTTTTAAACCGTGGAAAAGATAAACGAATATCCAACAATTTTACTTTATCAGTTTTACCGTGCTTATTGATATGAGAAATTGATACGGGAAAACTATTCAGAGAACGGTTGACAAATAACTTTAACTATTGGAGGTACGGGAACAACAGTTAACTGCCAGTTAAGAATCTGAACCCAGTATAACTACGAACACTATTTTATGCTGATACAGTTGTTTTCATGTAAATTTATAAATTTACAAATATCTGTAAGTTTTCATTAATATTTTGATACAATTTACAACAGCAATTTACATTGTGTTGTTTTCGGTGCTAAATTTAAATTTACTGATAAGTTAGAAACACGTACTACATACGATTCACTAAGGGATGGTATATTGTCTCGTCACAATTGTTTATTTATAAATTTTCCTTTTAATTTATTAAAATAGATTATTCATATTTATTGTTGGGTCTCATATATTATTGCCTGACATTTACTAAATTGGCATGATTTATTACCATCATAAGTTATTTTTCTAAATAAACGTATTGAAAATAATTTGAGATGAAACATAATATGCAAGAGCACTATTACGTTAAAATTACAGGGAAAGCCCTCAAATACTAACAATGACAAAATAAAGGAAAAAAAAACTGTCATGACATGTCAAATCTAGTATGGAGGGTTCAAAAATGTAATGTGATGTTGAAATGAACATACGTTGTTCAACTTTCAGGCATATTTTAATTGCCACTGATAATTTTGCATGCGTCGTTCGTCAAATGTCAAAATAGTGCACCTTGTTTGCAGTTGCAACAAAAAATGTTTTTATGCCTCAGTTTATAAATATCAACGAAACTGCATCAAATGTACATAACATCGTGAGGAACAAATTCTTTATGCCATAAAAGGATGACTACCATTTATTATTTTAATTAACTGTGGGAAGTATTTGATAAAATGTATTTATAGATTAAAAAATGTGTAGAATAAAACACCATGCATTTACTTCAGCCGAATTTTTAAGGAAAAATGTTACCCTTAAAATCTGAGCTAAGCTGTAAGTGGGTTAAACAAACTGTATCATAATTTCCATAAAGAATCTCCTCCCAAAATTTTCACCTGTTTAAGATAAAGCATATATTCAAGAATTTATTACTAATATATGTAATGTGCTCTTTGGCCAATGCTAAGGTCAAGAGTCTTCTCATCCTCTCCTTTCTAGTTTTTTCATCAATATTTATATGTTCACGGCAACTGATTCTTGTATAGATGAACGTTCACCTAACAAGTCAGAGAATTAGGGGAAGGCGTCTGTCATGGCTTATAGAAAAGAAGCATCCCATAATATTTCTGTAATAATCCCAGCATTTCCCATGGCAATACCTAAACCAAAATTTATTTACCAGGACCTGAACCCACGTCCTCTGAATGCGAGTCCAACTTCACACCACCTCGATCCCTCAAATAATTTCGCCTCTTCGATTGGGATGCACTTGATTTGGCCGAAACTTCCTCTGCTTCTTAACTACTGGCTCAGAGACGCCCGGGGCTTGTCGATAGAACTGCGGAACAGCCATCGAAGCAAACCAGGTGCGTATCGCCTTGTTATTGGAAACAGGTTAAATATTTTTGCTGTCAACAGTGAGACGAAATTGTACTTGTCAAAATTATCATGTACCTGAATAAACCGTATGGAATTCACTTTGACCTTCCAGACTTCTTCTGGACACTGAAACCGTTCCCATCGCATTGTTCATTACAATGTTTTTCCCCATTAACCAGACGATATGTTTTTTCAAGGTATCATTGCTGCAGAATTAACTCAGCAAAATCTTTTCTCTGCACACGATTAAAGCTAGGGATGACCAGGACTTTAGTGAACTCTAATTGGTGTGTTGATGCGCCAAACACAGCAGACGTTCTCGTTAAATGTGTCTGTTGTATCTCAGTAAAATAATTTGTTGCGTTACAAAAACAATAATAGGGAACTAGTGGCCACGAATTATTTTTTGTAAAAGATTAATAAAAGTTCTGAAAAATCTACAGCAGATTTATGGGAAAAGACAAAGAAAATGCTGCATTTCTACAATTGTGTTTTTTTCCCCAGTAATTTAACACTCAGGAACTGGAACAGTAAAACATGTTATTCGAAATTAACTGTTTAGTAAACCCTTAGTTTGTAAGATCTGCCGGCAATGTTTTATGCAGGAAGCTCGCTCCCGCCTGTCTTAAAGAGCCCCTCTTAGTGGAATTTTCTTGAACTACCTGTTACTTATAATTATGTTTTTCAGATTGGCATGTTAAGATAGAGCATAAACATTTATATTTGTTCGGCACATAAACATCATAAAAACTGTAATTACACTATCCGGAGAATATTAGCCTACATCACTAAGTAATTTCACCTACTTTCAAGGGCACTAAGATATACCTGATTACACGAAGGGTTTGGCTGGTGACAAGTACAAACAACACGTAGTAATATAATTAGTTGAAGTACCCAGCGTTGCCCGGGATTAGGGAGATTGAAGAGGTTTCGGAGGATGGCGCTAGTATTTAAGTCTTTTCTGAATACGGTGATTTCCCAAAACAATAAAAGTTTATATATATAACTTATAATTGTAAAGGTTATGTTTTTCGTTCGTTCGTCTATAGCGTCCTGAGTTGTAGACAGTCATTGTACTCTTATTTTGAAGATCATCACTAAGTACCAAAATTATACTTTAAGGATAAGGAAAGGAGGATGGAGGTGTTTTTTGAAAATCCCACATACTGTGATTTTACTCGTGTTTCTAAGGTCAAGTGTGCAAAATTCCATCGAGATCGGAGAAAATCTGTGAATTAAAAAAAAAAAAAGGAACGCAAATTCTTCTATACACACACACACAAATATAGAGCGAGCACTACAAATTCATTATGTTCTTTATTCCATTTCTTTGCTTTGCATTTATTGCATGCTTCATATTCCCTGTAATCTTCTGGAGTACACGTGCTAAGCTACGGCAGTCAACGAGCAGAACACACGCGCACTCTCATGAAACATGTCTCTCTTCTTGGGTACGCCGCCTTGCATTCGTTGCACGTTTTTGTACAAAAAAATGGTTTTATTGTTATATATCTCCAGCTCCCGTCATCGTAGCGAGATAAAATATAAACCAGCGTATAAACACAAAATGTTTTCTTAAAATCGGTCCACGTAGTTAGAGCGTGATGCTCGAACAAACAAACAAACAGACAAACATATAGTTCCTATGGATACAACGCGCCAGATCCATCCCATAGGAACCGTGAATGCTTCCGGTACAAAAATAGCCTATGTCAATTTTCTGCCCATTAACCATCTCTATGCAAACAGATCATGTCATATCCTTTGCTACGTTGCTGCGTGAAAGGACAAACCAACAAACCAACAAACACACATTCGCATTTATAGTAGTAGTATGTATGTATTGTCTCGATCATATTTAATATTAATTGCCGTTTATCGGCAGTAAATGCAACTCTCCTATTCCATTGACTATCGTATAAGGGCTACCAGAATTTATGTATTAATAAAAATAATCATATTTTTGTAACACTAATGTTGCTTTTCTTGTAATATAATCGTACAGAATACACAGGTAAACAAACAATATTTTCGTGACATTACATACTTTGTACTTTTACAAAAAAACTTCAGTTCCAACTAATTTTTTTTTACTGTGATACAGAGAAACCTTTGAGAGTGAATATTGTTGAACCCCGACTAAGACGTCATGATTTTTGTTTTCTGTGGATCCCCGAAATTACTTCGGGCAATTGCTAAGATGATAAACAAACCAAGCAGATCTCTTCAGAAGTTTACTTGATTTGTTCCATCTATTTTTTTCCGTATTTAATGAGCTCACTTTCTACGAGACGCTAAGCCGTCCACAGAAAATAAAACAAAACAAAAAGAGAGTGTTTCCTAGCTTTTGTGTCAGATTTGAATGCGGAAAGGTTTGGCGAGCAAGTCATGACACAACCCCTAAGAGACCGCCCGTGGTAAAAACACAAATTCCTTTTTATTGCTGTCTGGCGTTTTTCAATGGAAAACGAGACAGAGAACTAGACTTTTAAATGTAAGGCTACTAATAATGCCACTATTAAAAAAGAGGTTATTCTTACAAGTAACTAGCTAATACCCAGCATGCTTTGCAATGTCTCACAATTTTTTTTGTAATTTGTCTGAAGAAGGCACACATATACAAAGAATCACTCTGCCTCTATATTATTCTCTAACTCTCTATCTATCTACTATATCTTTTTATTTATCTCTATCTCTTTGTATATCTTTATATTACTCTCCATCTCTTTATGTATCTATATTTTTCTCTATATTTATGATTTATATTCAATTATGTCATGCGTGTGCACTCATAAAACTAAAACACTTTTGTTGAAACGATTCGCGCGCCACCTATTGTAAAATGTTTGTACTGAATCAGAAATCTTCGTGGGCGGGCGCACGTCAACTTACCAAAGCTTCATCGTAATCGGGTGAATGGTAAAGGAACGGATACGGGACAAACATTCATATTTATATACTCGTATATAGGTTAGCCTATTTTTAGTGAAGCTAATTCATGCTTCTCATTGTTAATTTTTTTCAAATAAAAATAGTATTTTTGAGTTTGAAAACAATGATTGCCATTTGAAAAGTTTTGTTAAAATGACTTTTTATCCCTAAAATGCTTTGGTTTGGTCCATTAGTAAGGTGTAAGTAATGAAAAGAATTCCCAACAATGATTGGATAGAATCTAAAATTCTGCAGTTCTGGAATATCATTTAGCTATTGTAATCAAAACTTAATGAATTACTAATAATTTATAATTATTAACGGATCTCTGTAGATTTAAATAATTTAATTAACATAAAGTTTGAGCAGGAATGGTAAAGAAAAATTAATAATTTAAGTTGGTAATATTTTTAATGTTATTAAATCTTTTATGCTCATTATTAATTTTGTCTTTTTTGTTTACTATAATATTAATTATATAACATAGTTAATGGCTAACATTACTGATAAATAATTTAATTATTTTAAATAATTTTAATATTTATATGCTATATAATTTTAACCCTTTAAGTGTCTATTATTTGTGTAATTGCTGATTACGTTTACTAAATGACTATTTATAAATGTTTCCTATACTTACATTACTTACCTGGGGAACAAAGAGAAATAACAACTGTTGAGAAAAATGGACTGCCCACATCTGAAGAACCTACAAAAACTTCTAATGCTTTCTTTTTATTTTTGGAATTATATTGTAACGTATGAAATAATAATTGTTTAAATATTGAAGGATATAATCTTTAAGAAATGGATCATAACAAATGAGTACTATAGGGTTTGGTTAGTTTGTGCACAATGACTAGTTTCTTTGATTGCTGCGCATGGCTGCATTGGCTGGGGAGTTTGCGTACCTTCTGGCGCGCGACCAAAAATGGCGTCCTTTAATACCTATTCTTTATAATGCCCTAGTTGAACGAAAAACGTCAGAAGCAGCACAGAGGGAGATAGAGAGAGACATACAGACAGCCAGAGACGGAGATTGCGTGTGACGAGCGTTTGCAATTTTGGCGGACTGACGGGAATGCGCTTACAAAACTACGACGGAGATGCGCGCTAAATCTTCCGAAGGAACCACTCGTGGAAAATTCGCGAAAAAAAAAATTGCCAAGAACATCTCGTTTCTTGAAAACCACGGCCTTTAGAGAGTTTTGCAGAGTACAAGGTCAATTTGTGTTGAGCGCGAAGAGTACAAAACAATGGCTTGGGTGGACGGAGTCTCGTCTGAAACTATATAATAGTTTTCCATGAAGTGAACAAAATTCAAAATGTGTCACGACAAAGATGTTTAGTAAGAAACTTTAACCTAATATTGCTATGGTGCTATTTTAATCATGGAGTTAGGAAACGTTTTGAGACGGCCTGCAGATACGTAGTTGAATCCACTTTTTTTTGTACGTCGCCATCGTCATTTTGTTCCGCCCAAAACATTGCGAAAATGGATATTGACTACTTCTGATGATTGTTAGTAAGTATGAATGAGAATATCCGTCGTTAAACAGTCACTTCCATAAAATACAGGATTTTTGCATTGTTTCCATAATGCAAACGCTACACTCCAGCAAATGTTTTTGGCGTCGAACCAACATGGCGCAGGCTATTAGGCCTATCTGAAGTAAAAAAAAATCCCTTTCGTCACAGCCTACAGGCTTAGGTAGATTTTGAAGTGCCTATTTATTCTGGAAATAATTTGGAAACTTCTGCAAATTTCTGTAACAATTTAAGAACTTAATGTAAATACCGTATTTATGTTCTCCATATTACAAAAATATCGATTAAATATTTACTCTTTTTCTATGCAGCGAAAATATTACGAATATTTTTAACTAAGTGTATCCAGCATTGAATATAGTTTACAACGCAGCATTGTATAGCTTAGAAAGAATTTAATATTATATGCCAACTAAAGTAATTATTTAATTTTTTTTGACAGTCAAACACTATTTTTCATCCCTTGCACTAATAACGTGGTCATATAAAAATTTAATTTGAACCAAGGTTGAAGATCATATAAAGGTATATTAAAATTAATTCAAAAAAATTTTATTCTAAGAAAGTATTGAATTTTTTAAAATTTCAATCCATGTTTTTACAGTAATAATTTGTTTTAACCAAAATTGTTTCAGCCAAAGTTTTACATGAAGCTTAGGATTCATACAATAAATTATAACGGATATGATATACAAATCCATTTAAAAAAAGGAATGATAATTTTTTACTTTCAAACCATGTTATTTCCACCCCTTGCAGTAATGGTAGGGTAAACAAAAATTTATCTTGACAATAGTTTCAGTCATTATTTAGACAATTAAACAAAAATAAGAAAGGATTAGATATTGTACCGAGTAAGGAGTTTTTATTTATTTTTTCATTGCAACACCAGGTTTTATCAACAACTTGCATTATTGGTTGGTATTATCAATCATTTTTCAGATACAACATTTAGATAAAAATTATAAGATTTACAAATAATCTGAATGGATTTGATAGTGTGCGTATTAAGGGAATTATGAATTTTTTAAATTCAAACTCTGTTTATTCACAACTTGCAGACATAGTAGGTCGTATAAAAACTTATTTCAGACAAATGTTTTAGATAATAATTAAAGGTTTTACAATAAATTAGATGGTACAAAAATTATGAATTTTTTAAAATTCTCCCCTCGTTCTTTTCACTACTTGTTTAAAAGTTTTAGATATAAATTATAAGATTTAAAAAACAATTTGAAGGGATTCGATTGTGTCCTTACTAAGGGAGTAACAATTTTGTTTTATTTCCAACCCTTCTTTTTTCCAACCTTTTCAGTTATAGTTGGTCATATTAAAAATTATTTCAGCAGAAAGATTTAGATAATATTCATATGGTTTACAAACAATTAGAACGGATTTAATAGTGTGCATATAAATGGAGTTATGCATTTTTTTGTATTTCAAAACCTGTTATTTTCAACTCCTTGTAGTAATGATTGGTTACATAAAAATAATTTAGGACGAATGTTGTAGATAAATATTTTTAGCGTTTGCAATAAAAAAATGGATTTAATAGTGTAAAAGGTACGCATATTATGATTTTTTATTTCCACAGCCTTCTTTAAAAACCCCTAGCAGAAATGGTTTGTCTTATCAAAAATTGTTTCAGGCAAATGTTTAAAGTAGTATACGAATGTATGTCCGGGCACAGGGTTAAGGGTGAGAAGCTGAGTGTACAGGTTTTTTTTGTGTGTCGATTTCTGCTGCCTTGGAACCTACATCTCCGATGACGTCACGGCGGGTATCTTGGATGAACTTGACCTTTGAATATGACCTTGAACTTTGACCTTGATCTTGGCAGCAATCTTGGATCCGCCATCTTGGATCCGCTATCTTGGATCCGCCATTTTTAAATCGAGCGCCCCACTCTCTCTTGATGAAATTTTCGTCACGACCGCCATTTTGATTTTTTTTTCTGTTCCGCTGGAGGCCGCCATCTTGGATACCGTCAAATTTGTTTCTGCTGTAGGTTCCTAGAAAGCGCCAATGTCGCACTTGATTATTTTTCTGTTCTGCTGGAGGCTTCCATCTTGGATACCGTCGACTTTGTTTCTGCTGTTTGTTCCTAGAGAGCACCAGCGTCGCTCTGTCTCATCACATAAGGTCGATGTTCCGTTACCTACCAGAGCTATTATGGTCATTATAGACATAATTTAATTTTTTTATGCAAAATACATTGGAAGCGCTGTGATTCGAATCATTGCCGCTCTGATCTTTAGGTTGAAAAATATACACCTTTAACCGCACGACCATCGAGACAATTACCAGACTGAGAATTAAATAAGGTTTATATAAAAATAACATGCATATTCGGACTTGTAATTTTTTTAAATTTGAAGTAATAATATCATCACCTGTTCGAGACAGAACCGCCATCTTGTATTAAGACGTAACTGTTGCAACTATCGTTATGGAGGCCATCTTAAAAAAAACCGTAATTTTAATGGTAGAAATTCCGAAAAAAAAGAAGAAAAAAAATTAAAAATTGCCTTCTTCAAATGTTTAGTTACGTAATCGATTTCGGTCCTTGGTTCGATTCCCGACGGGAGTTAACCAGTAATTTATTAATATAATTAAAAATTTCTCAATGAAAGGTAATAAAAACATCTTACACCACACGCGACATTTTGAATTATTTCACCTCTGAATCAATTATCGTTACGGACGCCATCTTGAAAATCTTTTTTATTATCCGATTTTAATGAAAAAAGTTCAAAATTCATCAAAAAATTTAATTATTAGAATATTGATTTATTAGATGTATTCCCGTCCTTGGTTCGAAACCCGTAAGAGCAAAAAAAAAAAAAAAGACAGATCCTTCCTCCACAGAAGCCACCTACAGACTGACCTCCCTCCACCAGTACTAAGGTATATATCGTCAGCTGGTATGACGTCATTTCCGCCACCTTGTCTTCGTGTACTGGAGGCCGCCATCTTGTTTTCGTCTGCTAGAGTGTGCCGACGCCATGTTAGTATAATTTTCTGTTCACCATACCTTTGACCTTGACTGTTGGCATTGAACTTTGAACTTGACCTAAACTTTGACATTTACCTTGAAATTTGACCTTGACCTTGACGACCATCATGGATTTGACATTTTATGTTCAGTACATGCTACCAGAAGCTACCACCTGCTAGAGGACATTGCCACCATCTTGTTTTCGTCTGCTGGAATACATCAGTAGTATATATTGGGGGCTCCGGAAACAGGGTTCAGGGTGTGGTGCCGGTGCCGGTGTCCGCCATATTGGATTGTGACGTCACGGTGGCCATCTTTGACGAGCGTAACGTGACAATGTGCATAACGTGACACATTATGTGCGTGCAGCAGGCGTAACGGGACACAGCGTAATGGGACACAGCGTAACGGGACACAGCGTAACGGGACATAACGTAACGAGACAAGTAGATCACGGCGGCCATTTTGGATCCACCATCTTGGATCCGCCATCTTGGATCCGCCATTTTGGATGACGTCATTGTGTTCTAGAAAATTCCGGTGATGTGTTTTCCGCCATTTTGAATGATGACGTCACCGTTGCAATTTTCGTTACGGTCGCCATCTTTAACTTTTTTATTTATTATCCGATTTTAACGAATTTTTTTTCGGTCCCACTGGAGGCCGCCGTCTTGGATACCGACGACTCTGTTTCTGTTGTTTGTTCCTAGATAGCGCCAGCGTCGCTCTTGATTTTTTTCTGTTCCACTGGGGGCCGCCATCTTGGATACCATCGACTTTGTTTCTGTTGTTTGTTCCTAGATAGCACCAGCGTCGCTCTTGACTTTTTTCTGTTCCACTAAGGGCTGCCATCTTGGATACCGTCGACTTTGTTTCTGTTGTTTGTTCCTAGAGAGCGCCAGCGTCGCTCTGTCTCATCACATAAGGTCGATATTCCATTACCTACCATAGCTATTATGAACCTTATCGACATTTAAAATTTTATTTTTTATGAAAAATATATTGGAAACGCTGTGATTCGAACCATCGCAGCTCTGATCTCTAGGTTGGAAAACATACACCTTTAACCGCTCGGCCATCGAGACATTTACCAGACCGAAGATTAAATAAGGTATATATAAAAATAACATGCATTTTTGAACTTGTAATTTTTTTTTTAATTTAAAGTAATAATAGCACCACCTGTTCGAGACAGACCTACCATCTTGTCATTTGGCCGCCATCTTGAAAATCCATAATTTTTATGCTAGAGATGCGGGAAAAAGTTCAAAATTCATTAAATAAATTGACAATAAATATAATGATTGATTATATCGATTCCCGTTCTTGGTTCGAAACCGGTGAGGGTAAAAAATAAAAAAAACATCAGATCCTTCCTCCACAGAAGCTACCTACAGACCGATCTACCGTCACCAATACCAAGGTTCATATATCGTCAGCTGATATAACGTCATGTCCGCCATCTTGTCTTCATACCCTGGAGACCACCATCTTGTTTTCGTCGGCTAGAGTGTGCCGATACCATGTTAGTATAATTATCTGGTCACCACACCATTGACCTTGACCTTTATCCTTGAAATTTTACCTTGACCTTGAAATTTGACCTTGACCTTGAAATTTTTACCTTGACCTTGAAATTTGACCTTGACCTTGAAATTTGACATTGACTTTGAAATTTGACCTTGACTTTGAAATTTAACCTTCACCTTGAAATTTGACCTTGACTTTGAAGTTTGACTTTGTCCTTGTCGACCATCATGGACCCGACATTTAATGTTCAGTAGATGCTACCAGGAGCTACCACCTGCTGGAGTACGTCATCTTGTGTGTGTACTCATATTATAGAGTACATTTCCATCTGGATAATTTCATTCTAACCCGCTACAGTGCAGTAAACATTTATTACCGAGGTGCCCCCCGCCATCTTGAAATTCGGACGCCATCTTGATATCATGTAATAATGTAGCTAGAAAAGCGGGGAAAAAATCCAAAATTCATCAAAAAAAATCACTCATTAATTTACATATCGATTCGATCCGCTCCAGTCCTTGGTTCGATCCTCGATCGTTGCAATAATGTTTAATTTTATGAAAAAATAATAACTTCAATAAGCCACGTTCAACATTCTAAAAGAGACTTTAAAACCTCTACTACCATCATCCTATAAGCCATCAAGATCACCATATTGAAAATTCGTAATAATTAAACTAAAAATTCAGGAAAAAGTTAAAAATTCATTAAATAAATTTGCAAACAATATACTGATTAATTAGGTCGTCTAAGGTCCTTGGCACGATCCTGGACGAAGCTAAAATAAATTTAATTTAAATACCAGAAAAGCGTAAGGTTCGAGAAATAAAACACCACAAAGTCGTTTACAAACATAATATTTATTACACAATTTCTATCCTACTACAGAAGAATCACTTGCGAAAGCCAGCAAACTTATAAACATTTAGCTTTGCATAGACGTGCAACGACTACATCTTAGCTCCAAATGCTCCAGCAGCTCCAAATGCTCCAACAGCCTCCAAATGCTCCAACAGCCTCCAATGGCTCCAACCGCTCAAAATGCCACAACTACCTTTTCTTTCAACAGCTCCAATGATATTGGGCCACAATGCTACGAGTCTAAGAGACTACGAGGCTACAAGGCTACGAGTCTAAAAGGATCTAGCTGGTTCCGAGTTAAACATGGCTGAGAGACTGCATGACTAAAAGACCGCATGGCTACGAAACTAAATGTCTATGAAGCTACATGGATACAAGTCTACTCGGCTCCAACACGCAATGTACACACAGTACACACAGGAAAACGTAATGTACACACAGGAAAACGTAATGTACACACAGGAAAACGAAAAGTACACACAGGAAAACAAAAAGTACAAACAGGAAAACGAAATGTACAAACAGGAAAACGAAATGTACAAACAGGAAAACGAAATGTACACACAGGAAAACGAAATGTACAAACAGGAAAACGAAATGTACAAATTGGAAAACGAAATGTACAAACAGGAAAACGAAATGTACAAACAGGAAAACGAAATGTACAAACAGGATAACGAAATGTACAAACAGGAAAAATAAATGTACAAACAGGAAAACGAAATGTACAAACAGGAAAACGAAATGTACACACAGGAAAACGGAATGTACACACAGGAAATCGGAACGTACACACAGTACACACAGGAAACGGAACGATCACACATACAGTAGCGGAAACACAGGCTTATTTGGAAATCAGGATACAAAAAATAAATCATACTTTTTTTAAATATAAATAATTCATTTTATTTTTCATTAGTACACACATGACAGTTAATCAAATGATTATTGCATGTAGCCAGCGTTCCGAAGTTCTTACAGTATGGGCGATACTTCCACAATATGCAAGTAGTTTCCTCTACGAACAGATGCCACCATCAGTCTTAGCCGGTCAACCAATATTTTTGGATCTTTCCATGATGTGGAATCAATCTCTTCTGCCACCATCTTCATTGCTTGTTTATTATAAATATTATGATCTCTGGTGTCTTCCGTTTTAACACCATCCCAGGGTTACTTTCATCATCTAGCCAGCGATCATCACAAGCTTTATCAGATTTATTTATTATAACACGACGTTTCCATCGCTTCGGTCTCAGGACACCACCACATTCTTCGATCTTGTCAGCTTTAGGTTCTGCATCACAGTCTATGCCATTGTAAACAGCCTCAGAGTCACTGTAGCAATCACCGTAGAAGACAACGTCTTCACCCAGATTACTGCAAGAACTCAATATCGTTGATGTCGAAGTGTCTTCATCGCTTGTATGCTTCCTTTTCAGGAGTCCACCTTATACAAAGTATGGAGGTTCTGCTAAATATAGGCTTGAATGTATTCTCACTTTTCACAGTGTTGATACCTTCATTAGTTTCAGTCCTCTCGATACCATCAACATCCTTCAATATTTGTTTCTCGTCACGATCGGCGTGCTAAGGCTTCCATCTTTTCTATATTCATAATATTATTTGTCTTTAAATCTCCGCGTCCGTGTCACTATCACAGATGTAAATCATCATCATAGCTGTCATCAATATTGTCATGAGCTGCATCAATATAACTCATTTTATGATATCATTTCCACATTTCAGTTGTCAGTGATTTACCACAATCTATGATCTTGTGAGCTCCATTCTCATTTTCTGTAAAAGCCTATGAGTACAGTTTTATTATTTAATCCTTCAACCCATCATCACAAACTCAATTAAATAATTGTAGTATATAGAAAAAAAAATCATCAAAGTTCCTTTCATTTAATCTTGGAAACCGTATCATCCTTTCCACCTATAGTAGGTATAGTTTCTTGAGCCCAAGAGTCTTTCATTATATATACCATGCAGTGTTCTTCAAGAGATGTAGTATACCACCATTTCTACATACAAATTCATCCTATCATTAATTTGTTTACACATTAGAAAAACCTTCACGCTATTTTTACGTGTTTTATTAAATTACCACTTCGACTAAAATAATTACCACACATAGTAATTTCTACAAAGGACACTTTGTCCAAGACATTTTAACCATAATCTGTCTGAAAACAGCCATGTCCCATCTATATCACAAAGTAAACGAGGGTTAGTGGAGATAGGTCAAACAAGTGCTAGTCACTCATAGGGTAAGAACCATGTGTTCGATACCTATCTCAGTCAATGTAGCATCTATGTATTTTTATTACCTCATGTAGAAAAATATGTTCCAATGCATACGAATTTAAACTTATTCACGTACGACTAGTCAAAAGTACATAAATTCAAGCACGCCAACCGCAAAAAAAAATTCTCAATGATAGAGGCTGAGACTTCTCGATCGAGACACGCCTACCATCACCTGCAAATGAACATTGACCCCTCGCGCGGGAATTGCAAGCTTGCAGAATGCTGCGACACTCATATGTTTTGCTCAAGACATGCATACATCTCATCACTAGCCTTCCAACTCAGTACACGTAAAACTCCAGTGAAATCATAATCCAGCATACGTAAAGTACTTGCTGGAACCACTTCAAAGTACACATCACTGAACCAGAGCAGAAAATCAGCCTACGAATGTGTATCTTGCTACCTACAAAAATAAATGTGTAGCACATATACGAGAGGAGTCGAACTTTACATACCATACTCAATACTCTGATAATTATAAGCGGCAAAATATTTTAAATCATGACCCCGGCTAGTATACATTTTTTTCGTGAACCCTAAATTCATGTTAGTAATCAGTACGAATGTGTGAGTAATTCGGACGAATAATCGCTTACCAAGTATCCAGAATCTTACTGTTACAGCCCAGCCAGTGCACCAGATTACTTTGATGTGTACGCAATTGATTAACATTATTCAATTTTTTAATATCACCTCCGTAGTGTACACCAATATATGACAGGTTACGATTTAAGACCATAGATTTCCCACAAGTATGTTATGTTTATTTCGGGAGAGTAATAAATTATTATTTTAGAAATAATAAATCAAGTTCCTATCAGTTTTGCTCTAATGTTGAGGTATTACCTGTACCAGCACTTTACCAAAACATCTCCCATAAAAATCTTAAGAATGCAGATGGCATACTCAGACTGAAATAATTTTAGCAAAAAAAAAAACTGTCTTCAGCATTATTGGTAAACAAAATAATACTCACAAACAAGACAAAACGGACATTACAAATCCGACCTAAATTACGTGCCACATGTAGTTTATTACATTAAGATAAACGATGTAGGTTAAGAAAAATTAATAAAAAAATTCTTTAATTCAATAATTTATTTTAAATTGTACATGCATACACAATAAAATCTGACACTGTATGTATATATATCGTATACATTTTCTCAGTCCTTGCAACATTCATTTCTATTAAAATAAATTATTATATTTCGTTTTAAGAGTGACAAAATACAACTAATTCATACAGAACACGATACATCAGATCAGGAGTGTAACACCTTAGAGGACCAGAGATGATGCTAGAAACCCATCTTTACAAAATTTATAATGTTTTTTCAAGTAAAATTTTCGTGTAACCTGTACACCGCACTTCTCACACAGAAATTTTACACGGTCAAGATTTCTTCTGCATCCATGCTTTTCATGGATGCGTGTACTTCGTAGTCGCTCAAATCGTTTACCACAGTAGCGGCACTGATACAGATATTCATCGCAATTATCATCGCTTCCTCGATGTTCAACTTGCAAATGAACTTTGCTTTTACAATGCCTAATCAAATTACTTTTGTTTGTGAAATGTACACCACATGGGTCACACGGAAATGTCACACGATTAGCGTTTCTTCTACAGACATGATTTTCATGTCTTCTTGCATGTTGACGGTATTTAAAACTTTTGTCACAGTAACAGCACCGATGTTCGTTAGTCGTTCTTGAATCACCAGTCATTGAAGTTTCCATCGAGGACGAAACGAAGTTCGTAGAGTTTTCCTGTGTAGCCAGCACCACCGGCATTAAAGTCTCTCCTGCTGACGGTATCACGACTGTTGAAGTCTCCTCTTGTGATGACGTCGTCGTCGTTGCCGACGGGATATGCACCTTCTCCGCCATAGCTGACGTCAGGGTTCCCGTAGTCGATGGTACAACATCCATCAAGTTCGTCGTTTTAGATGGTAAAGATGCCATCGAGTTCACAAGAACAGGTTATTACGCGTCTTATGCACCAGAAGAATGAAACTAGGTGATCCTTACACCGTCGTCTTCGCCAGTAACAAACTGAGCGACCTGCTGTCTAGGACTCGCTTATATACATGCACCGGTTGGAATAATACGCTAGTCAAATCAAGAACCATTTACTATAATACTCGAGTCAATACATCATCCAATGTTATTACTAAAAAAATTAGGAATTTCAAGAAATAAAAGTTTAAATTATATATTGAAACAACTAATCTCTCATCCTACATACACGGTTCATTTAGACTTACTAGAAGGATTAAGAGTCTCTGAACAATGGAACTTTCAGAAACCAAACATAGTTTCAACTACTCAAATTTAAATTTTATTATGTACAGCTACACATAACCTCCAACTGACTCCAAATGTCTACAACACATTTCTAAAATAATTTATACGATACCGGGCTAGGTCCAAAGTCAATTATTTTTGTACCTCTCATCTACAGTTCAGGAGTCCTTCAGTGTTGATATAGCTACAGACAAGACATGTCCAGTACCATACATCTTCAAAGCCTTCAGAGTCGATCCTTGTTAAGCCTTATGACAAAAGTCTCCGAAGCAAGAGTCCTACTCTATAAGTTTACTATACAATTTTATGCTTTTCATAGCACACATCGATAAATATCTTCGTAAATAACCCAACATATTATCAGACCACTAGCATTCGATTTATGCACATACAGTAGGACACCAACATATCCATCAACACAAGTCCATTCTACATTAAGGTCCTCACTTATTTTCATCAGTCTACACTCAGCACACAAAAACTAAATGAAGTCAATTAACAACCTAGTATTTAAATACATCCAGTCATTTAACAGCATACCGATGGCTAGTTAAATAATATTGATAGTGACCATGTTAGCTAAGTTTAAATTTATATAGGACCAGGGACCCATTGAACCTTCAGAACCGAGCTACACATACTCAGTGCTGGATGCAAGTTAATACTACACTCATTTGCCATCTCTCATTTTCCATTATCGACTCTCTATTCGACACTCATTTTACATAATCGAAACACATTTTCCATCATCGACCCACAATTCAACACTCATTTTCCATCATCGAAACTCAATTCGTCACTCATTTTCCGTCATCGACACTCAATTCAACACTCATTTTCCGTCATCGACACTCAATTCAACACTCATTTTCCGTCATCGACACTCAATTCTACATACTCTTTCCTTCTTCAACACTCATTTTCCTTCATCTACATAAAATAAAATGTAAACTTTCCAACACCCACACACACACACACATAGATATTAAAATAGTCATCCGCAACTCAATTCTTTAATGTAGAAAACACATGAACTTTATTAGGACATGAATAACGACACATTTTAATATCAATTTTTAAAATTATATTTATATCAAAAATACAAAAGTATAAAATTTCATCAGTCAATACACATTACTAACTTATTATATATACCCTAAAATTCTAAGTTCATCAAGAATAGTACACATTTCTTTGATAACTGATACAATTTCGTCATCTTGCGAAACAAGTAAAAGTCGCAACCTGTTCGTTAACACGTTCGGGTCTTTCCACGATATATAATCAATTTCACTTGATGCCACCATCTTCTTCGAATGTTTGCTGAACATATTCTGAAAATCGTTGTAATAATGATTATGATAATTTGTATCATCATCATCGGTGCTGTTCACATCTTTATCAAACACACTGACATCTTCATCTTGCATATCCCAGTATTTCGAATTTTTTGACGTTGGAGTACCATCCTTGGTATCAAGCTTACTTGCTAATTTTCCAAAAAAATATTCCAAAGTCCGTAGAAGTCTACTATACGACGACTTGTCACTTTTTCTGGAGATGTTACTTTCATTATCTTCTACTTTACTTATATCTTTAACACCAGTTAAGCTATTTCCTTCCTCAATACCTGGAGATATTTTAACACAATCGCTTTTAAGACTATGTAGATCAATTTCATTGTAAGTCATACTGTCCCCGAGCATAGCGTCTCCATCTACGTACTTTATCTCCTGCGCGAGCTTGGCTTTACAAGTTTTATCGTGTCTTTTTTAATTCTCTCTTCGTGTCAACCGTCTTCCACACTTGCCACAAATTAGTATTTGACGGTATGGGCTTTTAACACATTCGTTCTTTTCATGTCTACGAGCATTATAGATGTTATCAAAGTATTTGCTACAGTATGTACAATGTCCTCCAGATCGAGATCGATATTTGTGTATCGTACCTTCACTAGTCTGTACGTACTCCATAATCGTTGAATAGCAACTAAAGGTATTTTTTAGGTACTTCGTATTTTCATGTATGAACATTCATCAATTATTTACGAAAAAAGATTTTTTTTTCTCATTTTGAAGAAAAAATCATGTTCCACGTAGTTTTACTACCCACCTTCATATTTCGTCGTATGTTATGTTGTAAAAGCAACCAAAGTTGGTTGTAGGTTATGGAATGCTCACTCACGATCTCTTGAAAAAGGTGTACCTCCCTAGATCTCAAGAGGAAGAACATTGACCTTATTTAAAAATTAGTGAATAATATCATGGTCCAGCAAGAATCACAAGATAATCTATTCTCATATTAGCAACCATCATGTATCAGTTGTCTGTATAAGCAGTCAATGTTTTGTGTGGGATGCAGGATGCTCCCTTACGATCGCAACAGAAGGAGGGCTTCGCTAGAACACAAGGGGAAGGGAAATCTTCGTGTGTGATAGCGTTTCTCAGTTTTTTCATGACGTAGTAATCGTCTGATTAATGAACTTTTGTTTTTGCCTGATTTCCACCTGTTAAAATTCTTTTTTAAGTGTTGATTTGATAATATGACTTCGGAAATTTATACGAAACTCTGAATAAAATTACCTGTCTTAGACACCAAGAACAATACAGTTTGTCCTTCATGTTAATGCTTATCAGCTGTCTCAAAGCATATTATTTGTCTGAGTAACGTTATTATTTTTTAAATGCACCTGATAAAAATATTGTAAGTGGTGATTTATTGACAGAATTTCACTAATTAAATGTAATTCTGAATAGAAATGACATGACTCATTAAGTAAAAAATTCTTCATGCAAAGATAGATTTCTCACAAATAATCAGGAGCACTCGGAGAAAACCATCAGATGTCTAGCCAGGAATAATCAGAAACACTTGGAGAAAGCCATCAATATATAAACAAGAATAATCAGAAGCACTCGGAGAAAACCATAAGATGTCTATTCAGGTATAATCTGGAGCACACGGAGAAAACCACCATAATATTGTCAAGAATAATCGGAAGCACACGGAGAAAAACACCATAATATTGGCAAGAATAATCGGAAGCACACGGAGAAAACCACCACAAGTTTTCTTTCATATCATAAAATTTCAGGAAAAAATAATGAATAAAAATTAATTAATAAAAATTTAAAAATAAAATACAAAAAATACATAAAATTCTGGCTTGTACTAGAACTATATTTTTGCTCAACAATGAGAAGTTCACAAGCTAGCAGAATCTGTTTATGTATTTTTTGTATTTAATTTTTAATTTTTTATTAATTAATTTTTATTTATTATTTTTTCCTGAAATTTTATGATATGAAAGAAAACATGTGGCGGTTTTCTCCGTGTGCTTCCGATTATTCTTGTCAATATTATGGTGTTTTTCTCCGTGTGCTTCCGATTATTCTTGACAATATTATGGTGGTTTTCTCCGTGTGCTCCAGATTATACCTGAATAGACATCTTATGGTTTTCTCCGAGTGCTTCTGATTATTCTTGTTAATATATTGATGGCTTTCTCCAAGTGTTTCTGATTATTCCTGGCTAGACATCTGATGGTTTTCTCCGAGTGCTCCTGATTATTTGTGATAAATCTATCTCTGCATGAAGAATTTTTTACTTAATGAGTCATGTCATTTCTATTCAGAATTACATTTAATTAGTGAAATTCTGTCAATAAATCACCACTTACAATATTTTTATCAGGTGGATTTAAAAAATAATAACCTTACTCAGACAAATAATATGCTTTGAGACAGCTGATAAGCATTAACATGAAGGACAAACTGTATTGTTCTTGGTGTCTAAGACAGGTAATTTTATTCAGAGTTTCGTATAAATTTCCGAAGTCTTATTATAAAATCAACACTTAAAAAAGAATTTTAACAGGTGGAAATCAGGCAAAAACAAAAGTTCATTAATCAGACGATTACTACGTCATGAAAAAACTGAGAAACGCTATCACACACGAAAATTTCCCTTCCCCTTGTGTTCTAGCGAAGCCCTCCTTCTGTTGCGATCGTAAGGGAGCATCCTGCATCCCACACAAAACATTGACTGCTTATACAGACAACTGATACATGATGGTTGCTAATATGAGAATAGATTATCTTGTGATTCTTGCTAGACCATGATATTATTCACTAATTTTTAAATAAGGTCAATGTTCTTCCTCTTGAGATCTAGGGAGGTACACCTTTTTCAAGAGATCGTGAGTGAGCATTCCATAACCTACAACCAACTTTGGTTGCTTTTACAACATAACATATGAGGAAATATGAAGGTGGGTAGTAAAACTACGTGGAACATGATTTTTTCTTCAAAATGAGAAAAAAAATCTTTTTTCGTAAATAATTGATGAATGTTCATACATGAAAATACGAAGTACCTAAAAAATACCTTTAGTTGCTAATCAACCATTATGGAGTACGTACAGACTAGTGAAGGTACGATACACAAATATCGATCTCGATCTGGAGGACATTGTACATACTGTAGCAAATACTTTGATAACATCTATAATGCTCGTAGACATGAAAAGAACGAATGTGTTAAAAGCCCATACCGTCAAATACTAATTTGTGGCAAGTGTGGAAGACGGTTGACACGAAGAGAGAATTAAAAAAGACACGATAAAACTTGTAAAGCCAAGCTCGCGCAGGAGATAAAGTACGTAGATGGAGACGCTATGCTCGGGGACAGTATGACTTACAATGAAATTGATCTACATAGTCTTAAAAGCGATTGTGTTAAAATATCTCCAGGTATTGAGGAAGGAAATAGCTTAACTGGTGTTAAAGATATAAGTAAAGTAGAAGATAATGAAAGTAACATCTCCAGAAAAAGTGACAAGTCGTCGTATAGTAGACTTCTACGGACTTTGGAATATTTTTTTGGAAAATTAGCAAGTAAGCTTGATACCAAGGATGGTACTCCAACGTCAAAAAATTCGAAATACTGGGATATGCAAGATGAAGATGTCAGTGTGTTTGATAAAGATGTGAACAGCACCGATGATGATGATACAAATTATCATAATCATTATTACAACGATTTTCAGAATATGTTCAGCAAACATTCGAAGAAGATGGTGGCATCAAGTGAAATTGATTATATATCGTGGAAAGACCCGAACGTGTTAACGAACAGGTTGCGACTTTTACTTGTTTCGCAAGATGACGAAATTGTATCAGTTATCAAAGAAATGTGTACTATTCTTGATGAACTTAGAATTTTAGGGTATATATAATAAGTTAGTAATGTGTATTGACTGATGAAATTTTATACTTTTGTATTTTTGATATAAATATAATTTTAAAAATTGATATTAAAATGTGTCGTTATTCATGTCCTAATAAAGTTCATGTGTTTTCTACATTAAAGAATTGAGTTGCGGATGACTATTTTAATATCTATATGTGTGTGTGTGTGGGTGTTGGAAAGTTTACATTTTATTTTATGTAGATGAAGGAAAATGAGTGTTGAAGAAGGAAAGAGTATGTAGAATTGAGTGTCGATGACGGAAAATGAGTGTTGAATTGAGTGTCGATGACGGAAAATGAGTGTTGAATTGAGTGTCAATGACGGAAAATGAGTGACGAATTGAGTTTCGATGATGGAAAATGAGTGTTGAATTGTGTGTCGATGATGGAAAATGTGTTTCGATTATGTAAAATGGGTGTCGAATAGAGAGTCGATAATGGAAAATGAGTGATGGCAAATGAGTGTAGTACTAACTTGCATCCAGCACTGAGTATGTGTAGCTCGGTTCTGAAGGTTCAATGGGTCCCTGGTCCTATATAAATTTAAACTTAGCTAACATGGTCACTATCAATATTATTTAACTAGCCATCGGTATGCTGTTAAATGACTGGATGTATTTAAATACTAGGTTGTTAATTGACTTCATTTAGTTTTTGTGTGCTGAGTGTAGACTGATGAAAATAAGTGAGGACCTTAATGTAGAATGGACTTGTGTTGATGGATATGTTGGTGTCCTACTGTATGTGCATAAATCGAATGCTAGTGGTCTGATAATATGTTGGGTTATTTACGAAGATATTTATCGATGTGTGCTATGAAAAGCATAAAAGTGTATAGTAAATTTATAGAGTAGGACTCTTGTTTCGGAGACTTTTGTCATAAGGCTTAACAAGGATCGACTCTGAAGGCTTTGAAGATGTATGGTACTGGACATGTCTTGTCTGTAGCTATATCAACACTGAAGGAATCTTGAACTGTAGATGAGAGGTACAAAAATAATTGACTTTGGACCTAGCCCGGTATCGTATAAATTATTTTAGAAATGTGTTGTAGACATTTGGAGTCAGTTGGAGGTTATGTGTAGCTGTACATAATAAAATTTAAATTTGAGTAGTTGAAACTATGTTTGGTTTCTGAAAGTTCCATTGTTCAGAGACTCTTAATCCTTCTAGTAAGTCTAAATGAACCGTGTATGTAGGATGAGAGATTACTTGTTTCAATATATAATTTAAACTTTTATTTCTTGAAATTCCTAATTTTTTTAGTAATAACATTGGATGATGTATTGACTCGAGTATTATAGTAAATGGTTCTTGATTTGACTAGCGTATTATTCCAACCGGTGCATGTATATAAGCGAGTCCTAGACAGCAGGTCGCTCAGTTTGTTACTGGCGACGACGACGGTGTAAGGATCACCTAGTTTCATTCTTCTGGTGCATAAGACGCGTAATAACCCGTTCTTGTGAACTCGATGGCATCTTTACCATCTAAAACGACGAACTTGATGGATGTTGTACCATCGACTACGGGAACCCTGACGTCAGCTATGGCGGAGAAGGTGCAGATCCCGTCGGCAACGACGACGACGTCATCACAAGAGGAGACTTCAACAGTCGTGATACCGTCAGCAGGAGAGACTTTAATGCCGGTGGTGCTGGCTACACAGGAAAACTCTACGAACTTCGTTTCGTCCTCGATGGAAACTTCAATGACTGGTGATTCAAGAACGACTAACGAACATCGGTGCTGTTACTGTGACAAAAGTTTTAAATACCATCAACATGCAAGAAGACATGAAAATCATGTCTGTAGAAGAAACGCTAATCGTGTGACATTTCCGTGTGACCCATGTGGTGTACATTTCACAAACAAAAGTAATTTGATTAGGCATTGTAAAAGCAAAGTTCATTTGCAAGTTGAACATCGAGGAAGCGATGATAATTGCGATGAATATCTGTATCAGTGCCGCTACTGTGGTAAACGATTTGAGCGACTACGAAGTACACGCATCCATGAAAAGCATGGATGCAGAAGAAATCTTGACCGTGTAAAATTTCTGTGTGAGAAGTGCGGTGTACAGGTTACACGAAAATTTTACTTGAAAAAACATTATAAATTTTGTAAAGATGGGTTTCTAGCATCATCTCTGGTCCTCTAAGGTGTTACACTCCTGATCTGATGTATCGTGATCTGTATGAATTAGTTGTATTTTGTCACTCTTAAAACGAAATATAATAATTTATTTTAATAGAAATGAATGTTGCAAGGACTGAGAAAATGTATACGATATATATACATACAGTGTCAGATTTTATTGTGTATGCATGTACAATTTAAAATAAATTATTGAATTAAAGAATTTTTTTATTAATTTTTCTTCACCTACATCGTTTATCTTAATGTAATAAACTACATGTGGCACGTAATTTAGGTCGGATTTGTAATGTCCGTTTTGTCTTGTTTGTGAGTATTATTTTGTTTACCGATAATGCTGAAGACAGTTTTTTTTTTGCTAAAATTATTTCAGTCTGAGTATGCCATCTGCATTCTTAAGATTTTTATGGGAGATGTTTTGGTAAAGTGCTGGTACAGGTAATACCTCAACATTAGAGCAAATCTGATAGGAACTTGATTTATTATTTCTAAAATAATAATTTATTACTCTCCCGAAATAAACATAACATACTTGTGGGAAATCTATGGACTTAAATCGTAACCTGTCATATATTGGTGTACACTACGGAGGTGATATTAAAAAATTGAATAATGTTAATCAATTGCGTACACTTCGAATTAATCTGGTGCACTGGCTGGGCTGTAACAGTAAGATTCTGGATACTTGGTAAGCGATTATTCGTACGAATTACTCACACATTCGTACTGATTACTAACATGAATTAAGGGTTCACGAAAAAAATGTATATTAGCCGGGGTCATGATTTAAAATATTTTGCCGCTTACAATTATCAGAGTATTGAGTATGGTATGTAAAGTTCGACTCCTCTCGTATATGTGCTACACATTTATTTTTGTAGGTAGCAAGATATACATTCGTAGGCTGATTTTCTGCTCTGGTTCGGTGATGTATACTTTGAAGTGGTTCCAGCAAGTACTTTACGTATGCTGGATTATGATTTCACTGGAGTTTTACGTGTACTGAGTTGGAAGGCTAGTGATGAGATGTATGCATGTCTTGAGCAAAACATATGAGTGTCGCAGCATTCTGCAAGCTTGCAATTCCCGCGCGAGGGGTCAATGTTCATTTGCAGGTGATGGTAGGCGTGTCTCGATCGAGAAGTCTCAGCCTCTATCATTGAGAATTTTTTTTTGCGGTTGGCGTGCTTGAATTTATGTACTTTTGACTAGTCGTACGTGAATAAGTTTAAATTCGTATGCATTGGAACATATTTTTCTACATGAGGTAATAAAAATACATAGATGCTACATTGACTGAGATAGGTATCGAACACATGGTTCTTACCCTATGAGTGACTAGCACTTGTTTGACCTATCTCCACTAACCCTCGTTTACTTTGTGATATAGATGGGACATGGCTGTTTTCAGACAGATTATGGTTAAAATGTCTTGGACAAAGTGTCCTTTGTAGAAATTACTATGTGTGGTAATTATTTTAGTCGAAGTGGTAATTTAATAAAACACGTAAAAATAGCGTGAAGGTTTTTCTAATGTGTAAACAAATTAATGATAGGATGAATTTGTATGTAGAAATGGTGGTGTACTACATCTCTTGAAGAACACTGCATGGTATATATAATGAAAGACTCTTGGGCTCAAGAAACTATACCTACTATAGGTGGAAAGGATGATACGGTTTCCAAGATTAAATGAAAGGAACTTTGATGATTTTTTTTTCTATATACTACAATTATTTAATTGAGTTTGTGATGATGGGTTGAAGGATTAAATAATAAAACTGGACTCATAGGCTTTTACAGAAAATGAGAATGGAGCTCACAAGATCATAGATTGTGGTAAATCACTGACAACTGAAATGTGGAAACGATATCATAAAATGAGTTATATTGATGCAGCTCATGACAATATTGATGACAGCTATGATGATGATTTACATCTGTGATAGTGACACGGACGCGGAGATTTAAAGACAAATAATATTATGAATATAGAAAAGATGGAAGCCTTAGCACGCCGATCGTGACGAGAAACAAATATTGAAGGATGTTGATGGTATCGAGAAGACTGAAACTAATGAAGGTATCAACACTGTGAAAAGTGAGAATACATTCAAGCCTATATTTAGCAGATCCTCCATACTTTGTATAAATGGTGGACTCCTGAAAAGGAAGCATACAGGCGATGAAGACACTTCGACATCAACTATATTGAGTTCTTGCAGTAATCTGGGTGAAGACGTCTTCTACGGTGATTGCTACAGTGACTCTGAGGCTGTTTACAATGGCATAGACTGTGATGCAGAACCTAAAGCTGACAAGATCGAAGAATGTGGTGGTGTCCTGAGACCGAAGCGATGGAAACGTCGTGTTATAATAAATAAATCTGATAAAGCTTGTGATGATCGCTGGCTAGATGATGAAAGTAACCCTGAGGATGGTGTTAAAACGGAAGACACCAGAGATCATAATATTTATAATAAACAAGCAATGAAGATGGTGGCAGATGAGATTGATTCCACATCATGGAAAGATCCAAAAATATTGGTTGACCGGCTAAGACTGATGGTGGCATCTGTTCGTAGAGGAAACTACTTGCATATTGTGGAAGTATCGCCCATACTGTAAGAACTTCGGAACGCTGGCTACATGCAATAATCATTTGATTAACTGTCATGTGTGTACTAATGAAAAATAAAATGAATTATTTATATTTAAAAAATGTATGATTTATTTTTTGTATCCTGATTTCCAAATAAGCCTGTGTTTCCGCTACTGTATGTGTGATCGTTCCGTTTCCTGTGTGTACTGTGTGTACGTTCCGATTACCTGTGTGTACATTCCGTTTTCCTGTGTGTACATTTCGTTTTCCTGTTTGTACATTTCGTTTTCCTGTTTGTACATTTCGTTTTCCTGTTTGTACATTTCGTTTTCCTGTTTGTACATTTCGTTTTCCTGTTTGTACATTTCGTTTTACAATTTGTACATTTCGTTTTCCTGTTTGTACATTTCGTTTTCCTGTGTGTACATTTCGTTTTCCTGTTTGTACATTTCGTTTTCCTGGTTGTACATTTCGTTTTCCTGTTTGTACTTTTCGTTTTCCTGTGTGTACTTTTCGTTTTCCTGTGTGTACATTACGTTTTCCTGTGTGTACATTACGTTTTCCTGTGTGTACTGTGTGTACATTGCGTGTTGGAGCCGAGTAGACTTGTATCCATGTAGCTTCATAGACATTTAGTTTCGTAGCCATGCGGTCTTTTAGTCATGCAGTCTCTCAGCCATGTTTAACTCGGAACCAGCTAGATCCTTTTAGACTCGTAGCCTTGTAGCCTCGTAGTCTCTTAGACTCGTAGCATTGTGGCCCAATATCATTGGAGCTGTTGAAAGAAAAGGTAGTTGGGGCATTTGGAGCGGTTGGAGCCATTGGAGGCTGTTGGAGCATTTGGAGGCTGTTGGAGCATTTGGAGCTGCTGGAGCATTTGGAGCTAAGAAGTAGTCGTTGCACGTCTATGCAAAGCTAAATGTTTATAAGTTTGCTGGCTTTCGCAAGTGATTCTTCTGTAGTAGGATAGAAATTGTGTAATGAATATTATGTTTGTAAACGACTTTGTGGTGTTTTATTTCTCGAACCTTACGCTTTTCTGGTATTTAAATTAAATTTATTTTAGCTTCGTCCAGGATCGTGCCAAGGACCTTAGACGACCTAATTAATCAGTATATTGTTTGCAAATTTATTTAATGAATTTTTAACTTTTTCCTGAATTTTTAGTTTAATTATTACGAATTTTCAATATGGTGATCTTGATGGCTTATAGGATGATGGTAGTAGAGGTTTTAAAGTCTCTTTTAGAATGTTGAACGTGGCTTATTGAAGTTATTATTTTTTCATAAAATTAAACATTATTGCAACGATCGAGGATCGAACCAAGAACTGGAGCGGATCAAATCGATATGTAAATTAATGAGTGATTTTTTTTGATGAATTTGGGATTTTTTCCCCGCTTTTCTAGCTACATTATTACATGATATCAAGATGGCGTCCGAATTTCAAGATGGCGGGGGGCACCTCGGTAATAAATGTTTACTGCACTGTAGCGGGTTAGAATGAAATTATCCAGATTGAAATGTACTCTATAATATGAGTACACACACAAGATGACGTACTCCAGCAGGTGGTAGCTCCTGGTAGCATCTACTGAACATTAAATGTCGGGTCCATGATGGTCGACAAGGACAAAGTCAAACTTCAAAGTCAAGGTCAAATTTCAAGGTGAAGGTTAAATTTCAAAGTCAAGGTCAAATTTCAAAGTCAAGGTCAAATTTCAAGGTGAAGGTCAAATTTCAAAGTCAAGGTCAAATTTCAAAGTCAAGGTCAAATTTCAAGGTCAAGGTCAAATTTCAAGGTCAAGGTCAAAGTTCAATGTCAAGGTCAAATTTCAAGGTCAAGGTCAAATTTCAAGGTCAGGGTAAATTTTCAAGGTCAAGGTCAAATTTCAAGGTCAAGGTAAAATTTCAAGGTTAAAGGTCAAGGTCAATGGTGTGGTGACCAGATAATTATACTTACATGGTATCGGCACACTCTAGCCGACGAAAACAAGATGGTGGTCTCCAGCGTATGAAGACAAGATGGCGGACATGACGTTATATCAGCTGACGATATATGAACCTTGGTATTGGTGACGGTAGATCGGTCTGTAGGTAGCTTCTGTGGAGGAAGGATCTGATGTTTTTTTTATTTTTTACCCTCACCGGTTTCGAACCAAGAACGGGAATCGATATAATCAATCATTATATTTATTGTCAATTTATTTAATGAATTTTGAACTTTTTCCCGCATCTCTAGCATAAAAATTATGGATTTTCAAGATGGCGGCCAAATGACAAGATGGTAGGTCTGTCTCGAACAGGTGGTGCTATTATTACTTTAAATTAAAAAAAAATTACAAGTTCAAAAATGCATGTTATTTTTATATAAACCTTATTTAATCTTCGGTCTGGTAAATGTCTCGATGGCCGAGCGGTTAAAGGCATATGTTTTCCAACCTAGAGATCAGAGCTGCGATGGTTCGAATCACAGCGTTTCCAATATATTTTTTCATAAAAAATAAAATTTTAAATGTCGATAAGGTTCATAATAGCTATGGTAGGTAATGGAATATCGACCTTATGTGATGAGACAGAGCGACGCTGGCGCTCTCTAGGAACAAACAACAGAAACAAAGTCGACGGTATCCAAGATGGCAGCCCTTAGTGGAACAGAAAAAAGTCAAGAGCGACGCTGGTGTTATCTAGGAACAAACAACAGAAACAAAGGCGACGGTATCCAAGATGGCGGCCCCTAGTGGAACAGAAAAAAATCAAGAGCGACGCTGGCGCTATCTAGGAACAAACAACAGAAACAGAGTCGTCGGTATCTAAGATGGCGGCCTCCAGTGGGACAGAAAAAAAATTCGTTAAAATCGGATAATAAATAAAAAAGTTAAAGATGGCGACCGTAACGAAAATTGCAACGGTGAGGTCATCATTCAAAATGGCAGAAAACACATCACCGGAATTTTCTAGAACACAATGACGTCATCCAAAATGGCGGATCCAAGATGGCGGATCCAAAATGGCCACCGTGATCTACTTGTCCCATTACGTTATGTCCCGTTACGCTGTGTCCCGTTACGCCTGCTGCCTCACGAAAAAGTGTCACGTTATGCACATTGTCACGTTACGCTTGTCAAAGATGGCCGCCGTGACGTCACAATACAATATGGCGGACACCGGCACCGGCACCACACCCTGAACCCTGTTTCCGGAGCCCCCAATATATTCTACTTACATCATATTGTGTGTGTACTCGTCTTGTAGAGTGCATTACCATCATGCTAGGTTTATTCTAACCCACTAGAGTGCAGTAATCATTTATTATTACTGAGGTGCCCGCCATTCGGAAATTTGAACACAATCTTGGAATCATGTATTATTTATTATTAGGGAAAAATTCCAAAAGTCACCGAAAAAATAACTTATTAATTTACATATTGAATCGATGGATTCATGTCCTCGGTTAGATTCTTGACCAGTGACAGGTATAACTAAATATTAATTATATTTAATATTCTGTTTTCCATTAACTTTCGTGGAATTTCTTAATCATTCACTCTACGAAAAACAACTGAAGACAATATACATGACCAACTAAATAAATACAGTGCAGCTATGGCTTACATGAAAGTCTAGTTTTTCGATTCTTAGAATAACTTCTAAATCGTTCATGTACAAAGCCATCCACACATATAGACCAAGCGTTTTCGGACCGCGAGACCGGGTCATGAACAATGTCAGACATATAGACCAGTCTTATTCGAACCTCATGACCTTCTTCGATGTCAGCTAATTATTCAATTAAACGCACGTAACATGTTTTACGCTTACAAGAAAACCAAGAATCTTTGAAAAATGATTTATCAAGACAAAGAGGTTTTGGACTAGTAAAAATTCAGTGATACTATAGCATTGGATACGTGCATTTAGCGAAACGTCACACATTCAACAAAAGATCGCACTGAACATACAGTACACACAGTACACACAGGAAACGGAATGAACACACAGTACACACAGGAAATGGAATGAACACATATTACACACAGTACACACAGGAATCGGAACGGGAACGAACACACAGTACTCGCAGTACACACAGGAAACTAAATGAACACACAGTGCACACAGGAAATGGAACAAACACACAGTACATACAGTAGCGAGAACACAGGCTTAGTTAGAAATCAGAATACAATACTAAATAAAACATTGAATTTTTGTATTTTAAATTGTTTATTTTATTCCTCAACATTATCCAAATGTAGGTAAACAAGTCATTATTGCATATAGCCAGCCTCCTTCAGTTCTTTTAGTACGAAGGATATTTCTTTGATGCACGAATAGTTTCCTGCACAAAGAGAGGCATGTAGAAGTCTTAGCCGGTCAACCAATATGTTTGGATCTTCCCATGATGTGTAATCAATCTCTTCTGCTACCATATTCCTTGTTTGTTTATTAGATATAAATACTTTTAATATCACTATCGTCCCAGTGATAATAATAAGCTTTATCAGATTTATTTATTATAACACGTCGTTTGCATCATTTCGGTCTCAGGGCTTCATCACAGCTTTCGATTTTGCCAGCTTTAGGTACTTCAGCACAAGCTTCTATCATGACACCAGCTTCAGAGTCAGTATAGACATCATCATAGAAGTCAGCATCTTCACCCGAATTACTGTAAGAACTCGAAATCGTTGATTATGTTGGAGCTTCTTTAATGTATAAAATGTTCCTATTTAAGTGTCCATCATTATTCCAAAGTATGGAGTATCTACTGAATATAGGCTTGAATGTATTCTCACTATTCACAGTGTTGATACTTCTATTAATTTTAGTCTTCCAGAAGCCTTCAACATCCTTCAATATGTGTTCTTATTCACGATCGGGTGAGCTAATACCCTCACGCTCAGGACAAGGAATATTATTTACATCAACCAGCAGACTCTTCTTTAGACTAGTAGATCCATCGTTGTCCTCTATCCCGTAAGTGGGCTTGGATTTACATGTTCTACCATGTCTTTTTAAGCTGTCAATTCGTGTTAACAACCTGCTACACACATTGCAGCTCAACATTTTGCGTAGTGGGTTTTTAGCACAATCATTCTTCTCATGATGTCTAGCATTCCTTCTTGTGTCAAAATCCTTGCTACAGTATCTACAGTGGCTTCCTTCCGATTCAGCTGCAGATAACAAACCAGGATCCATGGTAACCTCTGTGACTAATGTTATATGCAAACTGAGATTTTTCAAATTGAAACCATTACTTAAATATAATCTTTTAAATGTTTCATCAGCGAGAGTTAAGTTATTGTATGCAAAGGAACTTGTGTGTAGTTCTGAATTTCAACAACAGATGACGCCACGTGTTGTGCGGAGTCAAAATGTATTTCTTATTTTATGTGGGATGAAGGATGCTCACTAATGACTGCAAAAGAAGGAAGGCTTCGCTAGACACCAAGGACAAGGAAGTTCGTCTAGCATGTTTGTGTTTCTCAGATGTCTCAGAGCTTATTATTTAACCGAGTAATGATACTTCTTTTAATTCCCCCTGGTAAAAATATTCTAAGTGTTTATTTAGTAGCAGAAATTCACTAATTAAATGTAACTCTGAATAAAATGGTATGTTTCATTAAGTAAAAAAACCCTTCATACAGATTTAGATTACTCACAAATAACCAGAAGCACTTGGAGAAACCACGGGATTAATCAGGAGCACACGGAGAAAACCATCAAAATATTGACAAGAATAATAAGGAGCACACGGAGAAAACCATCATAATTTTGACAAAAATAACCTGGAACACACCGAGAAAACTGTCACACATTTTCTTCGACATCAGAAAGATCAAAGAAAAAATTTAAAAATTATGAAAAAAATAAAATAATAAAAATAAAAATTCTAAAAATTACAAAAATTCTGGCTTGTGCTAGAACTCTATCCTCGTTCAACAAATGAGTAGTTCACAAGCTGACAAAAGCTGTTTTTGTAATTTTTTATAATTTTTGTTTTATTTTTATTGTAATTTTTTTCATATGTTCTAATTTTTTTCCTGTGATTTAATTCTCAGTCTGGTAATGCGGTTAAAGGTGTATGTTTTTCAACCTAAATATCAGAGCGGCAATGGTTCGAATCACATCACTGCGATGGTTCGAATCACAGCGTTTCCAATATATTTTTCATAAAAAATTAAATTTAATATGTCGATAAGGACCATAATAGCTTTGGTAGGTTATGGAACATCGACCTTATGTGATGAGACAGAGAGATGCTGATGCTCTCTAGGAAGAAACAACAGAAACAAAGTCGACGGTATCCAAGATGGAAGCCTCCAGCGGAACAGAAAAAAAATCGAAATGGCGGTCGTGACGAAAATTTCATCAAGAGTGAGTGGGGTGCTCGATTTAAAGATGGCGGATCCAAGATGGCCACCAAAGTCATGGTCAAAGGTCAATGTTATAGTCAAAGGTCAAGGTCATCCAAGATGGCCACCGTGACGTCATCGGAGATGTAGGTTCCAAGGCAGCAGAAACCGCCACTCAAAAAACCCTGTACACTCAGCTCCTCACCCTTAACACTGTGCCCGGACTTACATTCGTATACTAATGTTTAACACAAAATGTATATGATTTACGAAATATACAAACGAATTTTATGATGCTACTCGAAGGGAGTTATGATTTTTTTTGTCCTCCAGCCGTTGTTTTTTCAACCCCTTGCAGTTATGATCGGTCGTATAAAAAAACTTATTCAGACCAAAGATTTTGGTATATATTTCTTGTACGAGTTATAATACGCTTAAACGAATGAGGGTTACAGAGATTTTTTTTTCTTCAAAAAACCTTCCCCATTTCTACCCCATTGGTCGGATATTACCCATTAACGAAATCGATTGAGATTTTCTTCTACTAGATTTTATGTATCAGTTTGGAAATGATTTGTGAAAAATTGCGACAGTTATCGCGTCCACAAAATTTATATATAAATATATATATTTATATATAAATAAACTTTTGAGTTGACGATGGTTTTGGGGTCTATGGACCATGAAAAGAAAAACTATATAAAATATTTCCGAAAATCGCACCATGGTACGGCTAAAATAGGTAGTATTTCCTTGAAATCTACCTGATAGACTTTACCCGATCACTACGTAATCACGGAGACGTTGCCACCCCTGAATTTCAAGCAATTATTTTCCCGGTAGCACATAATTAATTATGTTAAAGACTGGTGTTTTCGTTATATATTTATCATATGCTTTCTTAAACCATTAATACGATTGTTGAAACTTTGCACACTTGAGCTTCGAAACACGAGTAAGGTCACTGTCTACATGATATTTAGGACCCTCCCCCCCAAATCACCCGTTCCTACCCCCGTAAAACAGAACTTCAAAACTACTTCATGAAATTATGTTCGCTTTGCATTAAAAAATAAGGGTAATATTTCTGTCTTTAGTTGATTTATAAAATAGAGCTGTGTCACTGTCTACATCAAATAAAAATAATACCCCTATCCCATTTTCTCACCTCTAAATATTTATTTTTTAGTTTTAATGAAATTAAGCACAATTTGCGTTTAAATTAAGGGAGAAATTACTTAAAATGATCTAAACTGTTCTTAAACTGATTTAGAATAATTGGGAATTCAGAAAAACCACCCCCACCCTATTCCTCACTCTTAAGAAAGAAATTTGGTACTTGAAGACAATTTGCACACATGACCTTTATAATGAGAAGAAAAGTACTGTTCAACTTATAATTTAGGAAAAAAAGTGTAAGGTCACTCACTGCCTATATAATGTTTTGGAAAACCACCCCACCCCAACTCCATTTTTTATCCTTTAAAGTATAATGTTGGTACATATACATAAAAATTAAGCACAATGAATGTTAAAATAAGAGGAAGTATGCTGATTTGTCTCCCTTTCCACATGAGGTTTCAAAAAACACCCCATCCCCCTTTCCAATCCCTTAAAATAGGACATTGATATTTTTTATGAAATTTTGCACACTTGGCGTTAAGATTAGAGTAAGATAAATATTTGTGTCCGACTAAAAAAAAATTCCCCTACCCCCCTAACTAAATGAGATTTCAAAAACCACCCATAATTCCCCTTACTACTCTTAAAGCAGTGTAACGGTACTTCTTGATCAAATTTAAAGTTAAAAGAAATTAACTGTTTGCATTTAAATAAAATTGATCCCCATCAAACTGTTTAAAGGAGATTTCAAAAAAGTACCCCAGTCTACCTTTCCCAACACTTAAAGTACAGTACTGGTACAACTTGATAACATCTTGCCAACTTGTCGTTTAAAAGAGAAGGAAAATTGCTGCCTACATCATGATGTTCATAATGTTTATTGAATACATGATATTTCTAAAATTACCCCATCCATATTTTCCATCCTTTAAGGAGAATTTTCCACTTTTAGATGATATCTTTGAGACTTGATGTTAAAAATAAAAATAAAAACAATATTAATGTTAAACATATCCTTTATTACAAGCTACATGAAGTTTATAAATAACTACCCCTATTCCCTTTTACTATTCTTTAAAGCAGATTTTCGGCTCTCCTTGGTGAAATTTTGAACAGTTCACCTACAAAAGAAAGGAAGATTTATTGTTGACATCCTTTTTAAGAAGAATAAGTTCACTGAAAACATGAGATTTCGAAAACAACACCTATTTCTCTTTGCTAACACGTAAAGCAGTATTTTGTCCTTCATAAATGAAATTTTTTATACTTGACATTAAAAATTAGGAGAAAACATCTGATTTTAACAAAATGTTAACTGAATACATGATATTTTTTATCACTACTTTCCTACCGTCCTCCTCCCACTCCCTTCCCACATCACTCTTTTCTAAACCTTAAATCAGAATTCGGACATCTTGGTTAAATTCTGCACACGTGACGTTCACATTAAGAAGACAATTAGTGTCTACAATCGATTTCGAAAAACAAAAAACCCATTTCACCGTATGTTGAGCAAGGGAAACGCTGGGTACTTTAGGTAGTTTAGAAATAAATAATTAACACTGCTGTGGTAAAATAAAACTAAACAATAGTTCAAAGAATAGTAGTTATTTATTATTAGTGAGAAAATAAAATTTTCACTATAGCAATAAAGGTGTTCAAGGGATTACGATAAAAAAAAAAAGTGTTTTTTCTTTTTACTAAGAATGGGACTCCAGAACACTCTTGACTGTGCTACGGCTAGAGAACCTGACTTCTGTCGCTGGGGTCGTCGGTTCAAGATCCACCTTGTTTGAGGCTTGCAAGCCGCCCCTAGAAAAGCACATCTGTATTAGGGGGAACTTCAAAGTACTCTTAAGAGTTCCGCCTCCTTGATAGAAAATGTAGCTGTAGAGTTTAAGAAAAAGCTTTATGTCTCGGTAGGAAACTGCTGAATATACGAACGTCATTCAAACATAAACAGGAATAGTTTATACTGATTTATTAGTGATTTACGAAAAAAAAAACCCAATGAAATGTTTTTCTTTCTACATATTTTCCTTCAACAGAAATACATTTATTTTTTTGGATAGGAAGCTTTTGGATCCAATCATGAAAAAAAAAAAAAAAAAATTCGTTGCTCCAGTAGCCAATTGCACACGGACGGTTTAACCGCAGCGTCGTCTTTAAATCTTTTCCCTCCTAATGTCTCCTTCAGTGGACCAGACATGTGGTAGTCACATGAACTGAATATGTATTCATTGACATGGTCGCCGGACACCGTTAATGTCTTTGATTTTTCACTTTATCACGGCCATTTCAAAACTTCTGGGCCCAATAGAACATTTGAGTTTTGATCATAGTAGCATCACCGAACTGTGCTTAGAGTCTTTTTACACTTTAACTCGATTTCGCACCTTCGTTGGCAAGGAAACGAGTAATAACGCGTCGCGCATTTGGCTCTGGTGCTATCACAGCGATACTGAAATGACGGACGTGAGTGTGAGGGTTGGGACATGCATATCTCCTCTCCATTTTCCCACAACCGATTCCCCGTTCACGTCACTACTTGAGTTGATTCAACCAAATTAGTTTCCAATGACTTTTGGAGACAAAGACTGTTGGAGCCAAAGACTTTTGGAGCCAATGATATTTGATGCCAAAGACTGTTTGAACCAAATATTTTTGCAGCCGATGACTTTAGATGGCAATGATTTTGGAACCAAAGACTGTTTAAGCCACAGACTGTCGGAGCCGAAGATTTTGGAACCGCTGGCATTTGGAGCCAATGCCAGTTGTAGGCATTGTAGCCTACCGTATATTGATGATTGCATCTTGCTAAGTTGAATGTTCGTGAAAATGTACATCCTTTTCCTTAAATGTGTTTAGTGAAGCCTGTATTATCATATCCTACTGATGGGATCGTATCCCTGTGACGAGATAGTATCCCCGTGACCAGATCGTATACGTGTACTATATCCCTCCGTTGAAATAGTATCCCTGCGGTGAGATCGTATCCCTGCGATGAGATAATATATCTGCGATGACATCGTATCCTACTGACTGGAATTTTCATCCAAAGCTGCGGTTTTTTCGTTAAATGGGCTTCCTTTTCGTCGAATGTGCCTTTTTTAAATGTGCATACGTTTTTTTGAGAGCATGGATACGTATTTACTCAATACATGATTAGCCTAGTGGTTCAGAGACGACTGATCTATACGCCTGACATTGAACATGACCTGATTAAAATGTTGGTAGCGTATGGGCTAATAGCACCTCTTGGTTCGGAGACGCTTGACCTAATCTCATGATTTTGTACATGAACTGTTTAAAATGTTTGCGGAGTATCGACTAAAAGTACCTCTTGGCTACTGACTGGATGTGTCTGACCACCTACTGGATGCGTATGGCTACCAATAGGATGTGTCTGACCACCTACTGGATGCGTATGGCTACCAATAGGATGTGGCTGGCCACCTACTGGACATGCGTCCTGGCCACTGAAAGTCGTGCCTGGCTGCCGACTGGGCGTATCTTGCCATAAAATTGAGATGATAGTCTGACCAGCCGACTGGACGGTAGTGCGTGGTCAATGGATAGACGTGTTTAGCCACAGACTGGGCGTACCTTGCCATCAACTTGGCGCGTTAGTCTGACCAACAGACTGGACATACCTGGCCACCAACTGGATGTGTTTATCCAAAAACTGGTCTTGTCTGGTAGCTGACTGGACATGCCTAGCTGATAACTGGGAATGTCGGCCAAAAACGTAATGTACATGGCCGCCGATTTCATGCCTGACTACTGAATATACATACCTAGCTTCCAACTGTATGCATCTTTCTAAAGACTAGATGTACCTGGCCATTTACTGTATGTACCTGACCAACAACTGGATTTACCTGGTTAATCGACTGTCCTGTGAAAATGGCCTGAAAACACATGTCAAGTGATGTAGATGACTCGCCTCTCCTTTTAAGAAGACTGTAGAAATAAAGAAATGCTTATAATTTGCTTGTTTTCCTTTTGTACTTGTAAAATTTATGTATTCGATTTTTTATTTGAATTTTTTGCTTTTTGTGTCTAGCCTGTCACTTAAATGTTAAATTTACTCATATATATATAAAATATTTATATTTTTTTAATCGAGCAAGGATCAAGCTAAGGACAGGAATCAATCGAATCAAGCTGTAAATTAATTTTTATTTGTGAATTGTTTAGATTTTTCCAAATTATAGGCTTATAATTAGGAATTTCCAAGATGTTGGCCAAGATGGCATTGACAGCTTACTGGCAGATGGTGTATGAGGTGTTTAAGCCGATTTTAGGATATTACACGATGTTTTTAAAAACGTTTTTTTTCTTTTTTAAATAATTTAGTTCATATTTTTGCATCAAGCGATGATCTAACCAAGGACAAGAATCGATGGAATCAATTGTAGGCTGGTAGATGAGGAAATAATATCTCTTTTAAGATTATTTACCATATTTTATTTAATACATATTATTAAAACATGAAATTGCAATTTGCTTCGAGCAAGGATCGAACCAAGGAAAAAAATCAATAGAACAAATAACTATTAAAAATTTCTACCGAGTTTCTAGCTAAGTAAATACAGATTTAAAAAATTTGTGGATTCCAAGATGGCAGATGTGGCATCATCCAAGATGGCCACCGAACTCCCGATCATTGCAATTCAGCGACGTAAATTCCCGAACACAGCCGAATCCCTACGATTGGCATGCCAAGAAGCCATCCAGCCATTAAGCCGTAATCCCATAAGAATAACATTGCGCCAGATAATACCTTTCCATCTACTCATGTGCAAAAACAGTCAATAAAATAACCAAAATAATCGAGGAAACTCGAACGCATTGGACTAGTTGAAGGGCGAGTAGAAAGGCGAGTTAGTGCTGTCATCTACTCCGCTAGTGTGGACACAAGAACGAGTCAAGTGTCAGCAGAGTCGATCGTCAGGGAGACATCTGTGAGCTGATCAATTACATTCTGGCGCTCGCCTTCCCACGCACCCGGATTTATTCCCAGGCTTTCTTTGGCTGGTCGCTTCACTCGCCCACTGCGGATAGTCTGAAGAGATCAGCTGCACAGTCTCACGATTTATTAAGAGGGGTTTTAAATATCATTTTAAAATGAAGTGGACGGAAGAAGTATCACTGAAGATCGTTGAACTTCATTGCAACAGGGACCGTTTGTGGAGTCTAACCATTCCATCGTACAAGAGAAAAAATATGCCAAAAACAAGAATAGATAACCGGGCGAAGCATATGGAAAAGGAAGGTTTTTGGAATAAAAATCAGATGAAACAGAAAATTAAAAGAATAAAAATAATAACATAACTTATCCAAATCCATGTTTTTTTTTATTATCGGGCGTATATTAGCTACAAATAACTAACTAACGAACTCTTTAAACAAATTTCGGATTTCGATATAAACCTACCTCTAGTTGTATGGATTTGAAACTTTGCAAGTATATTTAATTCGAATTACAATACAAAAATGTTGTATCATCGAACTGATCTGATGATGAAGCCAGGAGGTGGCTAGTGGAACTCTTTAACTTGTTAAGGTGTAACTGATAAAAGCTGTTTTTTTTTTTTAAAGTTTTTAAAGCTATAATTTTTTAAACTGAGTGTGAAAAGGCTATTCTAAAACAGGGCAAGTGCAACCAGGCCTATTTCCAACAGGCCTTTAGCGCTCTCTTGCGTCCGTACAAATAAAACAGTAATGTCCATGAAGAAGGACTGCTAAGGGAACATTGTAAACCTCCATTGTATATTTTATTTAGTTATATTGTTTAAGTTTATTAAACAATATTTTTATCGTTTTTGTGGGTTAATAAAGTGAGAAGTTTCACTTCTCGCGTATGTGGCTTTCACGCACTCATTTGTTAAAGTGATATTTTAAACAATATAATAACTAATTAAATGCAATAATATAAAATTTGGCAAAACTTTACTATTCCATTAAAATGTTTCAAACAATATTTACTTATATATAAACAAAAAAAATTGGTTGTCTGTAAAGTCGGTTTACGGACGATAGTTTAACGTGACAACATCATAACAAAACATTGATGAAATAATTGCATACTTTTATGAATAAAATTGAATCAATTTTATTTTAATAATAAAAGAATAAATACTTGAAATTATACTAGTAATTAGATTTTTAAAATGCAAGAATAATTAACTTTTATTGCCAAAATTGTTGTTGTAATAAGCAATGAAAACCACATTAACTTTTCACTTCACTTTATAAACAGTCGACGAAACAGTTCACGTGTAAATGACTTATAATTAATTTTAAAAACTGGCGTTTAGCTTTAAAGTTTAAATATAATTATGAACAAGTTTTCACATAAATAAACTGTAATCAAATATCTAACATAACCTATTATTACTGCACTCGCCGACAGATGCTACTTTTTTTAATAATAAAAGAATAAAAACTTGAAATTATACTAGTAATCAGATTCATTTTCTTACGTACATTTGACTTAGAAATTATTTCATATTACACATTTATAAACAAACTTTTAAGTTTTCACTTCTGTCGGTGCTGCGCAAGCGTACAATGAGCGTAACGGGACACAGCGTAACGGAACAATGAGTGTAACGGGACAAAACGTAACGGAACAATGTGCGTAACGGGACACTTTTTCGTGCGTGCAGCCGGCGTTCATCGATTTATTAGACGTCACGTGAAAAAGGTTTTTAAGTTACATACTTACATCGTCTTGAACCTTGACCACAGAGTTTTGTTGGAAAATTTCACAGGAGGCTTAGAAAAATCTTTCATTTTTCCTTAAGCAAAGAAGGGATAACGATGCACATGATTAAATAACTTTTAAAGTATATTTTTTGGCTAATTTTTATTTTAAACACTTTTAACAATTTGATTAATTACTATTATTTACTTAGTCTGGGCTCAAACTATATTGATATAATTAATCTACATATTGGGGGATCGTTGAATTGTTATTCTGTAGTATAATTTATTAATTTTATAATCTTTGTGTTTTGTATAATATACGTTAAGTTGTAAAGAGCATCAAATTCATGTGTTCTTATGTTGCAAATAAACTTATAATAAGAAACTCGGACACTATATTTTAATGTAGAATACTTTAAAGATATGCCAAGCATGATAAATAAACGAAAATTGTATTTTCAACTACATTTATTGACGCGAATCACACGTAGTTTCCAAACCCACCGCTAGAATTCGCTGCCGGAACAGCTACGTCGACTATGGAATAATACGATCTGTAGAACTAAATTTTAAACTGCACAATGAATTGGCTCTGATAAAAGCGAAAAAGAAAGTGAAAAATATCTAAACCTCGGCTTTTGACCTAATTTTCGAAAACTTGTTAAAATACCGCCAACTTGTTAAAATTCATTAATCAGTTAATACTATAAAGTTTTCCTTGGGCTTGGTGAACACATTTCCGTTCCATGCCACTTCCGTTCCATTAACTGCTACCAAATGCTGTATGTCGAAGCACAGATGTTATACATCAATAAAGCGTATTTCCTCGTCGATATTTTAAAAATGAGTTTCACCGGTCCATTGGTTTCAATGAAATCAGTCTTGTACCGCCCCTGGTCGCAAGGGCTAGGGAGTTGTACTCCTGGAGTAGGCGAGCCGCAGTGTTTGTCGCCGGATACAGCGTAGAAGTATTTTGGGGGATAGTAATTGAGACCACCGAGCCATCCCGCGAGTGGCGTTCTGTGTGTCCGAACTTTGAACTTCGAACCGACGAGGTCTCGCGTCTCATGGAAAAGGGGACGGGGGAGGGGGAAATCTGATAGCTTCGCCAAGTCGGTAGGAGCGTGATAAAACGGGGAATTCCAGGGGTTTACACTTTGAGTTAGACGATATATATTGCACGACTAGAAATTCCAGCTTTACGGGCGTGCTTTAACGCGTATTTTTTTTGTTGTTTTTGTTTTGTTTTGTTGTTAGGCCCTCTCGGTTCTTTTTATCGTGGGCCGTCCTGGGGGAACGAAGAGCGGGCTGGGTCGACTCCCGAACGCGCGCTGCTGGTCGGACCCTTGAGCCGGCTCGCGCGTGGTCGTCGCCGCGATAGTGCTCGGCGCAGGCCCCGGAGAGTTGTCGAGATGCCGTGCGAGGGAGGGGGGCGCTGTGTCATGGTCCAGGGAGTCGCCCTGGAAAATTAATTTGAAAACTCTCCCCCCACCCCAACCCACCCCCACACCCTGCAGCGATTCCTCGCTTGTTCGCTCTCCACCCAATCTCATCCCTGCGCGCCCAGCTGGACTTGTAGTGTGTGCTTGAGGGCGTATGCAATTTTTTTTTTACAATTCCTAAACGAGAAAACTTATTTTGCCATAAACCTATGAAAAATCACATTTCACCGAGTATTGCTATTGGAGTAATGACTTTTCAGTAGTTTTCTGCTTAAATAAATGATTAATGGTTCTCGAGTATCGCATGAAGCTGTGGTGATAGCAGAAATGAAATTTTTCAAATCTCTTTACTCCTGAAAAAAAAAACTTTTTACATTTGTTATAAAACCATTTGCAATCACTATCGCAAACAAGTCTGCAAAAATTCTCAAAATAAAAATGTCTAACAGATTAAAAACTAAACTTTCAACAAGGCTTTTGGCACACAGAACCTTTATCATTTTTTTCTACAAAGTGATTAATTGAAATATTTTTAGGGATATTCAATAAAATTGAATTCTTAAAAACAAAGATTGGATAAAATCTTTTAAATTTGGGGTGGTAAGGGGAGAAGGTAATTTTTTTAAATTTAATTCCTGTGGAAATAATTTGTTTAATATTTATTTTAATATTTTTTATAGAACGAAAGTATTTTAGAAATCAACTGGAAAAGGAACAGCGATAAGTCGCATTAGCTTTATGTGAGTTTACGAGCAACTCGCCAACTGAAAAAAATCTCATACTCAAGTGAGCTTCAGGTCGTTTGCCACGAATGTCGATTACACAGGGCGAGGAAAACTCCATCATACGCTAAACTAAAACATGTTTCGCCTGGGATACTATGCACATTATTGAACACATAATTTTCTAGTTATATTATTTACTAAAATTTTAAATAAAATAAAAAATAGGTTAATTCTAAAACAGCCTTATGATTCAGCTTTTTTAATTGCAACATTCAGTGACGAATCAAAATACGGCATAGCGAGAAAAATATACCTGTCTTCAGCTCTACTCGCTGAACCAAAGCGAATGAGAGGGTCAGGGAGATTTAATCCAGATAGTTCGTTTATTTAAACTACATTGTATGTGTAGTGTGACTGGTTTCAAATCTGAAATTTATCCAAAATAATGTACGTATCCATCTGGCACTGCTGTTTGTCAACAGCGTTTGCAAACACCTTCACGTGGGGGTCAGTGTTTGGAAACAAACATCATGTGATGAATTGCAAGTGACAGTTGGGAAAGGGTGTTACACTAGTACTTATTTAGAGAGCCATCAAATTTGAAACAAATTACATCTCAAGAAACTACATCTGCAGCTATCGCAAGCAAGAAACTTATTGAAAGATTCTTGCGATAGGTGATATTGATTTAAAACAACTTCATGGACACACGTTATTGCTGGTTTGCTATGGATGTCTTAGGAAAACCTCAATAATGTATAACCAATTATTTTTGTTCATTCATGAGGTTTTTTATGACTTCCAGTGTAATACAGCAATGTCGTTAGTCCATGGATTTGTTTTAACTGTACGAGGGTCATTATAAAAGTAAAAATATTCGTTTGTTTAGATACTTTTACTTAATACAATAATTAAAAACTGATTTTTTACAACATAAATAAAACAGATATTTTTCTACGTAGTCGCCATACAAATTTTAAATTTTCCATAGCGTATCATTAGTTATTCTACGCCTTCTGCATACTCAGTTACCGCCACGTTTTTCAACTAGTGGTGAAACGTATATCCTGTTGAAAATTTTTTTTTCATCCATCATTTGAGTTGGTCAGTCACAACTGAAGGTAGTTTCATCGTAAATATTCGTTCGCCCGCCATTAAACATGATGCACCAATTTCGAACTGAAGCTTCATTCATCACATTATTATAAACCTCAGTTATGTGTCTGTAAATTTCGATAGGACGGACTTTTTTTTAATTCAAAAAGTGAGTTACACTACGAACCTCACATTTGGTGGGATTTTTAATTCTGCCACACATTTCAGAGTCACGCCATGGACAGTAACCGACCGTTGCGGCTCGCTGTTAGCGTCGGCCTGGCGAAGGAATGGACAGGTCCATGACGCGGTGGTGGGGGTTTTGGGAGAACTGCACGGCTCGTCGCATCAAAACTTCTTTACTTTTAGAACGACCCTCGTACACAGTAAGTTTTTTTTTTTTGTGAAGTGAACAAAAACATTAATTTAAAATTACAGATATTTGTACATTTGTACATTTACATGAAAACAACTGTGTCATTACAAAATAGTGTTCGCAGTAAAACTGGGTTAGGATTCTCACCCAGTGTTGTCCCAGTACTGCCAATAGTTAAAGTTATTCGTAAACCGTTTCCTGAATAGTTTTCCATTATTAACCGCTGACATAAATAAGCATAAGATTACAAAATAAAGTATAATTATTGAATATTCAATATAATTTTCCATGGTTTGAAAACAAACCATTGAATGAAACATTAACTAAATATAAAATTACATATATGCAAAAATAATCATAGCCATGCGTTGCACACATCTAAAACACATTTATTGTAGTATTACATACTACTCCATATCTTGGCCACTGGTTTACAAAGAAATCTTCTGTAAAAGTACAGAATTTATTTTTGTGTAGCAAGCAGTAAGTAGTCAGCCTACTGCCCATCTCCTCGCGGACCCGGTATCTGCGGCGGGTCGAGTGGTCACACGACTCCTCGCGGACCCGGTATCTGCGGCGGGTCGAGTGGTCACACGACTCCTCGCGGACCCGGTATCTGCGGCGGGTCGAGTGGTCACACGACTCCTCGCGGACCCGGTATCTGCGGCGGGTCGAGTGGTCACACGACTCCTCGCGGACCCGGTATCTGCGGCGGGTCGAGTGGTCACACGACTCCTCGCGGACCCGGTATCTGCGGCGGGTCGAGTGGTCACACGACTCCTCGCGGACCCGGTATCTGCGGCGGGTCGAGTGGTCACACGACTCCTCGCGGACCCGGTATCTGCGGCGGGTCGAGTGGTCACACGACTCCTCGCGGACCCGGTATCTGCGGCGGGTCGAGTGGTCACACGACTCCTCGCGGACCCGGTATCTGCGGCGGGTCGAGTGGTCACACGACTCCTCGCGGACCCGGTATCTGCGGTGGGTCGAGTGGTCACATGACTCCTCGCGCCCAGAAGACACGGGCTCGAACCCGCACCGCGCCCGGGTCGGGAGATGTGTCGCGAGTTTGTGTCGAGCCGACGACTCCGCGTCTTCTTCGCCGATGAAGGCCCGCCCGGTCAGGCGCGTGTCTGTGCCGGTGAGGCGGGACGATAAGTGCGACGCTCGCTGGTGCTTCCAGCGCGGTGTCGCCTCTATGGACTGGCGCGCAGTCTTCCCGTCGTGCACCGGAAAACTGTGGGATTTGAGCCGTAAAATGAAGATGAAGGTGTAACGCAAGTCCTTTGAGTGCTTTCAAGAACAGAACCAGGAGTTTCATAACTAAGATTTTACTGAAAACACGCATTTTAGATTTTAGTTTTTTTTCTCTTTCTCTCTCATAAAAACAGTTTACAAACAAAATACTGAAACATAGCTAATCATCTGCCCTTCGCGTATGCTTAAATACTTTTCGTAAATAGACGCTACTCTGATATGTAGAGCAGTTATGAAATCGCATGGTTTCTTCTGGAGCTCTACGCACCACATGTGTGCCCAGGTAGGCGGGCGCCTATATCGTAGATTCCTATCTCGGGGGCCACGCGTTCGACAAACTCCAAAAGACTGCTAGAGGAAGACGACTGAAACGAGCAGATACTGGATCGTATAACTCTCCCGGCCATACGATTAAAATATTAAGTACGATAATGATGTGGATTAAATTTATATAGGGATCTTTTTTGAATTTTATCGATTTCTTGTTGTTTATATTTATAAACTGAATTTTGTTTCTTCAAGCATTGACTACAGTGTAAACTGTTTTTTGTAAATGGAACAGAAATATTCATGTAAACTTACAGATATTTATAAATTTGTACATTAACATGAAAATAACTGTATCACTAAAAAATAGTGTTTGCTGTAATACTGGTTTCAGATTCTTAACCAGGGTATTTATGATTTGTTTTGTTACACTACATCCAATTCGAAAACTGTTCCCTGAATAGCTTTCTAAAATTAACTGTGCAAATAATTAACATAATTGAACTAAATTAAGTCCAATAATGAATTTTAAATTACTTTTTCAATGGTTTAAAAAATTATGCTTAAATGAAACATTAATTAGAATATAAAATTATGCCACAAATTTTCAAGTAATACTCTCAGTTTTATCTTGAAAAGTATGCAAAATTAACCATAGCCATGTTTTGTACAACTTTACAATATTGGGACAGTCTAATAGTACCGACCACCTTAAGTTTTTTAACGGTAATTAAAGTAGTGCATTTGAATATCGTATTTTAATACAGTAAAATGTTACCTTAACTAGTTATTTATTTAAAAATATATATATAATGTTCCTTAAAATATATTAGAAATCTTTTTTACTTCCAAAAAATAAAAGGCATTATTTTGTAGAGTTCGAAAAATTGTCGTCAGAGAAAAATGGCTGAAAATGAAACGATATTGCAACTACAAGAGTAAATTACGGTATTTAATAGTTCAATGATAGATACCAAAATTAAATTAGGCTCTATCAAATTTTATTTTATGTCTCAAAGCAAGAAGAAAGTATCCGTTGCAAAACTTTCAGTTGCTCAATATTTGTTAAAAATGTTAAATTATTCACTTAAATTTTTTTTCCCTTTTGAAAAAGCGACAAGTATCTCCGAGTGTCAGAGGTGCCTGTTATTACATGTTAAGACCTTTTTTGATAGAATCAGCATGGTCATCACTTTAGGACGTAGCAAAATGTATCCCAATGATGATCTGTTGTTTCCCCATTATCTCCTTGATCAAGACGTGGGGAGTAAAATATAATATTCTATTATTTCATAAGTGTTATAAATATTGATTTTTATAAAATAATAAATTTGTTAGTTCCGTTTCAAACCCTTAATTAAAATATCACCAATGTGCCCTTTTTTCGAGTCTAAAAACATCCCACCTGTTAGACATTTTCCATATTTTCTAGAGAGTACGTTCTATTCATCTCTTGTTTAATTGAACCCTTTCATCACCTGAAAAATGCAATTTATACTCAGAGCTGAATGAAAAATTTTAAACGACAGAGATTTTTTCTTTTGAATATTTCAAATTAACTGCGGAAGCGAGATGGTGAAAGAGGAATGCGTGCTCAGAAAATATAAATATAATGCAATACTTGCTTGAATTACAAATAAGGGTGGAAATTAATTTGTTGAATTTAGTCTAATACGCGAATCGACATCAAATCTACGCGTATGACTTACCTACCATTAACATATGTCCCACGCGCCATGTTTAACCAAATACATGGAAGGCTTTTATTTTTATTAAGAAATATTAACAAAATTCCTAAACATCTTATATACTGCATCGCTCAAAGCAGGGAGTATAAAAAAATGACACTACAAATTTTTAATTTTTTTTATTATTTAAATAAGATTGGTTTATTCAACTAAAGACTGACGTTAATTTCTGGAGAAAATTGTAAAAATCCAAGAAAGGTGTTTATTTTGTGATTTAAAATTTTTATAAACAAATACTAGCTAAACAGGGCTATACAGAAATTATTTTGTACGTTTACAAACCAGGTGTCAAAAAATAGCTTGTAATACTACAAGAACAAAATTGTAAATAACATTAATTTAGTAATGCATATATGCATTTTGCACGTATGAAATAATTTTTTGGAAAATATACTGAATAATTCTTTGTTATGTGAACGAAAATTAACACATAGTTTTAAATGCTGATTGATGTTTTACTCAGGCGTAAAAGTTTTGGACCATGGAAAAGAAAATCAAATATTCAACAACTGGACTTTATTTTGCTTTATTATGCTTATTTATATGCGCATTTAATAGTGGGAAGCTATTCAGGGAACGGCTTACGAATAACAACTAATAAAACATAGCTAACCGGGCAAGAATCTGAACCCAGTGCTTTACTGCAAACATATTTTTGTAGAGCGATACAGTTGCATTCGTGTAAATACACAAATTTACAAATACCTTTAATTTTACATTTTCCTTATTTCAGTTCCATTATTTAAAAAATTACAAAGTTCAGAGGTATATTAGTAATATTACCTAGCTTCGGAAATACAGAAATTGGATTTCAGATTACTCACCGTGACAAAACGTTTTGGAAATGAATTCATGCCTGGTGGATAACGTGTGTCATACATAGTGTGACCAAATTTTCTACAAATAACTGTGTGCATGTGATAAACAACGACACAGCAGTAGGATATCCCCTTGGATGAAAACTATGCCATGAAGCTACAATAAACCAATACATCGGATGTGGCCGAGTCCTGCCTCCTAAGGCCTCCGCCTCCGGGGCACACACACGGTGCGCAGAGCTTCAGGAAAAACCACGCGATTTCAAAACTACTCGAGATATCCTAATGGTGTCTGTTTATGAAAATCATTTAAGAATTGGCTTAGGGCCTATAAGTAGTTTTGTTTCGGTGTTAAGTTTTTAAAATGTATTTTTAGAACAGTTAAAATGGCTAAAAGGCGTATTATCAGAGAAATTTTTAGGAGTAAAACAACCGGTAGAGATACTTGAAAGCACTTAAAGATACTTACACTTCATTTCTCCGCCATATAATGTTACGGTCACCACTCAAATTTAATAGTTCTCATTTGTACGACAAGGAGACTGTACGCCAGTCTAGAGCCTTGTGCTTAGAGGCGATAATATGCTAGAAGCACCAGTAAGCGTCGCATTTACCATCCAGCCTCACTAACACAGATACATCCCTGACTAGGTGAGCTCCTTAAGGGGGAGACACACAAGGCTGAAGGAGCTTCGACGCTCTTTAGGCCATGATAACTCTTCATGGTTTATTACTGAAAATTTTCCGTTGTATACTTCTATGATTAAGAAACAGAGACAATTAACACTGTTCTAGTAGTGTTCTTTCTTAAAAACTACGAATTTAAGAAGAAAAGGTAATTATATATATATAATGCTGGTTAAAGCTTCTGTTTTGTGAGCCAAAGGTCTCGTATTATATTCCTAATCGGTGACGAAAATTTTACATTTGTGAGAAATTTCTTTCTAGGGTTCGAAACCGGAAGTGTTTTTTATCCCGCAACCTTCATACTGCGAAAGGAAATTAAAAACCACCGCAATATCACCTCGCTCAATGCGTCTCAGTCACACCATGTACATCGCCTAGTGGCATATTCGGGGATTAACACAACCCACAATCTGAAGTACACAGGAAGAAGCCCCCAAGGAGGATCAAGGAGGAGGTAGAAAGAGCCGATAGTTAAATGAGTGAAGGACAGAGGCGAAGGAGAAATGGCGGAGTGACAAAGGAAGATGTAAGCATAATACTGCGCTTAACCGGCCGCAGAATTGAAGCAGTTCATGATGATGGCGATGATTTTAAACAAAGTCTTTAATTATGGTTCGTAAATAAACGCGCGTGAGATTCACTGTGCAAAACAAGTGATTTTGACAGATCAGATGGCGAACTCTGAGCCAACGTCAGCCTCGTTGGCGGAACAAAGTGATCCCTTGCTATCACAGGGTCGCTCCACAGCTGGGTCGGAGGTGCCCGCGAGGACTGAGGCGCTTCGCCTCTGCACCACGCCTGCGCAGTGCGACGCGACGGCGCGTGAAGCTCGCCGGCTGCGCATGACGTCATCACGAGGGCGTGCATGCGTGTGAGGGGTCTGGGAAGGGGGCGGGGTTCTGGGTCCTGTCTGTGCAGGATAGCGGCAGGAATAGTGCGAAGGGGAGGGAGGGAGGGAGCTTATTACTGCAGCCGGCCATGCGCGTCGCTGCACTTCAAACCGGCCTCGCTCCGCAACACACACACACACCCACACACACACGCACTCCGTCCTTCCGCAGCCCTCAGCAGCGATCAAACCTCGGATATGTCAACTCCGTTTTACAGGATATGTTTTTTATAAGTAAAAAAAGAGACCTAAATAGCGGACCTCCGTGGCGTTACTGGTGTCTGCCCCTGTAGCACAGTCGGCAACGCACCGGGTTTCGGTGCGGGGGCTCTGTGGTCGAATCCCGGTTAAGACATTGACGTAATTTGTGTTTCCTATGATTCTCTTTGGTGTTTACCCATACACCAACAAATACAACAACAACTACAATAACACACATCGACTCGGGTTTACATAAAAAAAGACATCAATAAAGGGGGGGTGGAAGGATTGTTGGCATACTGGTAAATGTCAAATCTTGGCATTGTGCCACTAGACTATCGAAACAGAAAAAAAAAACTTGGACGTGTGTCGGAGTTCGGTTCGAGGTTTTCCAGGTTTGAGTCCCGGGTAAAGCATAGGTATGAAATTATAAATGTCTAAATAAATTTCAATAGATAATAAGTTTTGTGGTAATTTATATTACAATTAATTTTTAAAATAGAAGTGTTAAAACTTTGGAAACCCTTTCGCATCCAGGAATTCACCCACATAAATTTCAGGCGAAAGCTGGGATGGTAGTTCAAAGCAGGCTAAGACCAAACCCTTCCATTATATAACAAGGGACGTTTTTCCCCAGTGTCAAAAGACGTTGTTGTCGAAAACTCAAAACTCTTACAATGTACTTATTGTCGTGTACGTGTCCCGGTCACGCACAGAGTGCCAGGTATCGATGGCACCACAGGTAACTGCCAACTTCTGAACTAAAAACGCGGTACAGTCTGATCAATGTAAATTGTCTTAAATTTGACAGTTCTCAAATCTATCTACAGTGTTCGCAAAAAAACAAAAAAAAAAAAAAACATTTTAATGCTTTTCAAAGTGACACTTGAGAAATGGGTACCAACTGTAACATTTATATTTGAAACTATCACATTTGGAAAAATGACATGATACCAGGGACGTAGTTACGGGGGAAGGTCAGGTGGTCTGAACCTGCTCCAGCATTTAAAAGAAGAAAAAAAAAACAAGTTAATACAAAATAACACAATTTTAACACGCTAGCTACATAATGTTACTGAGATATTATTTGGAAGGATTATTTTAATCCTTAGTGGGCTACAATAATGAATATTCTTCCCATTAGTGCCTGACATGCCTCACACACACACAAAAGCGGCAGTTCCGGTTTGCACACGTGTTTTTATAAGCATTTATTACATACAATCTTGACATGGGTGATTCATGTAATTAATAACATTAATATGCATGTATTCATGCCTTGTTTCAACAAATTCTTTAAAATAATTGACTTAAGAGCAAAGAAATAAAATACCAAAGGAAAAACCAAAATATAAAATATTCGTTTTACTTTCTTCAAGCCAAATCATTTATTAAATTTCTGTGTGTAAACTTTGGAGTAATTAAAGTCCTTAATTATCAGGAACTTTATTGGGACGATCGATTTTCTTTCAAATCTCAATTTGAAAGAAAAATTAATCATAAAAATTGATATAATGGTTAAACCGGACCCCTTCTTTCACAAAATCCTGGCTACGGCCTTGATGACACAGACTATAGACAAAAACTGTAGCCAACCTGATTAAGTAAAGACCATCCATGTGAAGAATAACATGAAAAAATGTCCTTCAGATTCACAGTTATCATCTGTTCAACATAATTTTCCACTTTTTTACAAGGGGAAAACATGAAGACTATGAGAGCTAAATTTTTCATGTGAGAAACGAGACACACACAGATGAAGTATCACAGTAGCTCATCACCTATAAAAATATATTGTTTGTTAAAAAAAAAATCTCTTTAGCTCTGAATAATTGCTGAAGCACTTATCATCCTAAACAAAGTGTATCTGGCGCACAATATGTGCGTTCTTGGCTGTCATGATCAATTTCTTTAGGCAAAGAAAAAATTGAAACCAATGTTTGATTTTGTAATCTGTTGGATGGGTATTTGTAAGTTTAATATTAAGTTTACATTTATGTTGCTGAACTGAGGGTGTGAATGGCTCAGTTTGCAACCACGTTATCGATCAATTTATTTCTAAATACATTAAAATAATGATATCATTATTTTTTCGATGTGATATTTAAAAATGTTTTTAATTGTTTAGGCAAACTCGCATACAAAGAACGAAAGCATTTCCTAGAAATATTTTATTGTTCTTTCCAGTTATTTTATCAAAGAATTGTGTGTGTGCATTTATGACACAATTTCACAATGACTTTGATTTTACGAAAATGTTAGCGAATTTTAATTCAAGCATATCTTATTAATTTAATTCAAACACCCATTTATTTGGTTACAATTTTTAACACCGACGTATTTTACAAAAAGTTTATTTATACATTAATAATTTCTGTTGTATTTTTCAATTTCAAACTAATTGGGATTTAAATCTGTGTATATTAAAAAAGAAATAAATTAGTTTTTTAACCATCGCCATGGATACGACACTGCTTTACTTTTTTTTTAAATTTAGCATGTACAATAAAAAAAAACTTTTTTTAAATTTAGCATGCACAATAAAAAAAAATTCTCTTTCACCTGTAGGGTTCCATAATCACATGTTTCGTATCACAGATGCTGCAAGTGTTCCATGTGTTGGTAAAAAATTATTTGGATTTTAAAAATTCTTGTTATGGCGTAAAGTTAATCTTCCTTTAACTTGCTTGAATGTCCCTCACTGTGACGTTAGTTGCTGCTTTAACGATGTCGAAGCCTGTGGTGTAGGCAACGTGCAAATCTCTGGAAGCCTGTGGTATAGGCAGCCCGTCGCGCACCCAAGAAAAAAGTGCCACAGTGATGGAAAAAAGGTTCCAATAACTTCAACAGATATGACATCATCGCAAGAGCGCCATTGTCGCGAGTAACCAGAAGCTCGTAGTAGAATGTTCTAGGCCGTCTCGATTGCTGCTCAAGACGCGTATATGAGCGCCTGATTACGACAGCCGAGGGCAGTCGCCCGCCGGAAGTAGATCGTGCCAATGCCGTCTCAACGCTCCGACTCGCCATGTGACGTCATGCTGTCCGTCGTCGCTGGAACTACGGAAATTGGCATGACCGTCACAAACTATGTTGAGTTTGGTGATCTAAAATATTCAAAAGGTTTCGCTGCAGGAGGACTTGGTAATTATTCTAAGTCTGTTTCGGACTTTACCTTTTGTGGCCAGACAGAATGACTTGGGACTTTAAGTATACGGTATTACGTAATGACTTTGTACACTAAATAGTGATTGATGTCATATAGATTTTGGGAGGTTGGTGGCATTGGGCGGGTATAATCCTGAACTGGACTTTTTTAATTTTAGGTTACAATATAGCGTTACGTAAACACACGTACGTTACGTAACTGGAGTTATGTTTACGTATCATGAAAGTCACTATGCTGGAACCGATCCAGCATACAAGGAAGAACTATATACTCTACTTCCAAAACCCACCTATTTCTCAGGCATTTTTTTTTGTAAAATTCTGATACTCTACAATTTGTTGTTAATTGGAAGGGAATTCCTGTTATTTTTATTCAAAATTAAATTAAAATCGACCTGTAGTTTCCCATCTGAGACGGTCTCATGGATGGAACGGGCCTGACACTCATAGGAATCTGCCCTACTGGAGGGGCAGACCTCTCGTTCCAGCCAACTTGAATAATTTTTAACATTAGAAATATAACAAAAGTAGTAATTTCATTGGTAATTCCTGGTTTTCTTATATTAATTTTGTTATTGTATGTAAATTGTGATCAATATAATGTAAAAAATCAGACAATCTATAGAGCCTACCAACTTGCCGTATTTGAATCGAGTAGACTTATTTCAGTTACCTTTCTATAAAAAAAAACTTGTCTTTGAAAACTGATACATTATTATAAAGACTTGTTAAATTTTAAGACAAATTTATGTCCTGATGTTGGAATTAAGCCTGAACAGTGTATTTGTTAAGATGCCTAATATGTCCACTACTTGACTTTCTGTAAAAAAATTCAAACAGAATGTCTATACAGTACTAAAATATTGAAATTACATCACATTACATTCTTAAATTTTTTTTGCAATACTTCACAAATGTTGGAACCTCACTTTCTTGCACATTCCCTTTAACATGAAGCTGGTTTCCCAACTAACAATCAATCATAGAGCTCGAGTAAGGCTCTGCCTAAATAATTAAGATGGCTTGTGTACATGAAACATGCGTTTACGCTCACAGTGCACTACATGTTTTTTTTTTTCAGGGAAATGTATGAACAATTGAATTTATGTATATAACTCTTTCACACGCTGTATTTATGTGTGGGTTACAATAGTAGGCAATTAAATTATTTTTACAATCTGATAAGAGCCTAAATTTATAGCACGGATTATTCGCTTAAGAATATTGATAAGAAAAAAATGATTATAATATATATACACTTATTTAAATACAAACAAGCTCCAATCAACATGGAAGTATGTTTTGTCATTCTTGGTTGAAATCCAAAACAGGTTAGTGAAACGCCTAGAAAAAATATTTAAATATAAATATTTTTGGTGACTTCGAGGCATGTTTGTAAGATATCCCGTATATTTAAGGTTTCTGATGGTCAATCAACGGTCATTTGACGGAATGAACCTTTCATGCCGAAGACGTCACTATAGGAGATGGGCGTGCCTTGTCTCAGTTCCTCCCGCACGACGTAGCTATCATTCTCCAGAAACCACTCTCTATAGGAGTCGATCTTCTGCAACCAAGCATCTGAAACAACATTAACAATAACTAGATTATATGGCGAATTGCTATAAAACAGAAGTAACACCTAAAATATGCCAATAAACCACATTATACCGAAATTCAAGTTAATACACGACAAAACACCAAAATGCAATTAAAATTATTTAATTAATCAGCATTTCCAACCAAAACGCAAATCTAATGACAAATAACATAAATTTAAATATTAAATTTTGTGAAAGTAATTTATTTATTATTACATTTTTACCACAATTTAATCAAAAAGGTTGGGAAAATGGTTCTTTTTATTCTTGTAACATTTTTAGGTACTAAATTTTATTTTACGACATTAAACATCAAAAATAAAAATAAACAGAAATACTTAACAGATCTATTTTATTTTTTCTTAAAAGTTAGACATGCTTATTATGCATCATTATTTTGGAAAAGGTGCATCATTTGTTAGTTAAAATTACACTGTTTTGGAAAAATAAGTATCATGTTATATGAAATCTGAAACATGTTTGTTCAGTAATATGTTATATTTGTTAAGAAAAATATTTTATAAAAAAATTAAAACAATAAAATTGAAATATCCTATTAAATAAAATAAATTTGCCAGAAAATATTATAAAATATTGTCTCAAACAGTAACATTACATATATCACCCACTACTGAGACTAGTTTAGCTGTTGTAAGACATTGTATAGAATCATACTTACTAATATTGCATTAAAATGACCCGAGCTCTAATTCTCAATAAATGTATTGGTACAAATAACACTATAAATGTCGAAGCAAAGGTATCGTCTCTTTGCGAATTTATGCACGAGAGAACAGTGTCAACCATTTATAATAGTTGGAAAAATTGTTTTATGAAAACCTTTTGTTTTCCTTACCATCATCAAACTCATTTTGAAAATACTCCATCGGGACTCGCATGGTTAAGAATTCTGGCACTCGATAGGTTGAGGTCTGAACTCAGTTTCACCTTATTTCTCAAAACAGATTGAAATTTTTTTTCCAAATTATAATATTTTTTTAAATTAAGTTTATTTTTATGAACAGGATTTTCAATGAGATTCCGTACTCTGATTGGAGTCGTATAGTTAAATTATTCATGGTGTAAAGTTGAGAAGTATGCAGGATGTCCATTAAAAAAAGGTCACAGTTTCAATGGTATATTAAAACAGTTTAATTTAGACTAATTATAACAAAATATACATACAATTAAAGGTAATCTAACGTAGTTTTTTAAAAACGTTAAATATTTTCACCTTTAGCTATAAGGCACACTCCAACCTAAAGTCAATTCTTCCTACCCTTCCTTCCGGAGGAATGGAAGCAAGAGCCTCTTCAATTCTGTGTCTCAACTCTGGCCAATTATTAGGTAGCGGAGGAACGTAAGCACAAACTTTTATTAAGTTCTTAAGGAAAATAAAACGCATGGTTTATGTCAGGTTAACGTGGAGGCTAGCGAAAAAGAGCTATGTTATGACTAACATCTGCGGATGATTTTGCCACACGGGGATCACAATTTAACTTTCAACAAAACGCACGTTGAACTGAAATTACAGATTCACGCTTACAAAATTTCAGAAAACGAAACGCTTTAAACTCAGGAGTCGCCATTTTGCGTAGGTGGCGCTGCAAGCGAGAAAACAGCAGAGCAGTACTCGCGCATGCGCTTTTATAAAACTGTTTGACTCTTTAATTGTGACCTTGAACCAAAACTCTACAACGCTTACAGTTGATACTATTCAAATTTAAAACTGGGACATTATTTTAGGGACATACTGTATTTGCAGAGCAATATTATACTTATATAAGTATGTAATTTTTTTTTGTACGTACTGTGCATATCTTTCAACTCTGGTCCTTCTCCGTCAAAATCCTTGGGCAAGTATTTTGGAGATATGTGTTCATGCAGTTTCTCGTAACCTTTTTCGGTGTGAACGAATATCTAAAAGAGAGCGAAAAAAAATTAAATGCTTAAGCTAATACCACAAAGCATTTTGTACTGTATTTTGTTTCCACTGTATTATCAATATTGAATATTTTCATAATTTATTTTGTCAATATTTTTACCCATAAAAACCTTTTAAAATATCACTCAAATACCTTATTACAGTAGTAATAACATTATATAACCACTTAATTTACTTATATAATTTATAATTTTGATTTGTATTCTTCTAAATGTATTATTACTATTTTTGCAATGTTATGGTGTTTATGAATAGGCCTACGTTTTTCCTAGTTATGTTTTTTTTCAGTCACAGCATATTTAGAAAAAAGGAATTTATAGAAACAATTTTTTCCCCATTAATTATTATAATCTTAATTTTACAAATATTAAGATATCGTAAGTGAGCAGCTAAAATCTTCCAAAATAATGCATTTGACATAAAACTTATTCTAAGATAACTTATTTAGTTTTAAATTAATATTATTAAATATTGTGTTTGAATTAAAGCATTAAGTTCATTTTAAATAATGCAGAAAAACATTACTACGTTCATTTTAAGATAATGTAAATTATTTTATTATTTTATTTTTATTTACTGAAAATTCTGTCTTTTAAGTTTTAGTATTTTTTTTATTCAATAAAAATAACTAACGAGTGTATTGAACATTTTGTTATTTCTGTTATGATTTTTTGTTACTAAAAAAGCCTTAGGGTTCTGCGAAAGAAAATATCATTACTATTAAAAAAATACATATATTCACTTGACAAAATAAAAATGCATTTGGAACCTTACCCTGTCCGCAATTTTTGGTTTCAACAGTGACTTCACCAAGGTAAAGACCGCTTCTGCGAATGAAGGCGCGTTCACAAAATGCATGCTGAGTGGCTTGAAGAGGAGTACGTCCTGTGGGGACAAATGACAGGGTTGAAACATTACCACATTAACGTGAATCAAGTGTATAAAGTTTCGTAACTGAATACGTTATTCACTTAAAGCGTAGTAGACTTATCTTTTTAATTATTATTGAAGAAATAATAAAGAAAGTACTATTTCAATTTTAATTATTGTTGTGATGGTTTCTGTTGCTTTTAAAGTATTGTAAATTCACCAAAATCATCATACAAAAACCAACCATTGGTTATGGAAAACATACAGATACACACACACACACACACACACACACACACACACACACACACACATATATATATATATATATATATATATATATATATATATATATATAGAATACTGCCACTGCAGTTGGATAATTTTCTTCACATCTTCAGTTACGTACCTCAAAGCTCACCAAAATTTATGAGTCAGTCTTGGTCACATATCATTTCACTATGACGTAAGGAGCTTTTTTCATCAATGATGACAGAATATGAGCCATCTGTATAATTTTTTTTCTGGTGAAATGTGGGCAAAAATAATGTGGCAAAAGCTGACTTTGTTTTTCTCATAAGTAAAAAATCAAAAAGAGCAGGTAGCTTTAGGAAAAGCTCGTTCTTAAAATATTTGACCTTTTATGTGTCGTTTATTAATTTGCATACTTTACGCATAAAAAGCTGGTTTGCACTGACTGGAAAAACTTCATCCTTAATTTTGACTGTACTATTCATTAAAGAAAAGGGCATGTAAGTAGTAGGTTTGGAGATTATGGGCAGACTTCAGGCTGGGGAGCAAGGAGAGAGTCAATGACCGGCCATCAACTTGGATTTTTTAGGGAAAATTTCCATAAATTTTCACAAAAACAATTCAAAGCTAAGTAAACTGAATAACAATTTCCCTATTTTCAGGGGAAACTTTTCATCTTTATTCAATAAAAATAAAGCTTAAGACTCCTCGAAAAATTAAATTTTACCCTCAAAGGTCATAATCGTAACATTTGGCCGTTATAACGACTGAAATATTGTAGCTCGAATATAATTCAACACCACTATTCCATGTTTACATACCCCTCCCCATCAAAAAATAATTTACACGTTATTAACTAAAAAACTAATATAAAATACTAAAATAATGAAAAGAACTTGTACAATCGAGTCCGGAGTCCTCTGTTTGATACTCTGTGAGGTCAATAAAATTTTCTTCATATTTTCTCTACACTAATAACCAAGCGGCCGGTCACAACCACTACCATTAACAAATATATGAGGGTTATATTTTTTTCAACTTCCGATCGGCTGTAATAAAAAAACGGGAATGAATTGGGAAATTATTTTAATGTCAAAAGAAACGTACATCTTTACTTTATTTTTCCACATAATCACCGTGCAGATTGAGGCATTTGTCGTACTGAAGCACCAGCTTTCCAATACCCTCTGCATAAAATGATGCCTCCTGCCTATTCAGCCACGTTTAAACAGTGCTCTGCAGTTCATCATTGGTGTTGAAGCGTCGTCCTCCAAGCCACTTTTTCAACGTGTGGAAAAGGTGATAGTCACTCGGTGCCATATCCGGACTGTAAGGAGGGTGATCAAACACTTCCCATCGAAATCTTGCAAGGAGTTGTTGTGTTACGGCGGCACTATGCGGTCGGGCTTTGTCATGAAGCAAGACAACACCAGATGTCAGCATTCCTCTCCGCGTGTTGCGTATCGACTTCTTAGCCGTCGTAGTGTCGCGCAGTATGCAGCAGCATTAATTGTTGTCCCTGGCTCCATGAAATCAACCAGTAGCACACCTTGGTGATCCCAGAACAATTGTAGCCATCTGTTTCTTGGTGCTGAATGTCCGTTTGAACTTTTTCGGCTTGTTTGGAGAATAGGTGTGCATCCACTGTTGTGATTGAAGTTTTGTTTCTTCATTATCGAAATGAATCCATGTTTCATAACCTGTCACAATTTGAGTCAAAAAGTGTTCACCATCGTCTGCGTAACGCAGCAAAAACGACAAGGCTGATGCCATTCGCCGCTCCTTGTTGATGTCAGTCAACATCTTGGGTACCCATCGGGCACAGATTTTCCTGTATCCGAGATTGTTTGTAACAATGGCGTATAGGGCTGACCTTGAAATGAGCGTAAATTGTTCAGACAGTTCTGAAATCGTGAATCGACGTCTCTCACGAACAACTCCATCAACTCTCTGAACTATGTCATTTGTTGCTACCGACTTCCTTCCTTGGCCACCTTCATAATGAACATCAATACGGCCTTCGCGGAATTTCCGACACCACTCTCGCACAACGCCATCGCTCATAAAGTTTTCACCGTACACAACACTCATTCGGCGATGGATTTCTGCTGCAGTGTGCCCTTCTGCCTGTAAGATACGGATGACTCCACGCAGCTCGCATTTCGCCGTACAGTTTATCGTTGCAGCCATGTTGACATTCCCATAACCAAGCTACAACTGAGGTGTGAGTTGGCCGCTCCACATGGTTGGTGGAAGGGGGTAAACACTACGAGACGTGTCGATTCGTGTACGAGCGATTAGGGTATCGATTAATAGGCATGCCACGGAGAAATGAAACTGTAATCACACTGCAGGGCACTGTTAAAACGTGGCTGAATAGGCAGGAGGCATCATTTTATGCAGAGGGTATTGGAAAGCTGGTGCATCGGTACGACGAATGCCTCAATCTGCACGGTGGTTATGTGAAAAAATAGAGTAAAGATGTACGTTTCTTTTGACATTAAAATAATTTCCCAATTCATTCCCGTTTTTTTATTACAGCCGATCGGAGGTTGAAAAAATAATAACCCTCGTAGTACTTCAGCCAGTTTGGCGTCACGGCAGCTATCTTGGATCTGCCAGCATGTTTATTTATTTATAGGAAATTTGTATGTAGCTAGGTTAAGGCTTGCCACCTTGTATACCACTTAACCACAGGCATTATGTAAAATTAGATGTAAAGTTACAAAAGAAACTTACATAATTAAGTATACTTAAATAAAAGACAATAAACAAAAACATGATAAAAAAACTCACAAAATACAATATAAACTAAATAAACAAACTAATTACTATCAAGTTATGAAACATGATTCACGCACATTAAACTTCATTTTACTGATATCACAATTCATACGTTTTTAAATAGTAGATCTAGCACAGTGATATATTTAACAAAAAAAATTTAAACTAAAAATTTGACGTCGCACACTGGTCCCAAATCCCGAAAAGCTGGCCAAATTCGAAAAAAAATGTTCTTTCTAAGAACATTTGACTGTTGGAATAGTAGTAATGATACCTCTAGCACGTATAAACACCGTTAGGGAAGGGTAAGGGTCCCTACCTCACTCAGGAATTCACTTTGTTTCGAAGCGTCGAGCGTGTCGCTTTGTTAACGTGTGACGCACCCAAAAATTCCTCAAGTTCAAACAAGTATAGAAAAGTGAAAAGTGAACCGATTAGGATTCTGCAAAATGTATTATTCTCCAGAACGTAAATAAATTTCAGATGTGTTACCCTTAATCAATATAATTAATTATTTTAATAAAAATAATAATAAATGATGAAGTGATTTCTATATCACTTTTGAAGAAGTATTTAATAAAAGTCATAAGTTAAAAGTGACACAAAATCCCACTTTTAAACCAAATGGCATTTGTAGATCATTAATATTTTTAAAACATGTCAAAAAATTAACTGTAGTTAGCTACAGCTTTGGCTTCTGTTATGACTTTTATTCGATGATATGGATGCGCCTTTAAACCCGCATTTTTCACATTCAGTTATGCGTTTTTTTTTTGTGAAATATTATTTACAATAAATTGGTAAAAATATTTTTTTATTAACCTTTAATTCTTAGTTTTTAGAATCTGCAAACGATACCAAAGAAATTTCTTGCACAAGAAAGGAAATTTTTATATTTATGAAAACTGTATTAAATGAAAATATTTACATGGCGAATGAAATAGAGGTATCGAAAAAGTTTAGAAATAAATACATTTTGCCACAAAATTTAAAAGATGTCATTGCGAAATTGTTAACGAAGTTTAAAAAAAGTGGAAACAGGTTAATAGAATTGAAAGAAAATTCTTCGATTAATTAGATATTTGGCTTAACGTTCCTTTATATTTCACAGTTGAAAATAAAGGTGCGGAGGCTTCCGCGAACAAAACAATAGGACGTCCTTCGTCAAGTTGGGACGATTTGAGTGAACGGTCAAACGCAGGATGACAGAAAAGGTTTAGAGAAGAACATAGCGTCAAAGCACTGGCCGACGCTACACAAATGGGTCTCCGGGCTTCAGGAAATGTACATGTTTCGAAATTAATTAAGGATATCACAGAAGGCAGGCCATCAAAAGAATCAAAGTACCAGAAAGATATGCAACGTGTTACAGGTAATTCACTGTCAGGCAACGAAGCATTATCATTGGTTATAGAAAATAAACTGTCCAAAAGTCAGTACCAAGGAATGCGTTCTTTAAGCGTAGAAAAACGTAAATTGTACCCGCCTTATAAATATGTATTGGATTCTAAAAATAAGTTTTACCCAGAAAATTCAGAAATTTCTGTAACTGAAATTGCAGCTACAGTAACAATTCAGGTATTGGAAAATCATACAGTGGAAAGAATTTGAATGATACAATCAGATGTAGTTAAAATTCTTCCTGAAAACGAAGTTGTTGATTTAGAATTAGTATGCAAATGGGGATGTGATGGCACTTCTGGTCAAAGCACCTACAAAGTAAAGAGTTAATTACGTCATATATTTTGTTGACAAAATTGGGTATCGTGGCAACTTTCTACACGACTGACGTTTGTCAACCGGAACACAACCTTTACCTGGTTCTGGGAAATGCACCGACCATCACTCACCAGGTAGCATTTGACTAGCTTCTTGACCACTGGTGGCGTCAAAACGACGACTTGCTTGAGCGTCAGGTTGGCCATGTCGACGACCACCTCCTCGGCGAGGCTGAGGTCGTCCCACTGCTGCACGTCGCCCAACATCAACACGTACTTATTCCAGTCCGTTAACATGTGCGGCGAAAACTCGCGGTCCACGAACTTTATTGCGTACACCCTGGTCAGGCGGTCTGTCAGCATCGGCATCGGCGCTATATGCCTGCAACAACCAGGGTACCAACTACTCCTCTGCCGCAGGGGGCGTTAAGCCACACATCTTCTCTCGGCCATGGGGTTGGGGAGAAAACATTAAGTCGTTATTTTGTAATTTAGAATATTTTTATGGCCATAACTCATTGCTGCTTTACATTGTATGACATAGAGAAGCTACAAGAATGGGCCATAAATATGAATACACACACAGTAAAAACAAGCTAAAATCTGGAAATGACAAAAGTATGCATGCATAGACATAGCACAGAGAATTCCATGAAAGGAATAAGTCAGAATATGTTTTTCGGCACAGATGAACACAGTGGGCGACAAAGACGAGACAGCTAGAACAGAATATACAGACAATCAACAAACTTTGACAACATAAACACAGCGATTCAAAGGCGAACCCAGTGGTGAAAATAAAAATATATTCTGGACAACACAATGACGATTGCACAGAGGAAAACCGTATACTTCCCAAGTCAAAACAAATGCGAAATTTAGGGAAATATTATATGTTCCTGCCATCAGGCACATTGTCATACCATTGTGTTCGTCCGTGCAATGATATTTTTTTCTGACTCATTGCATCCGTGGCATTCTCTGTGCTGTCTTTTCATTCACACATTTCATATCGGCTGATGTTAGCTTGTTTTTCTAACTGCCTTTTTGACAGCCATAGTACTAATCATTCTCACTGCAAATGAGGACTCTGTACAAGATACCTTCCCGCATGAATAAAATATCTTACTGTCATTATGCCTACTAGGGGAAATATTCGACACTTCTTATGATTACTAGAGGGACAAATAAAAACATATAGATAAACATTTTCAAACCAAGGACTATTTTTTGATACTTGTCATATAGGTCAATTGTATCCAAATCACGCAGCCTTCTGTAATGATACTTTTTATATCTTTTAAAAAATATATGACCTATTCCAAGCAGACAATACAAAATTCTACGAACTGCCAAACCTAAACTATGTATATAAAAATTACAAGCATATAGACCAGCTAAGCATGTTTTATGATTGCTATATGACCAAGAATCCTGAAAAAATGGCTATAGTTACTACAAAACCAAAAGATGCAGTACCATAAATTCTTGTCTTGACTACATCCAAATTTATTTAAGAATATCTGACATTTCCGAAAAATTGGGTGACATGTACACTCTTGTGTTGGAGGATAAACTCAGTCTTTTTTAAGGTTACTAGTTATGGTATAGTTGGTACAAAAGTGAAAGATATATGCTACAAAAAAGTTGTCTAAAACTTTACAAAATAATAAGTTCTAGTAGCACCGATGTTACTAAATGACTGTCTCAATTAGTCCACTTCAATGACAGAGAGTACAAAGTTCTTCGTAGTATAGAATCGTTGGCTTGAAACCTACAGTTGTTGCTGCTGGAAAATCCTCACCTTTAAAACAAAGCTCTACTCGAAGTTTTAACCCGAGCTCTCGACCCATGAAGCCAGCTAACAGTGTATAAACGCATTAATTTACCAATCCAGCTTCAGTTTTGTCTCTTTAGGCTGTTAGGCTGGACCAATTCATTAAAAGTATATATGCCTATTATTTACTAGCTAAAAGGGCCCATCTTGAACATGACACTCTTAATGAAAAGTTTTTTGAAACAACTTAATGAATAGATAATATTGGGCAGGCACAGTGTATGAGCAGTGACTCTAGTTATATGAAACTGATAACTAAAAACATGGGCCTCCGATAATACTGTTGTAAAACATGGTTTATCTACAAACCGGAGTACAGATAATGAAGATGATGATTTGCTACTAAGTTTTTAATGAGGTAAACACCATGGTGGGTTTTAGGTAACATCTAATAATCTTTAGGCGAAGATGCTCAGGCATACCTAGCAGGGTTCAAATCCTGGGTAAGTGACAAACTATATGGCATGTATAAACATAAACAATGGTATTTGGAAGAAGGAGGCATTTTGTCAAGCAGGTAATATTATTAGTGAGGATTACAATTTAATCCAGCCAGTTCTCGGTTTGTATTAACTATTATTTCGAGGGTACCTAAAATTTAGTCATAAGCTGCTTTAAAACAATATACACTATTATTGGAGACTACAGGGGCCCTCTAAATATGTGATGATTCTTCATGCATTCAGTATAAAAGCTTTACACACTCTAAATGCGGAATTATAAGAGAAATAATTTTCAACATTAACACACCTCAGGGGAGGGCCTTAATGAAAAAGCTTGACTTACAGCATAATACAAATTACATCTTCTGTAATAGTCCAGATAAAATTATGACAAGATTGAAGTTATTAATAGGTTCGTAAGCTGTGGGAAATACTTCCCATGTAAATGAAATTCTTTCAGTTCTGGAAGAATTTCATGAAGCTGGCTACATTATAAAATGATCTGTCAACATACTGTAGCTTTTCCATTAATGTGCTCCTATGATATTTTCATGGCAAAAATAGAGACAAAAGGCTTACATGACTTGATGCAAAGACCTGGTTGAATTTATTTCATATGCCTCTAAAAATAAATGCTTCAAATATTCAGACAAGAAATGTTACCTTTAGTCTGGCCAACTTCTTCTGCAACTAATTTTCTTTCAAAGACAGCATATGTCAAACCTCTTAAACCATATATGATTGTGTGCATGTGTTACAGAAGGTATTAAATGTATTCTAAAAACATCTGGCAATTTTTCCAAACTTCAAAGCAATTCCAGCAAATAATTTTATAATCAGAATTTTCGAGACTTTATGAATGAATATGGATTAAAGGAGCATTATTCATCATACAGCAAATTTATTAAATGCCTGTACTGATCATTTCAGTCACTGATTTTACGCGAAATGACATCTCATGGAAATGAGAAATGGAGTACAACTCTAGGTATCATAAAACAATAAGGATTGCTCCACAAGATGACAATGTTAACTCTTTATCAGCAATGTGTACAGTAACTTAAGAAAATTGATCACCGCTGGTCTAAAGTGTGTGTTGGTGATTTCAAGCGCATTCAATGTCATATATATATATATATATATATACACAAAATGATAAATGGCCAACTATATTATGACATATTTAAGACTGTAAGAATATTTGATAGCTAACCATGGGTTTTTTATTTGTCATATCTTGATGGAAATGTTTTAGATGGTGGATTTTGTAAAGAGGAAATTCAGCTTATGAAAATCCACAAAACTTCATTGAAAATATTCACAAGTGGACAATAATTAATTTATTAGCTTTATGAACCGGCATCCCTGCTACATTAAAATTTTGGGTAGAACGAAGTCACAATGTCACGTAACATTTGTCAGTAATTCACAAAGAGCCCTGGGCCAAACATAAAATAAACAAATTTATATAGAATTTTATGTTTCTTTACCCTGTCCGACATACAGATATGTTTCAACTATGAAGTGTGCAGAAACTCACACCTATAGAGGGGGTGAGTTGCGGCGAGAGGCAGTAGATTAGTTTTCTTTTTTAGTCTGTGTGAATGGAGGTTGGTCTTGCATTTTGGCGAGGGGTGCCTTTACAGAATGCAGGAAGAAATTTTTCCTGTGAATGCATCTCATTATTTGGGAATAGGGGTGGAAGAGGGGGTGGAAGGAGGGGAGAGATGCACCACATTTGCAGAACAGGTTGGTTAGACTTTACGTAACATTTCTTGTCTGAATATTACATATACTAGAACCATGTGCTACCAATAAATATGATTTGGCTGTGGAGGAGTCGTTGGTAAACATTCATGCAGAGCCTAAAAGGCCTTGCATAGTTGAAGAGGTTCTGAATATTGTGGCAGCACTTGTAAACTGTGCAAAAATACAAGAGCAGATAAAATCTTATAAAGTACACCTGTAGGCCCTATGCTCGAGCTTCCTAGTGATGTGGAATGGATCATCATTGCCTGGATTATTTGTGATATCTTGACTTGTGTAGAAGGTGGGAAGTTTATCACTGAAGAGGACTCAAATGCAAAATATGTTTAGGTTTTTTATTTATTTTCATTTGTTCGTATATTTTGTTTTAAATTGTAGGCATATTTAGGAGGTGTAAACAACATTAATGTTTATAAATTATTGGTAATAATCTTATTGGTATTTTTACAGCTCAGAATGTTCCAGGGTCATTGAAATGAAATTTTTAGATTTTACTGTTGGGACTCTGAGTGGATTTCCTTGTCCACTCACTGCGAAAGTGACATAACTGACTAATTGGGGCACGGGGCTGGTGTGGTGTGCTGCTGGCTTGCAGATTACACAAATTCTTGTGTAGTTTGTTTTTTCGGCTGTGGCGAGTGTCGCGGTGCGTCGCTGTTACTGGGTCAGGCTCTCGCAAACGGCCGCAGTTTGGCCGCATGTGCGGGTGGAGGGGAAAGCCTGTTCAGCTGTCCTGGTTAGTTGTTCATAAACTTGGTTTAAACAACCCTGGATTGTTCTGGTAGGAGCTCCGGTGCACAGATGGTTTTTAAGCGACCGTGAGTGGTTAGTTGGTGTTCACTCGGGCGGAGGCTATGCCTCTCGCCAGTGAAAACGAGTACCTTAGTGCAAGATGTGTTTATCTTAGGCACACTGGGTGTGTTCTATGCCCCGTTTCAACTAGAGTTTTTGAGATAGAAGTTCAGATGGTACCCAGGGCAATAAATGGACCAAGTTAAATTTTGAAATCGAGAACAAGGAACTTGTCATAAACAGCGTGAGTACGAGACAGTTTTATTGAAGGGGTGCTTTTAATTCAAGTGTAAGATTAGTCTAAGAGCTGGTCATACGAATAAGGATAACATTTGGTGACACTCTCTTTCACTCTAATGTTTTTTAAGTTATGAATTGTGATTTATGTTCTATATTTATAAAGTCATCTTTAATCGTTAACACTCAGTTTATTTGGAACCCTTACATCTTAAATTTTAAGTTTATACAGTGATTTGTAATTAAATTTATTTTGTTTTTAAAGAAGTGTTATTTTATTTTTAGTTAATTAATTAATTTTTAGTTAATTTAGTTAGTTTTAATTTTTAAGTGGTTAAACTTTCTTTAAAAGCATCCTGTGTAGGATGATTGGAAACTAATTATCTCGTGGATGATACCTTTCGAAATGTTCAGCTCTACCACATCAATACTTATACGCTGAGTCTACATTTCCTTCAGTTAATATATGTAGTTTACTGACACACACTACTAATGTTTTAAATCACTACTTAATTACATTATTATTTATTATTTTTAAACACGCAATTGACAATATTTACAATATGAATAATAAAATAGTGATGCACGAATCTCCGTCTGAAGTCAGAGTTAATATGGTTGTACGTATACATAGTTGTAATATGTGTTGAATCTAAATGTATGTTGATGAGATACCTTCTACCTAATTATGCCTTTGGTTTATGAAACCTAGCACATTTTCAAGAGTTTTTATCCATGCACAAAATGGAACATTTTGTTGCGAGTGTGTGTGGTGCACTTTGGCTGCCATATCTGGCTTTAGGATAGGCGATACTACCACTTCTGGTAGACATTTGTACATGATCCGTACCTTTTGAGTGAATGATGCAACTAATGCATGTGCCATTAGCAATGAGTAATGAAACTAATGCATGTTACACTAGTAATTCTAGTAAACACTTTAAAAATTAAAGATGGAAAAATATATTATTATACTTCCCCTCCACTACCCTTCCTCTCCTTCCAATGTTTGATTTGAATACATTCATATTTTATTTCATACTTCATCATTTAAATACATTTACATATTTTCTCTCCTCCGCGCATTTTATTTATTTACTTCTGTACTTTTTAATTGAGCTCGTGGGTGAATGGACAGTTTGCTCGGTTACTGACCTCGAGACCACTCCTGTGTTTATGGATCAAGTTCCAACCACCATATTTTGATTTTTTTAAAAATAAAAATAACATCTAACTATTAAGGTACTACCTCGTAAACAAATTCTAAAATACAACTTCCATCATTCAAGATGGCCAACAACACTTACCAGCGTCACCTACCTCCCATCTTCTCAAGCATCTGTGTTAAAAAAACCCAGATTACATCATCCAACATGGCCGACAACATCCAGTGACACCTGGTTGGAAATTTTGAAACTATGTTAAATGAGAAGAAGTTAGATAAATTAATAAAAAGTAATTTGGTAATGAGAGAGGGGATAGATACCAGAGAGAGGAGAAAATGGTAAATAACAGGGATGGGAGAAATGGGCGGAGTCTTTTTCGAGATATAAAGTCAATCTTAACAGAGAATTAAATAAAAAAATAAAACATTTTAAAAAGGGGTGGAGTTCTAGAAGGTAGAGGGAGGTGCTTGGTAGAGGGGAATATTTTCTGGTGGGGGAGGGGGGGGGAAACATCGAAAAATATTTGAATGGGAGGGTGGACGGTGATGAGAATGATTGCGGGGGGGAGGGGGCAATTATTTGTTACACCAATTTGTATATAATTTGTGCACCCGAAAACATACTTGCTCTCACTATTGACTACATTCGTTTGTTACAACTGAAACTTTTGGATTAATTGAATTGTCCATAAATATTCCGGTAATTGCAGGTGATCCGAGTTAAATTCTCAAATGTTAAAGACAGGTTTTTGACAAAAAGTGGGAAACGTGGTGGACGTAGCCATCAACCTGTGGATTTTATAAGGGATTATTCCCACTATCTCAAATCATTATTTCAGTCAATGCTTCATTCATCACTCATTACCACTCCACGGTCTATAATAGCCTCAGTGTCGAAAATAAGTTCATTTCTAATTCATTCATTGAGTCAATCAAACATTTAGAATGACGGAACTTCTGTATCCATGATTTAAAAATTACTTTTTCCTGATGTACTTACAAGTGCGCCATGGAAGCTCTGAGCTGCTGATTGGCCGGGTCTCTGTTCAGCAAATACTCCGGAGCTAGAGCTTTCATCGTGTAGTACGTGTCGATTTTATTCTTGGCCCGTGCCATGCTCATCTTCATCCTGAACCACAACTTGCCAGCGAATCCAGAGTCTGTGTGCAGAAATAACCGAACAAGAGCTCAAGGCAACGAATATCCACAGCCATTAAATAAGTCTTGTTTAGTCTTGGTACAGACAAGGGGTTAATATATAAAAAAATCAGATAACTAATGGAAGTCTGAAATCAGGAGGGCAAAGACCAGGGTTCAAGCCTGGGTCCTTTGTTTCCTATGTGAGTCCAGTATCTTAGCTTTGCACCAAAATAGTCCAATATTAATAAGTGATAATGATAAGAATGATAATACCAGTTAGCAGCGATAAACGGTTTTTTGGACGTTTCTTAGTGCCACAAGGTCATGATTACATTTTTTTAAATTATGCAAGCCATTATTCATTGGCGTAAAATTTGTTTGCATAGCTATTTGTTACCGATTTTATTCCTTCTCCAAATAAACTAGATAGGAACTTTTAGCCCAAAAAATGTACCTGATTCACTTACACTTATAGTAGTTCTCCCTGACGTTAGGAAGATGGGGTTGGACGTATGTCCATTCCACTAATGAACTACCTCTGCAGTAAATCTCGTCGAAAGTAATGCCAACATTTTCCATTATTTTTTCTTTTTCTTCCTCCGTGTTGGTAGAAATGAAAGCTGTCTGAAACAGTGGACAGGTACAAAATAATAAACATACAAACTTCAGGTGAATGAAGCTAGTCATAAACATTGTAGATAATTCTCTTTATTTTCGCCGACAAGCAGCCTACAACAGTAGTATAGGAATGTATGTCCTGGCACAGGCTTCAGGCTGTGGAGCCTGTGGAGCCGACCGCCATCTTGGATTGTGACGTCACGGCGGCCATCTTGGATGGTTGTGACCTTGACCTTGACCCCGACGGCCATTTTGGATCCGCCATTTTGGATGACGTCATTGTGTTCTCGAAAATTCTGGCGATGTGTTTTCCGCCATTTTGAATGATGACGTCACCGTTGCAATTTCCGTTACGGTCGCCATCTTTAACTTTTTTATTTATTATCCGATTTTAATGAAATATTTTTAAAATTTATAAAAAAATTCACTTAATAAAAATTTAATAAAATATTCATAAAAAATGTACTTTTACGACACGGAGTTCGGAGTCCTCGGTTCGAACCCGGTGAGGGCAAAAAAAAAATGGCGACCGATCCAACCCTCACAGTGGACGCAGGCAGACTGACCCCCACCACTTATGTCAGTGCACATATACCATCAGGTAGAATGATGTCATGTCCGCCATCTTGAAATTTGGACGCCATCTTGAAAATCTTTATTTATTATCCGATTTTAATGAAAAAAATCCAAAATTCATCAAAAAATTAACGTATTTTAATTCTGTTTGATTATATCGATGTACGTCCTTGGTTTGATTCCCGGAGAGAGTAAACGGTCGATCCTTCCTCCATGAAAGCTACCTAGACTGATCTACCACAACCAGTACCAAGGTATATATCATCAACTGGTATGACATCATGTCCGCCATCTTGTCTTCATCCGCTGGAGACCACCATCTTGTTTTCGTCTGCTAGAGTGTGCCGATACCATGTAGTATAATTATCTGGTCACCATACTTTTGTCCTCAACTGTTGACATTGAACATTGACCTTGGCCTTTGACCTTGACCTTGAAATATGACATTGACCTTGAAATTTGACCTTGACCTTGAAATTTGACCTTGACGTTGAATTTTGACATTGACCTTGAAATTTGACTTTGACCTTGAAATTTGACTTTGTCCTTGAAATTTGACTTTGTCCTTGTCGACCATCATGGATCCGACATTTTATGTTCAGTACATGCTACCAGGAGCTACCACCTGCTGGAGTACACCAACTTGTGCGCGTACTCGTATTATAGAGTACATTTCCATCTGGTTAATTTTATTCTAACCCGCTACAGTGCAGTAATCATTTATTACCGAGGTGCCCCCGCCATCTTGAAATTCGGACGCCATCTTGAAATCATGTAATAATGTAGCTAGAAAAGCGAAAAAAATCCAAAATTCATCAAAAAATCACTCATTAATTAACATATTGATTCAATCGATTCCCGTCCTTGGTTCGATACTCGATCGATGCAATAATGTTTAATTTTATGTAAAAAATAATAACTTTAATAAACCATATTCAACATTCTTAAAGAGACTTTAAATCCTCTACTACATTTATCGTATCAAACATCAACACCAACATATTGGTAATTCATAATTTTAATGCTAGAGATTCGGGAAAAAGTTCAAAATTCATTAAATAAATTTGTAATCTATATACTGATTGATTAGATCGAATAAGGTCCTTGGTTAGATCCCTGGTCGATACAAAACAACTTTAATTTTAAAAAAGTACCAGAAAAGTGTAAGGTTCGAGAAATAAAACACCACAAAGTCTTTTACAAACATTATATTTATTACACAATTTCTATCCTACTACAGGATCACTTGCGAAAGCCAGCAATCGCATAAACATTTAGCCCTGCATAGACGTGCAACTACTTCCTAGCTCCAACAGCTCCAAATGCTCCAACAGCTCCAATGATATTGGACTACAATGCTACGAGTCTAAGAGACTACGAGGCTACAAGGCTACGTGTCTAAAAGGATCTAGCTGGTTCCGAGTTATACATGGCTGCGAGACTGCATGACTAAAAGACCGCATGGCTACGAAACTATATGTCAATGAAGCTACTCGGCTCCAACACGCAATGTACACACAGTACACACAGGAAACGGAACGTACATACAGTACACACAGGAAACAAAACGTACACACAGTACACACAGGAAATGGAACGTACATACAGTACAAACAGGAAACAAAACGTACACACAGGAAACGGAACGTACACACAGTACACACAGGAAACGTGACGTACACACAGGAAAATGGAACGTACACACAGTACACAAAGGAAAACGGAATTCACACACAGGAAATCGGAACGTACACACAGTAGACACAGGAAACGGAATGATCACACATACAGTAGCAGAAACACAGGCTTATTTGGAAATCAGGATACAAGAAATAAATCATACTTTTTTAAAATATAAATAATTCATTTTATTTTTAATTAGTACACACATGACAGTTAATCAAATGATTATTGTATGTAGCCAGCGTTCCGAAGTTCTTTAAGTATGGTCGATACTTCCACGATATGCGAGTAGTTCCCTCTACGAACAGATGCCACCATCAGTCTTAGCCGGTCAACCAATATGTTTGGATCATTACATGATGTGGAATCAATCTCTTCTGCCACCATCTTAATTGCTTGTTTATTATAAATATTATGATCTCTGGTGTCTTCCGTTTTAACAACAACCTCAGGGTTACTTTCATCATCTAGCCAGCGATCATCACAAGCTTGTGCCGTGTATTAGGGATTTAGGCACGTTTTATTTAAAAATTTTGTAATCTTAAATATTTTTGGAAATATTTTTTTTTTCTCTCATCTTATTTTCTTTACGGCCAGGCCATCAGCCTCTGTTCTCAGAGGCGAGCTGATTTTCTTTCCCAGCCTAATGCTAGGCTAGCATTCTGGCCAATATTTCTCCCGCCTCCAGGCACATGGGGGCCGGTAACCTTATTTCTTCGCGTGACTACCTTTTGCCTAGAGCAGCTTGTGAAGCAGTGCTGAGCCCTGCTAACTCTGTCACGAATCGGTATAAGGTTCACTAGCAGCAAGACACGAGAGGAGGATCCCGTGGGCCTTGCGTCCCACAGACCATGCGTTTTTTGAAGCCATCCCCCTCCTGCTCACCCACCCTTTCTTCTCAGAAGAGAAGCCAGGAGCGACGACCGCTCGGGTACGTTAACCGAAGTCAAGGCCATCTCAGGCTTGACAGCCGCAGTTACGATTCTGCACCTTAACGACATCTAGTGACGGCTGTGGTCACTAAAGCCACTTGTGGGCGTCGGCAGCGCCGACACCAGCGCTCGCGCGGAGGTAACGACAACCTCTCTCCCCTCCTTATGTCCCAGGCCGCTAGGTGGCACCACTGGTTACTCCATTACCCCCTAGCTTGACACTCTCGTCGGTCACAAGTCGATTTATTAGTACTTCCTCTCGCCACCAAAAGATAGCGCCTCAGTCACGCAGTCACTCCAGTAAGATCTAATTATTTTATGCCGGACACCTTCGGGTGGACTCGGTCATTTTCGGCTCAGAGCCTACCCCCCCTCCCATTCTCTAGAGACCCCGCGCTTATGATATCCTGGTGATATCCCGCTCTGAACTTACTTCGGTGCGCGCCTCCTGACTGACTGGTACCGTTTGTAATTGCGATCTTCGGCGAATCATCGACATCGCACCGTATATTATGTAGTCTGCTCAGACTAGAGGGATGGAGTCCCTATCTAAAATTATTATTAACCAGTCAGTAGTTTAGTTGAAAGTACCTAGAGAAATTTAGTATTTTTTTTATATATTTTTTAAATTAATCATGATGACTTCCGTGGCTACCGCGAATCGTGGTTCTCGTTTTCGGAGACGAGGCGCCCTCTCCTGAGCGCCAGGACCAACACCCTGTTTTGGTAAGTCTTGACGTCATCCCCCCTTTTAATTTTCCCTCTATTGGCCTCTTGCGCCATTTAAGCATACTGTCTGGAAACAGGTCTAATTCTTTGGAATTTGGACTTCTGTTTCAGACAGGGTTCCAAGTTTGGGGCAGCCAAAATCCTCTGCCAGAACCTCTGGAGTCGGTTCCTGAGCAGAATCCACCATCTTTAGGCCTACTAACTCATTCACCGTCTACTTACAGCCCCGGGTGATACCCGCATTATTCATTTATTCTATTCACGAACTGAAAAAAAAAATAGTGTAACCCAGTTAAGACAGCGGACAGTAAAAGCAGTTCGAGGAGGAGAAATTTATTTAATGTTTTGCAAGAACTATATGTACAACCTTTAAAGTTACCAATGTTGATTTCATTCATGTGTTTAAGTATTGTTATTTTTGTTAAACATTCAGGGCCGGCCCGATAAAAAAAAATTCAATTAGTAAATAAGTGTAATTGTGAGGAATTTTAATAAGATCACTTATCAATGAAAAACAGATGTTATTAAGGAAAATTTAATTTATAAAAAAAGAAAGAACAATGATTAATAAAATAAGGAAGTCTATAGACGTAACAGTTGTTTTTATTTATTTAATATATAATAATGATCTTTTTTCTCCCAAGTGTTCGTAGGGAGTCCCTAAATTTTCTTTGTTTACTCCTACTGTCGCCTCTGTTGTTGACTTTTATAGCTATCAATTGAGGGCCCCAGTATTCAGAGTTTCCAAATCTTTTATCTAATTACTTAATTATTCTTTAAGACACTTGGGGTATTACAAAATGGTAGCAGAGCGTGGTTACGTCTATAGGCATACCTAAGTTGAAAGGTCCTACCTAAAATAAAAAAATAAAAAAATTGAATAAAAAATTTTTTTTTTATATTTTTTTTGTCACTTAGAATCTTATTGTAGTAAGTAATTTGTGAACTGTCCGCTGATACACGTAGTAGCTAAATTGACCCTTGAATTTTAAAATAATCATAAGTTTTGCTCCACTTTGGTCTCTGTGTTTACATCTGAGCGCGAGCCGAGAGGCAGCTGGCTGCCCGCCCACGCGACTCAGCCCGCGCGCGTGACTTATCAACAGAGACGTGTCCGCTGGACAAGATACTCCCTCGCCCCCACACCCCTAGTTAAAGGCGCTGCGCGCCAAGGTCAGTCCTGCCGGCTGACGTGACCTTCATTGTAGGTACCGTGTTGTGCAAGCTAACCTGACAGCTTGTTACACTCGAGTACACTGTTCATTTCCCGACGCGCGTAGTAGTAATAATAATAATAATAAATTATGAAGGCACATACTTCCCACGCAATAAAGCAATTGTTCTAATCATAAGCTATATTTAAGTGTATCTTTATTTTTTTGAACATATAATATTTAAATGCAGTATACATAATATATACATAATTAGATTTAACATTTTAAGAAAAGCCTCATGTTTAGTTTCATAACATTTAAAAAGGGGTATAGACATTACTTTATATACCTTCTAATTTTAATACTACTTTACACCGATCATTTAATATTAGAATTAATGTAAGCATAGTTATGCTATTTACTAGTGTACCAAGTAAGCTTTACTAGACATTATTCATAAAATATAAAGATTTAATTTTACGAGAAGTTTATTTTGCAAATTTATCCAAGGTCAGAGACAATTTTAATGACTATAATAAGAAATAGAAATGTATCATATTCTATACATACAGGTTTATAGTCAATTTAATTCTAAAAGTAATGTATGCATTAATGCTATTGATTATTGTTTATTACTTTTCCAAGATTTGCATCCATCCATGTGCCTAGCTATTGTTTAGATTTATTTTGTGATTACCCAATGAGAGGTGTATTCAATTTAGCCTTCGAAGAAAGGTTCCTAAATTAAGATATTATGGTGTAGGTTAATTAACCATATTTTTTTTATAAGCTAGTACGGAGATGATGATTGCCTAGGACGTGAAGTAAGTCCATTTATTTACGTTGACTATTTTAACCAGTAACTGAACTGCATATTCATAGTTTCTCAGACTGTATTGAAGGTTAACTAATTTTGTGTTATTGTTTCAATAATATTTCTAATTTGTTTAATTTCATTAAGAATTAAATTTTTTTTGTTTCACTGTACAGCTACGTAAATAGAATTCGAGCCCAGTAGCTGATGATTCATTTGTGCATCTATATATTTACTATTATTTTTAAATTCTATTAATTGTCTTGCTCACTCACTCTAAAATTAGTAACTATTTCACATCATTATGATAATATTATTATACATTGTTTTGCAACTGTGACCTCCACGGTGGCATTAAGGTTTAAATTTTGTGTATTTCTAAAGTCGAACTAGGTCACGCTCGCCACAGTGCAGCACTATATTCAGGCGTTAAATCGCGAGAGGTCCTCTGAGCCGATGAGCCAAGACCTGGTCCTCTGAGTGAAACATCTCATGACCGTTATCGAGTATTCTTTGGGTTTCATTCCCACCACTCACCTTTGGACGGCCTATGTTCAAACCCCCTCTCAGGCAGTGTGAACTTTTGTGCCCGCCATGGAAGATCCGACGGCGAAAATAATAAATTTAAATTTAATTATGTTTATTACGATTATAATATTAGATGTTACGATTTTATATATATGTATTAATTAAATTTGAGTGCGAGGATTAATATTAATTAATATTTTATTATAACTATAATTAATAACTAGATAACTGAACTTTTAAAATACAATTTATCAAATAAAATATTTTTCAGTATCTAAATATTATGGTTTTTACACAGTCTGTGTTTGTTTTAATCTGTTTTATAAATTAATCTAAATTCGTTGATCTTTCAGGTTTCAAACCCGAACTAACTTATAGGTGAAATTCCCTCGTAGGTATCTTTGCTTCAGCCTGTTGGTCTGATCAACCATCAGAGCTTGAACATATTGATCCTATGTCAGTTAATAAATGTAGTTTTCGGGACTGAGGTGTACTTAGCTTTTTGAGCAAGTATAATTTTATATAATTTAGTTTGATCCATCGTCAGAGTGTGCAGGGCTTGGACCCATGCCTTCGACTTCTTATGGACAAACAAATATGTACAGGGGTTTTCATTCCCATTTAGTTTGTAAGTCACGGGTCACCATACCCATATACAGGGGTTCCAATCCCCATATATCACTGAGTGCTCAAGGACGCATTTCCCTTGTTTTGGCCTCAGTAATTTCGGCTTTCCCTCACAGTGCCCACTTTTGAAGCTACACGATGTCCAACATCTGAGATCAACGTGATTCAATATTTACTTTATTAACTAATTATGTGTGATCATTATATATAATTTTTGATTTATCATATGCTAAATATTAAAATTTTATTTGAGTCTCTTGACCTAACAATATATGAAACTTACTTTATTAATATTGCACCCACAATAATAATCTATAATTATAGATTTTCTTTAAGAATAAGTGTTTTTCAAATAAATTAGTTTAATGTGACCCAACTAGTAATTGAGATTATCTGTAAGGTATTACCACCTACATTAACAAATACGTTTATTCATTTGCCTCTATCTCGACCCGACTCCTTCTCTTACTCAACGCGACTGAAGGTGCCGACGCGCCGCAGCCGTGCGTCAAATGTTAGTAGTAGGATACAGGGGAACCTGGTAACTCGTCCTACTGAAGTTTTGGTTTTTTCTTTTTGCTTTCCCCTAAGCTCCGCTTTAACGCGGGGGAGTATGTGCCGTGTATTAGGGATTTAGGCACGTTTTATTTAAAAATTTTGTAATCTTAAATATTTTTGGAAATATTTTTTTTTTCTCTCATCTTATTTTCTTTACGGCCAGGCCATCAGCCTCTGTTCTCAGAGGCGAGCTGATTTTCTTTCCCAGCCTAATGCTAGGCTAGCATTCTGGCCAATATTTCTCCCGCCTCCAGGCACGTGGGGGCCGGTAACCTTATTTCTTCGCGTGACTACCTTTTGCCTAGAGCAGCTTGTGAAGCAGTGCTGAGCCCTGCTAACTCTGTCACGAATCGGTATAAGGTTCACTAGCAGCAAGACACGAGAGGAGGATCCCGTGGGCCTTGCGTCCCACAGACCATGCGTTTTTTGAAGCCATCCCCCTCCTGCTCACCCACCCTTTCTTCTCAGAAGAGAAGCCAGGAGCGACGACCGCTCGGGTACGTTAACCGAAGTCAAGGCCATCTCAGGCTTGACAGCCGCAGTTACGATTCTGCACCTTAACGACATCTAGTGACGGCTGTGGTCACTAAAGCCACTTGTGGGCGTCGGCAGCGCCGACACCAGCGCTCGCGCGGAGGTAACGACAACCTCTCTCCCCTCCTTATGTCTCAGGCCGCTAGGTGGCACCACTGGTTACTCCATTACCCCCTAGCTTGACACTCTCGTCGGTCACAAGTCGATTTATTAGTACTTCCTCTCGCCACCAAAAGATAGCGCCTCAGTCACGCAGTCACTCCAGTAAGATCTAATTATTTTATGCCGGACACCTTCGGGTGGACTCGGTCATTTTCGGCTCAGAGCCTACCCCCCCTCCCATTCTCTAGAGACCCCGCGCTTATGATATCCTGGTGATATCCCGCTCTGAACTTACTTCGGTGCGCGCCTCCTGACTGACTGGTACCGTTTGTAATTGCGATCTTCGGCGAATCATCGACATCGCACCGTATATTATGTAGTCTGCTCAGACTAGAGGGATGGAGTCCCTATCTAAAATTATTATTAACCAGTCAGTAGTTTAGTTGAAAGTACCTAGAGAAATTTAGTATTTTTTTTTATATATTTTTTAAATTAATCATGATGACTTCCGTGGCTACCGCGAATCGTGGTTCTCGTTTTCGGAGACGAGGCGCCCTCTCCTGAGCGCCAGGACCAACACCCTGTTTTGGTAAGTCTTGACGTCATCCCCCCCTTTAATTTTCCCTCTATTGGCCTCTTGCGCCATTTAAGCATACTGTCTGGAAACAGGTCTAATTCTTTGGAATTTGGACTTCTGTTTCAGACAGGGTTCCAAGTTTGGGGCAGCCAAAATCCTCTGCCAGAACCTCTGGAGTCGGTTCCTGAGCAGAATCCACCATCTTTAGGCCTACTAACTCACTCACCGTCTAATTACAGCCCCGGGTGATACCCGCATTATTCATTTATTCTATTCACGAACTCAAAAAAAAAATAGTGTAACCCAGTTAAGACAGCGGACAGTAAAAGCAGTTCGAGGAGGAGAAATTTATTTAATGTTTTGAAAAAACTATATGTACAACCTTTAAAGTTACTAATGTTGATTTCATTCATGTGTGTAAGTATTGTTATTTTTGTTAAACATTCAGGGCCGGCCCGATAAAAAAAATTCAATTAGTAAATCAGTGTAATTGTGAGGAATTTTAATAAGATCACTTATCAATGAAAAACAGATGTTATTAAGGAAAATTTAATCTATAAAAAAGAAAGAACAATGATTAATAAAATAAGGAAGTCTATAGACGTAACAGTCGTTTTTATTTATTTAATATATAATAACGATCCTTTTTCTCCCAAGTGTTCGTAGGGAGTCTCTAAATTTTCTTTGTTTACTCCTAGTGTCGCCTCTGTTGTTGACTTTTATAGCTATCAATTGAGGGCCCCAGTATTCAGAGTTTCCAAATCTTTTATCTAATTACTTAATTATTCTTTAAGACACTTGGGGTATTACAAGCTTGATCAGATTTATTTATTATAACACGAAGTTTCCATCGCTTCGGTCTCAGGACACCACCACATTCTTCGATCTTGTCAGCTTTAGGTTCTGCATCACAGTCTATGCCTTTGTAAACAGCCTCAGAGTCACTGTAGCAATCACCGTAGAAGACATCCTCTTCACCCAGATTACTGCAAGAACTCGATATCGTTGATGTTGAAGTGTCTTTATCGCCTGTATGTTTCCTTTTCAGGAGTCCACCATTTATACAAAGTATGGAGGATCTGCTAAATATAGGCTGAATGTATTCTCACATTTCACGGTGAAGGCTTCCATGAGCTTCATAGGACAGTGTAAACAGGTGAAGTACATTCACGTGAACCTTCAACTGCGTGTAACACTATCCTAAAAATACTGAATAAATTATGCTGAATAAATAGTGTTCAAAAAAAGGGGTAATTTAACAATTATAGCCAAGGATGGATGCAAAGGTTGAAGTAGCAAATAGTTACATTAACTTAGTTCGTTTAATCATGGGCAAAGGCCTCACGTGGTTATCATACAAATACATCATTCTTTCACATATAATTAATACTTGCTTAATACTGATAGTGCTAGTACACATGCCACGGCAAAATACGTGAACGCATATCTATATTTTCTTTAGGATTAAATGCTTGATAGAATACATAAAATTAACTTGATAAATACTTGATGGAAAGAAATTTTACAATTAAGTATTAACGCTTACACACAAAGAATGAACACTGACATGCCTCATTAGAGAATACAAAAACGTCAAATGAACATGCAGGCGACCGCGGCCTAACCTACACTAGGCGGTATAAGCTTACTGTAAAGCATGATAAAGCATGATATAAAAGGAAAATTCACAAATTAATACATTAAATACATTACGTAAAAACATGTCCTAACGAAGACTGTAGACCAGACGGGGAGAAACGTCAAACAAACTATGCATGGTATTAATACAAAAAATGATCAAGGAAAACAATAGGTGCCAAATAGAATTTAGACGGTGACGGCCGAAATAAGAATTTATAGTGCAGCTATTACCAAATACCGATTACATTACTGTAAGGGTCACCACCTTACAACACTTACGTGCATTCTCCCCGCTGTCACACTCTCTCTCTCTAAAGCAAGTATCTGACTACATGCTTAAGTCACGACCAGCACCGACTGTGTGCTAACCAACAAGAAGAGCCTTCAAGGCATTACACCTAGTTTTAATTAAGCAAGAGGGCGCCACGCGCATGCGCGGACACCTCACGAGGGGAAGACAAAACACAGCACTGGACGCAGAGAGGGGGGGGAAGGTAGGAAGGGAAGGAGCGCCGAAGTCCGCCGCGCGGCGCGAAGTTCAAGTGACGCGCACCGACCACTTCAACTCCCCCACCCTTGACGAACGCAACCGCGAGCCTCGCCAACCAAGTCACAAGGACACGAGGAACTGCAGGTCCGGTCACAACTCTTGAAGTAACTCAAATGTCAAGTCAACACAATTCTATGTGTGTACAAATACAAACAAATGTTTCTAAATAACAATTTCTTGATATCTAACTGACGATTTCTTGAAGTGAGTTCAACACATTTCTCTGTGTATACGAATACAAACAATGTTTCTAACTAGCAATTTCTTGAAGTGAGTTCAACACATGTCTATGTGTATACAAATACAACCAATGTTTCTAAATAACAATTTCTTGAAGTGAGTTCATGACTGGCATAATTTTCCGTGTAGGACACCTAGCAAGGATTCTCAGTGTATCCACAGAAACAAAGAGTCTTCAGCGTTTCCACTGAAATAAAGACTCTTCAGCGTTTCCACTGAAATAAAAACTCTTCAGCGCTGAAGAGAAAGTTTAGAGTACGGGACGTCCCTAATAAATTCAATATCGGACAGCATCTTCTTCATCCCAGAGTAGCAGGAACAGCATGCCTTCGCCCAGCGCGACACCAGGGCGAGAACGGCGGGCGTCCCCACCGCCTGCCCACGCTCGGCGCCTGGCAGGCAGGGCCATCCGAAGCGGCCGCTGCAGGAGAGTCAGTCTCCGCACGCGTCACGGCCCCCCACGGGCAGGAGACGGCGGCGACTCCATGCCACCGCTCCTCATCGGTGACGTGACGGCGACCAACGTCCCAGCAAGCAAGTGACCTTGCAGACACGACGAACCCGGCGGGCGGCTGCGGTCACGCTATCTCGGGCAGGGCGAGGAGCGTCGGGTGCGCTGCGGCGCGAAGTCCTCTTCTGGGCGTGGCGGGAGCATCGGTGGGAGGAAAGGAAAAAAAAAAGAGAAGGAAACACGAACACCCATACAACAACAAAAAAAAACAGTCCAAAAAAAGAAAAAAAAATTATTGATGAAATTTCTTTAATTGACCCACATGGGCCTTTTTATATTTTCTAGAACCAGAAGGGTTACGCAATAGGACCGTGTTGTCTCCCAAAAATCTATCAATCACAAATGGCCCAACAAAAGCAGAAATCAATTTTGAATTAACATTATCAGCCAGTTTTGGCAATTTAAAATTCTTTAAGAGAACCAAGTCATTAACAGCAAAACCATGAGGTCTCCGCGTAGCGTTATAAGAGGCGGCTACAGCCTCGCGGGCCTTCTTAAGATTACAACTCACATCGTCAAGCATGGCCTCCAGGGAATCACTGTCAGAGGCGAGTTCCAGAGGCGGCAGTCCCCAGGAGTTAAGCAAGGGATGGGTCAACTCACGGCCCATGAAGGGGATGGAAGGGGGAAACCCTGTCGCCATATGGACAGCAGAATTAAACGCCACGTTGATGAATTCAAGGTCACTGTCCCACAATGACTGGTCATCCCTGTAATAAGCAGTTAGAGTGGCTTTAAGCACCTTGTTTACACGTTCAGACTGATTACCCTGGGGGCAATAGGGACTACTGTAAATGGGTTTAATAGCCCATTCAAAACACATATCCTTAAATAATACAGACCGGAAGTAACGGGCATTATCACAGGTTATCATAGCAGGAGCACCAAAAAATTTCCACACTTGCTCTCTTAAGGCTTTAACAATACTAGTTGCCTTCATATTTTTTAAGGGGAGTAGTAACACAAATTTGGAAAAGATGTCCAGAACCACTAGAATGCAAATATTTCCCTTTTTGGAGCGTGTAAGGGGACCAAAAATATCCATATGCAGAACGTGCCATGGAGCAACCGGGGGATCCGCACAATACAGGCCAACCTTGGCACATTGCGGGGGTTTAGAAACCTGGCAGTCAACACAGGACCTCACGTGATGACGCACGTCTGCACGTAGTTCGGGCCATGCCAGATGCGCGCTGATGCGGCGGAATGTTTTTTCGATACCCAAGTGAGCACCCAACAATGAGTCATGAAAGTACTTAAGAACCATCGGACGAAGGGAGGCAGGAACCACTGCCTTCCTCTGCTTGCCAGACTTCCCTGTGTAATAAATTACACCTTGTTCCTCTACGTAGGGCGTAACAGTGCCATGATGCAAATCCCTGCGTATGTGAACGCACAGCGGGTCATCCTTCTGACAATCACGGATACTAAGAAAAGACTCTGGGAAGACCTTGCACACCGCGGCACTAATCGGCTCAGAACAAGATACTGGCAAGGCACTGGTGTCAAACTCCTCAGGGGTAAACATCCGTGACAACGTGTCAGCGACCACATTGTCACTACCCTTTAGATGGTGTAGCTTAAAGTTAAAGCGGGACAGCCGTAACACCCAGCGCCCTAATTTCCCTAGCTGGTTAGGGTGGTTAAATAACCAGCTAAGTGCCTGATTGTCAGTGTACAGGTCAAATTCCTGACAGTCCAGGTACGAGGCGAACTTCTCAACGCCGAACAAGCATGCAAGCGCCTCCTTCTCATACACGCCGAGACGCCTTTCTCCGTCTGTCAACGATCGGCTAGCATAAGCTATGGGGCGTAATCTATCATTTTCGAGGTGACCTAAGACGGCTCCTAGAGCAATACTAGACGCATCGACCTGAAGTGCGAACCTACGCTGAAAATCCGGAAGGATCAAAACGGGAGGAGAAGAGACAAGGGCCTTAAGATTATCAAAGGCTTTCTGTTGTGCGTCACCCCATTCAAAGGCTGTGTTTTTCTTGCGCAGCTTATTCAACGGACCACAGACCGCAGCATAGTCCGGTATAAAGCGTGCATAGTAACCTGTCATGCCTAGGAATCTCTGAATTCCCTTGACGTTTTTAGGGGGCGGAAAATTAACTATGGGTAAAACCTTGTCAGGGTCCATAATGAGCTTACCCTTAGAAATAATGTAACCAAGGAACTTAACATGGTCCTGTGCCAAACGAAGTTTGTCAGGATTAACAGTTAACCCAGCCGCTCGAAGACGGTCAAACACCTGAGTTAGATGTTGTTTGTGCTCGTCTAAGCTAGCGCTATAAACAATAATATCATCAATATAGTTAAAGACAAATTTATACTTCAAATCAGAAAGAATATGGTCCAGCACGCGACTCATGGCCTGACTACCAAATGAAACGCCCATGGGCACCCTATTGAACTGAAATTGTCCCCAAGGGGTAGAAAATGTGGTGTATTTACGGCAATCAGGATGCAGGAGGATTTGATGGAAACTGGCGTTCAAATCGATGACGGAAAAAATGGCTGCCTCTCCTAGGTGTTGTAGAGCGCTCTCTACCGTCGGTAATTCGTAAGAGTCCTGAATGACCTTATCATTTAGAGATTTGAAGTTGTGAACCAAGCGAAATTCTCCAGCCTCCTTTTTAGGAACTAGAAAAGTAGGCGAGCTAAAATCAGAAATAGATGGGGCAATGACCCCAGCTTCCATGAGGTGATCGACAATAATCTTCATTTTTTGTAGTTTAGGGGGTGATACTCTGTGGCCTTTGGCCTTAACAGGCGTGCGATCCTTCAAATAAAACTTATAGGGCAATACATCACACCTACCTATACGACTGTTTATTACGTCAGGATAACGACTGAAAACGTCCGAAATCAGAGAGTCTCTGAAGGTCATGTCACTCATGTCAGGACAAGACATGACTTCAGGGGCGGCATTCTGCGGAATTAATTTAATTTTTAATGAAGGGCGAAAGCCAAAAACAAGATGCTGATTAGCCACGTCAATCAAACAACGAGTTTTCCCCAGAAAATCCAGACCAAGGATAAGTGAATGACACAAACCAGGAATAATGTAAAAATGCCAGTTCCAGGAAAATCCGGCAATTTTAATGTGAAGCTCAACTGTCCTGTTAGCGCGTACTACTTCTCCGTTAGCTACACAAATAATGACGTCAGGGCACGTAGCCACACGGCTCTGCAATGCAGGAAATTTATTACATAAGGAATCAAAAAAATCAGCACTCAACAAAGAACGAGTGGCTCCGGAATCCACTAAAGCCGGGACAATATCACTAAACAAATTAACATGAACAAAATTGTGAAATTTATGAAAGGCGGCTTTTCTCTGACGACGATCGCGGCGACCGCTCATACGCCCTGATCGGGGCCCGTTTCCCGGACACTGGTCCCTATAGTGCCCTGCGCGGTTGCACCTAAAGCATTTGCGTAAATCGCGGCTCACAGCGGGCTGCGTGCACTCAGACACCGCGTGACCGAACTTTCCGCAGTTGGCACACCTAGACCGGCTGGCCTTAAGGCCGGGCGCATTAGTGGGAGGGGGGCGCCTGTCGGTAGCGCGGCCGGAGCCGACAAGGGGCTCGGTTACACTAGCCGCACAATCAACGAGCTGCGGCGCGCGCGTAGCACGAGCAGACTGAGAATAAACATTCACAGCAGGCTGAAATTCTAAGTTTTTAGGCTTATAAAGCCGCGATGTAGATGAAATGGGGAATTCCTCCTTATATTTTCTAACAGCGAGCAAGCGATTCTCCACTTCAGAGCTCCACTTGCGTAAAGCATTCAAAGTTGTGGGAGGACTAAGCATGGCGCTATGTTGAAGCACAAGCGGAGAGACATTCCCTAATATAGTTTGTACTAACTCCGTTTCTGTGAGGTTTAAATTAAGAACGGCCGCATAATTGGCCACGGAATTAATGAACTGAAGAGTGGGCTCGTTAGGCAATTGAAACCTAAATACTAAGTCTCGTTTACAGCTCTCAAGCACACGTGGAGGACAGGCAAATTGCAAAACTGAGCTCTTGAACTGAGCAAAAGAAAGATTCTGAGTAATTGCGTCAGTAAGTAATTGCAAAAATGCGGCTCCACAGAGACTCAGCAGGGCCTTTAACAATTCTGCCTCACTAACTAATTTCAGCCCTTCAAGACGTGATGCCGCACTTAAAAAATCCAAAACAGCTCGTGGCTCGCAGCTATCAAGCCGAGGAAGAAGCTTAAGGTTAGAAAAAAATATTTTTGTATTAAACTTTGAGTTCAAGGCGGGGCCAGAAGGGGGTGGGAACTGCCGAGACGGTACCTCATCAGCTGATTCCCAGGAGTTACGAACATGCTGGACGAGTAGGCTCCTCAAAACAGCAACAGTAGCGCCCTCCTCGAAGGAAACGCCCTCCTCGGAGAGGATTTGAACCAGCTCGTCACGGCGCAGACGATACACCCATCCCGTGACCGGTGACCCCATGGTGCATGCAAGACAAAAGAGAAAAACAAAAACTTTAATAGTCAGCATAACACCAGCAGAGTAGCGCAGTTGAAGGCTTCCATGAGCTTCATAGGACAGTGTAAACAGGTGAAGTACATTCACGTGAACCTTCAACTGCGTGTAACACTATCCTAAAAATACTGAATAAATTATGCTGAATAAATAGTGTTCAAAAAAAGGGGTAATTTAACAATTATAGCCAAGGATGGATGCAAAGGTTGAAGTAGCAAATAGTTACATTAACTTAGTTCGTTTAATCATGGGCAAAGGCCTCACGTGGTTATCATACAAATACATCATTCTTTCACATATAATTAATACTTGCTTAATACTGATAGTGCTAGTACACATGCCACGGCAAAATACGTGAACGCATATCTATATTTTCTTTAGGATTAAATGCTTGATAGAATACATAAAATTAACTTGATAAATACTTGATGGAAAGAAATTTTACAATTAAGTATTAACGCTTACACACAAAGAATGAACACTGACATGCCTCATTAGAGAATACAAAAACGTCAAATGAACATGCAGGCGACCGCGGCCTAACCTACACTAGGCGGTATAAGCTTACTGTAAAGCATGATAAAGCATGATATAAAAGGAAAATTCACAAATTAATACATTAAATACATTACGTAAAAACATGTCCTAACGAAGACTGTAGACCAGACGGGGAGAAACGTCAAACAAACTATGCATGGTATTAATACAAAAAATGATCAAGGAAAACAATAGGTGCCAAATAGAATTTAGACGGTGACGGCCGAAATAAGAATTTATAGTGCAGCTATTACCAAATACCGATTACATTACTGTAAGGGTCACCACCTTACAACACTTACGTGCATTCTCCCCGCTGTCACACTCTCTCTCTCTAAAGCAAGTATCTGACTACATGCTTAAGTCACGACCAGCACCGACTGTGTGCTAACCAACAAGAAGAGCCTTCAAGGCATTACACCTAGTTTTAATTAAGCAAGAGGGCGCCACGCGGACACCTCACGAGGGGAAGACAAAACACAGCACTGGACGCAGAGAGGGGGGGGAAGGTAGGAAGGGAAGGAGCGCCGAAGTCCGCCGCGCGGCGCGAAGTTCAAGTGACGCGCACCGACCACTTCAACGGTGTTGATACCTTCATTAGTTTCAGTCTTCCCGAAACCATCAACATCATTCAATATTTGTTTCTCGTCACGATCGGTGTGCTACAGCTTCCATCTTTTCTATATTAATAATATTATTTGTCTTAAAATCTCCGCATCCGTGTCACTATCACAGACATAAAGACATCATCATCGTAGCTGTCATCAATATTGTCATGAGCTGCATCAATATCACTTATTTTATGATATCGTCTTGTAATACCCCAAGTGTCTTAAAGAATAATTAAAACATAAGGTAAAAAGATTTGGAAACTTTGATAACTGAGGCCCTCAATATATAACTATAAAAGTCAACAACAGAGGCGACACTAGGAGCAAACAAAGAAAATTTAGAGACTCCCTACGAATACTTGGGAGTAAAAGGATCGTTATTATATATTAAATAAATAAAAACAACTGTTACGTCTATAGATTTCCTTATTTTATTAATCATTGTTCTTTCTTTTTTATAGATTGACTTTTCCTTAGTTACATCGGTTTTTTATTGATAAGTGATCTTATTTAAATTCATCACCATTACACTTATTATATTATATATTTTTTGAACTTATTGACTATCGGGCCGGCCCTGAATGTTTAACAAAAATAACAATACTTAAAAACATGAATGAAATCGACATAGGTAACTTTAAAGGTTGTACATATTGTCCTTGCAAAACATAATATAAATTTCTTCTCCTCGAACTGCTTTTTACTGTCCGCTGTCTTAACTGGATTACACTATTTCTGAGTTCGTGAATAAAAAGATAGAATTATGCGGGTATCACCCGGGGCTGTAGGTAGACGGTGATCGAGGTAGTAGGCCTAACGATGTTGGATTCTGCGCAGGAACCGACTACAGAGGTTCTGGCAGAGGATTTTGGTTGCCCCAAACTTGGAACCCTGTCTGAAACAGAGGTCCAAATTCCAAAGAATTAGACCTGTTTCCAGACAGTATACTTAAATGGCGCAAAAGGACAATAGAGGGAAATTAAAGGGGGGAATGACGTCAAGACTTACCAAAACAGTGTGTTGGTCCTGGTGCTCAGGAGAGGGCGTCTCGTCTCCGTTGACTCGAACCACGTTTCGCGGTAGCCACGGAAGTCATCATGATTAATTAGAAAATAATTTATATAAAAAATACTAAGTTTCTCTACTTTCAACTAAACTACTGACTGGTTAATAATTTTAGCTAGGGACTCCATCCCTCTAGTCTGAGAAGACTACATAATATACGATGTCAATGATTCTCTGAAGATCGCAGATACAAACGGTACCAGTCAGTCAGGAGGCGCGCACCGAAGTAAGTTCAGAGCGGGATATCACCAGAATATCATAAGCGCGGGATCTCTAGAGAATAGGGGGGGGGGGGGTTTATGCTCTGAGCCGAAAATTACCGAGCCCACCCGAAGGTGTCCGGCATAAAAAATTAGATCTTACTGGAGTGACTGCGCGACTGAGGCGCTATCTTTTGGTGGCGAGAAGAAGTACTAATAAATCGACTAGTGACCGACGAGAGTGTCAAGCTAGGGGATAATGGAGTAACCAGCGGTGCCACCTAGCGGCCTGAGACATAAGGGGGAGAAAGGTTGTCGTTACCTCCGCGCGAGCGTGGTAGTGTCGGCGCTGCCGACGCCTCACAAGTGGCATTAGTTACCACAGCCGTCGCTAGATGTCGTTAAAGTCCAGAATCGTAACTGCGGCTGTCAACCCTGAGATGGCCTTGACTTCGGTTAACGTACTCGTGCGGTCGTCGCTCCTGGCTTCTCTTCTGAGAAGAAAGGGTGGGTGAGCAGGAGGGGGATGGCTTCAAAAAACGCATGGTCTGTGGGACACAAGGCCCACGGGATCCTCCTGTCGTGTCTTGCTGCTAGTGAACCATATACCGATTCGTGACAGAGTTAGCAGGGCTCAGCACTGCTTCACAAGCTGCTGTAGGCAAAAGTAGACCCGCGAAGAAATTAAGTTACCGGCCCCCGACGTGCCTGGAGGCGGGAGAAATATTAGCCAGAATGCTAAGCTAGCATGCGGCTGGGAAAGAAAATCAGCTTGCCTCTGAGAACAGAGGCTGAGGGCCTGGCCGTAAAGAAAATAAGATGAGAGAAAAAAAAATAATATTTCCAAAAAATATTTAAGATTACAAAATTTTAAATAAATCTTGCCTAAATCCCTAATACACGGCACAGTCTCCACATTTCAGGTGTCAGAGATGTACCACAATCTATGATCTTGTGAGCTCCATTCTCATTTTCTGTAAAAGCCTATGAGTCCAGTTTTATTATTTAATCTGTCAACCCATCATCACAAACTCAATTAAATCATCTTAGTATATAGAAAAAAATTCATCAAAGTTCCTTTCATTTAATCTTGGGAACCGCATCACCTTTTCCACCTAAAGTGTAATTTCTTGAGCCCAAGAGTCTTTCATTATATATACCATGCAGTGTTCTTCAAGAGATGTGGTATACTGCCAGTTCTACATACAAATCCATCCTATCAATGATTTGTTTACACATTAGAAAAACCTTCATGTTAATTTTTACATGTTTTATTAAATTATCACTTCGAATAAAATAATTACCACACATAGTAATTTCTACAAAGGACACTTTGCCCAAGACATTTTAACCATCATCTCTCTGAAAACAACCATGTTCCATCTATATCACAAAGTAAACAAGGGTTAGTGGAGATAGGTCAAACAAGTGCTAGTCATGTGTTCGATACCTATCTCAGTCATTGTAGCATCTATGTATATTTCTTACCTCATGTAGAAAAATATGTTCCAATGCATACGAATTTAAACTTATTCACATGCGACTAGTCAAAAGTACATAAATTCAAGCATGTCAACCGCAAAAAAGAAAAAAATTCTCAAGGATAGAGGCAGAGACTTCTCGATAGAGACACGCCTACCATCACCTGCAAATGAACATTGACCCCCTCGCGTGGGAATTGCAAGCTTGCAGAATGCTGCGACACTCATATGTTTTGCTCAAGACATGCATACAACACATCGATAGCCTTCCAACTCAGTACACGTAAAACTCCAGTGAAATCGTAATCCAGCATACATAAAGTACTTGCTGGAACCACTTCAATGTATGCATCACTGAACCAGAGCAGGAAATCAGCTTACGAATGTATATCTTGCTACCTACAAAAATAAATGTATAGCACATATACGAGAGGAGTCGATTCCTACATACCATACTCAATACTCTGATAATTATAAGCAGCAAAATATTTTAAATCAAGACCTTAGCTAGTATACATTCATTTTCCCATGTTGTAAAAATTCATGTTAGTAATCAGCAACGAAGGAGTGAGTAACTTGGACGAAGAACCGCTTTCCAAGTATCCGGAATCTTACTGATACAGCCCATCCAGTGCACCAGCATACTCCGAAGTGTGTTCAATTGATAAACATTCTTTAATTTTTTAATATCACGTCCGTAGTGTACACCAATATATGACAGGTTACGATTTAAGACCATAAATTTCCCACAAGTCTGTTAGTTTTATTTCGGGGAGTAATAAATTATTTCTCAAAAATAATAAATCAAGTTCCTATCAGATTTGCTCTAATGTTACGACATTACCTGTACCAGCACATTACCAAAACATCTCCCATAAAAATCTTAAGAATGCAGATGACATACACAGTCAAAAATAATTTTAACAAAAAAAACAGTCTTCAGCATTATTGATAAAAAAATAATACACACAAACAAGACAAAACGGACATTTCAAATCCAACCTAAATTACGTGTCACATGTAGTTTATTGCATTAAGATAAACGATGTAGGTTAGGGAAAAATATATAAAAAATTCTTAATTCTATAATTTATTTAAAATTTTACATTTATACACATTAAAATCTGACACTGTATATATTTTTTACATTTCTCAGTCCATGCGACATTCAATATTATTAAAATAAATTATTATAGTTCGTATTAAGAGTGAAAAAATACAAATAATTCATACAGATCACGATACATCAGATCAGGAGTGTAACACCTTAGAGGGCCAGAAATTATGCTAGAAACCCGTCTTTACAAAATTGATAATGTTTTTTCAAGTAAAATTTTCGTGTAACCCGTATACCTCACTTCTCACACAGAAATTTTACACGGACAAGATTTCTTCTGCAGCCATGCCTTTCATGGATGCGTGTACTTCGTAATCGTTCAAATCGTTTACCACAGTAGCAGCACTGATACAGATACTCATCGCAATTACCATCGCTTCCCCGATGTACAACTTGCAAATGAACTTTGCTTTTACAATGCCTAATCAAATTACTTTTGTTTGTGAAATGTACACCACACGGGTCACACGGAAATGTCACACGATTAGCGTTTCTTCTACAGACATGATTTTCATGTCTTCTTGCATGTTGACGGTATTTAAAACTTTTGTCACAGTACGTACACAGATGTCTCGTCGTTAGACCTTGAGTCTACGACGGCTCGGAAAGTATCTTACTTTCAATGTGCACTGCTGTTGTAGGCGACGAAGTCCCGTATGTTGCATGAGCTGGAGATTTCCCAGTCGACATTGACAGATCATCTGTACTGGATGCCAAAGACTCTGATGTATACACGACTGATGCAGAAGCTGGGAATTGCTCACAAAATGTTGTATTTACCAAATGTGATGTAGTTGCAGGTATCGGAGTCTCCTCTGCGTTCGATAATGCACACATTGAAGTCTCTTGGAGTGAAGAGACAGTAGATACAGCCATCATCGGGATCTCTGAAGATGGTAGCCTCTTTACCATCGGAATCTCTGGAGCTGCCCTCATCGTTGTCATTGAGATCTGCTTCGTCATCATCACCTCCGTCGTCAGGGACCCCGGTGAAGACGCGAGACCCTCCGTCAAGATCTATGCAGTCGTTGACCCCGCCACCATTGGGATTTGTACCGATGTCGACGTTGCTACCATTGTGTACGGATACACATCAATATTCATATACAAGACTTATATGCAGACGAGCCAATCCATCAGATCTGCACTGCGCCACTACAAGAGGTGGACTGAGGGACCTGCTGTCTAAGTCTCGCTTAAATAACCATGCTCGCTTGTATAATACGCAAGTCAATACATCATCCATTGTTATTACTTAAAAAAATTAGGAATTTCAAGGAATGAGAATTTAAATTATATATACAATCAACTAATCACACATCCTACATACACTGTTAATTTAGACTTAATAGAGGAGCAAGAGTCTGTAATCAATGGAACTTTCACAACCCAAACAAAATTTAAAGCAGGTACTAAAATTTAAATATTATGTAGAGCTACACATAACATCCAACTGACTCCAAATGACTACAACACATGACTAAAATAATTTATACGATACCAGGCTAGGTCCAAAGTCAATTTTTTTTGTACCTCTCATCTACAGTTCAGAGGACCTTCAGTGTTGATATAGCTACAGCCAAGACATGTCCAGTACCATACATCTTCAAAGCCTTCAAAGTCGATCCTTGTTAAGCCTTACGACAAAAGTCTCCGAAACAAGAGACCTACTCTACAAGTTTACTAGACATTTTAAGCTTGTCATAGCACACATCGATAAAAATCTTCGTAAATAACCCAAAATATTATCAGACCACTAGCATTAGATTTATGCACATACAGTAGGTCACCAACATATTCGTCAACAAATGACCATTCTACATTAAGCTCCTCGCTTACTTATATCAGCCTAAACGACTACACTCTGCACACATAAACTAAAAGAAGTCAAATAACATACTATTATTTATTTACATTCGAATATTTAACAGCATGCCGACTGCTAATTAAATAAGCCTGACTGTGAACATGTTAGCAAAGTTTACTTTTATATAGGACCAGGAATCCATTGAACCTTCAGAACCTAGCTACACATACACAGTGCTGGATGCAAGGAATTCTACACTCATTTGTCATCACTGACACTCACATTCCATAATCTAATCTCAATTCGGCACTCATTTTCCATCATTAACATTCACACAAATGCAAATTAACCACCATCGACACTCAATTCAACACTCACTTTCCATAATCTAAACTCAATTCGACACTCATTTCCCATCGATAACACTCAATTCAACACTCATTTTCCGTCATCGATACTTAATTCTACATACTCCTTCCTTCTTCGACACTCATTTTCCATCATCTACATACAGTAAAATGGAAACTTTCCACACACACAGAGAGATATATATTAATATATTCATACTCAACTCAATTCTTTAAAGTAGGAAACACATGAACTTTATTAGGGCATGAATAACGACACATTTTAATAACAATTTTTAAAATTATATTTATATCAAAAAATACAAAAGTATAAAAATCCGTCAGTCAATAAACATTACTAACTTATTATATATACCCTGAAATTCTTAGTTCATCAAAAATAGCCCACGTTTATTTGATAACTGATACAATTTCGTCATCTTGCGAAACAAGTAAAAGTCGCAACCTGTTCACCAACACGTTCGGGTCTTTCCACGATATATAATCAATTTCACATGATGACACCATCTTCTTCGATTGTTTGCTGAACATATTCTGAAAATCGTTGTAATAATGATTATGATAATTTGTATCATCATCATCGCTGCTGTCCACATCTTTATCAAACACACTGACATTTTCATCTTGCATATCCCAGTATTTCGAATTTTTTGACATTGGAGTACAGTCATTGGCATCAAGCTTACTTGCTAATTTTCCAAAAAAATATTCCAAAGTCCGTAGAAGTCTACTTTAAGACGTCTTGTCACTTTTTCTGGAGATGTTACTTTCATTATCTTCTACCTTACTTATATCTCCAATACCATTTAAGCTGTATCCTTTCTCAAGATCTGGAGAGATTTTAACACAATCGCTTTTAAGACTAGGTAGATCAATTTCATTGTAAGACATACTGTCCCCGAGCATAACGTCTCCATCTATGTACTTTATCTCCTGAACGAGCTTTGCTTTACAAGTTTTATAGTGTCTTTTTAAATTCTCTCTTCGTGTCATCCGCCTACCACACTTGCCACAACTTAGTATTTGACGGAATGGACTTATAACACAATCGTTTTTTTCATGTCTACGAGCATTATAGCTTTTATCAAAGTATTTGCTACAGTATGTACAATGTCCTTCAGATCGAGATCGATATTTGAGTATCGTACCTTCACTAGACTGTACGTACTCCATAATGGTTGAATAGCCACTAAAAGTATTATTTAGGTACTTCGTATTTTTATGTATGAACATTCATCAATTATTTACGAAAAAAGATTTTTTTTTCTCATTTTGAAAAAAAAAATCATGTTCCACTTAGTTTTACTACCCTCCTTCATATTTCCTCATATGTTATGTTGTAAAAGCAACCAAAGTTGGTTGTAGGTTATGGAATGCTCACTCACGATCTCTTGAAAAATGTGTGCCTCCCTAGATCTCAAAAGGAAGAACATTAACCTTATTTAAAAATTAGTGAATAATATCATGGCCTAGCAAGAATCATAAGATAATCTATTCTCATATAAGCAACCATCATGTATCAGTTGTCTGTCTAAGCAGTCAATGTTCTGTGTGGGATGCAGGATGCTCCCTAACGATCGCAACAGAAGAAGGGCTTCGCTAGAACTCAAGGGGAAGGGAAATCTTCGTGTGTGATAGCGTTTCTCAGTTGTTTCATGACGTGGTAATCGTCTGATTAATGAACTTTCGTTTTTGCCTGATTCCCGCCTGTTAAAATTCTTTTTTAAGTGTTGATTTGATAATATGACTTCGGAAATTTATACGAAACTCTGAATAAAATTACCTGTCTTATACACCAAGGACAATGCAGTTTGTCCTTCATGTTAATGCTTCTCAGCTGTCTCAAAGCATATTATTTGTCTGAGTAAGGTTATTATTTTTTGAATCCACCTGATAAAAATATTGTAAGTGCTGATTTATTGACAGAATTTCACTAATTTAATGTAACTCTGAATAGAAATGACATGACTCAACCATCAGATGCCTAGCCAGGAATAATCAGAAACACTTGGAGAAAGCCATCAATATATTAACAAGAATAATCAGAAGCACTCGGAGAAAACCATACGATGTCTAGTCAGGTATAATCAGGAGCACACGGAGAAAACCACCATAATATTGTCAAAAATAATCGGATGCACACGGAGAAAACCACCATAATATTAAAAATAATAATCGGAAGCACACGGAGAAAACCACCATAATATTGACAAGAATAATCGGAAGCACACGGAGAAAACCACCACAAGTTTTCTTTGATATAAAAATACAGAAAAAATATTTAATAAATAACAAATACATTAATAAAATAATTTAAATGACAAAATAAAATACAAAAAATACATAAACAGATTCTTCTAGCTTGTGAACTTCTCATTTTTGAGCAAAGATATAGTTCTAGTACAAGCCAGAATTTTATGTATTTTTTGTATTTTATTTTGTCATTTAAATTGCAACGGTGACGTCATCATTCAAAATGGCGGAAAACACATCGCCGGAATTTTCGAGAACACAATGACGTCATCCAAAATGGCGGATCCAAGATGGCGGATCTAAAATTGCCGTCGGGGTCAAGGTTAAGGTCAAAGGTCAAGGTCACAACCATCCAAGATGGCCACCGTGACGTCACAATCCAAGATGGCGGTCGGCTCCACAGGCTCCATAGCCTGAAGCCTGTGCCAGGACATACATTCCTATACTACTTACAACTTAATTCGAATGAAAGTTTCTTCATACATTATAACAGATTCGAACACAACTATTAGCATAGTAGTGAGTCTGTGTTTGAACTAGCGACGTAACAAAATACAGTAATGTAGCTGTGGGCCATATTTCATTTTGGTAAGTCTTTAATAAAGGTTGTTTTTCCCACGTATTATTTGTAGCTAATGTGTGTCAAATATTTTAAATTTGTGATGTGACTATAATAGTAAGAAATTCAATTTATCTTACATAAAATAGAAATATTAATAACTTAAAAATAATATAATTAAACGGGATTTTTTTAATAAACCTATTTTTACAATCGGTAGAGTAAATAGTAGCGTAACTAAACTGTAACACTATGAGAAAAACGAAAAAGGAACGAACAGGAGTGGGGTGCTCAATTGCACATCAACCTTATTTGCATATTTGCGCTCTTGCGTACTTCTTCTATGTATGCACTTGTTTACTTGTGCACTTGGACACTTGCATAATCTCTGGTAACAAATAAATCCATCCTAATGTTCAAGCATTGTGTCATTATTTTAACGAAATTCGTTTACCAATAACAGTAAATAAAACTACCATAAGTTTTATTAAGCAGGTTAGTAAAATTTTCTTACTCACTAAAACGTTTCGCATGTAATTTGTAGTATCGTAACATATCGTTTACAAGTGTTTCTTATATTTTTATGTTTTCACTATATCTATCTCAAATAAAATATAAATCACGTCGTATTTAAAATTATTCATTGAGATAGAAGGTAAATAAATCGTATGGAGCACAATCGATTTGTGAAAAAGTAACTCTGGTCTTAAAACTCCCGAAGCAAAGACAATGACGTGTTTAAATCTTCAGCTTGCTTACACTAAACTGGTATGGTAACAGATAATAAATTAGTAGCCTAATATATTTTAAATAAGGGTCCATGTACTAAGTTCGCGCGTTAGAAGTTTTACTTACTTAACGTAATAAAAAACTAACTTATAATTTTGCATGCAGATAATTAATAGGTATGAAATAATAAAAGGACTGGAGTGATATTATAAATACGGTTGGTAAAATATAAATTTAATCAAACTACAACAATTAATAAAATCCTTAGTACTCAATATTAATATAAACAAGTGTATAAAGTTAATTATATAATTTAGTAAAATATTCAACATAAATTTTAATGAATAATAAAAATCAATTTATGCTGAAAATTAATTCTGTTTTATTAATTCAAATTATTTATTAAATAGCATTTAAATATTTTAAAAAATTCAAATAAATTACACATACGGGAACATAAATCACAAACACAGTCATGAAAACTGTCAGGAGACAACTAAACCTTCACAGACACTCCCTGCCAGCAATAATTGAAACTTACAAGCTACCTGAAATCGTTATATACGTAGGGAACATAACCTATTTTATATAAATACATTTGAAATATTTATAAACACAATTTCTCTCACTAATATTCACAATAAAAAATGTATTTAATAATATGGACCAGTATTCAATATCTATCACTAAAGTTTAAGATTTAAAATAGACTACATATTTAATTTTTATTTGCATTTAGCCTTTTTTTTCTGTGAAGATTTCGTTGCATGGTGCGAGTGCATCGTAGAAAATCACTCTCATTATTTTTTCATAACGCGCCTGAAGAAGTATTACTTCTATAAGCTATTTTTCCATAGGAACATTTAGAAAACTATACTATTAACCAAAATATTCTCTATTAATTACATATTTTCCACACAGCTTACAGGCAAAGATATATTTTGAAGTTCCTACTTTAATTGGTAAATAAATGAAATCTTTTAAAGCTTTCTGGAAACAACTAGTATATTTTGAAAACTGTACATACAAAATATTTTACAGGCCTATGATAAATTATTTTTTATATTCCATACAAAAAAAATGTTTTGAATGCTTTCTTTTGCATTCATACACAATTTTTCGTAAATTTTAAAATATTCTCGATAAGAATGACATGACTATAAAATTGTATACTGTACTGTGAGTGAAACAGTCGCTAAGAATGATATAAATTGGTTTACTCCTTGTGATAAAGCTTTCAGTTATCAAAACATGCTTCATAAAAATGTTTTTGAAACGGAGTTATAAAAATTATGTCGTTCAAATTAATTTTTTTTGCACTATATCAGTAATAATTTGTCACATCAAATTTTTTTCCGATCAAATGCAGAAATAATGTTTAAAATAACTTAGAATGAATTCAGTGCTGTGCGTATGAATATTTTGGTTCTCCAAACACTATATTTCTCCCGTTGCGGTAATAAATTGTATAAAATTGCCTTTGACCAATGTTTATGATAAGTTCGAACGGATTTGAAAGTGATCATTGTAAGGAAGAAAAATTTCTTTTTAAATTTCAACCCCTGTTTTGTCAACCCTTTAAAGAAATGGTTTGACTTATAAAAATATTCAAGGTTATAGTTTTAGTAATGTTTAAAATACTTATAAAATTGTAATGAATTTTTTTAATGCATGAACTGAGATATGAAATTTTTTCCCTTAAAAGCCTGTTATTTCAATCCCTTGCAGCAATTGTTGCATGTATCAATAATTGTTTCAGACAAACGTTTAAGATATTTAAAATGGTTAGAATAAATTGAAAAAAACACGATAATATGCCTTATAACGGAGTTATGAATATTTCATCCCATTTATTTTCCAACCCCTGCAGTCCAAATTGATTAAGACAAAACATTTTTGTTTTACTCTTACGAGATATAAAAAAATTCAAACCAATGCGATGTTTTCATATTAAGAGAGTTACAACGAATATTCTGTTTTACAAAAAAACCTTCCCATTTTTACTCCTTTTGTCCGATTTTGCCTATTTACAAGCGAGACCGAGCGAGATTTTGCAGTTCTTTATTCTATACATCAGATTGGAAATGAATTTTTTTAAATTTACGGCAGTTATGGTATATATATATAAAATATATATAAACTTGACAATTTTGGGGTCTATTGACTATATGTAAACCTTTTTCGGAAAAACGAACCATGTTAACGGCTACATTATGTAGTGTTTTTTTCTTTCGAAATCTAACTGAAATATGAATTAGTTGTAAAAAGCCATTATTATTGTCTCCAAAATTATGATAATTTTGATTTACGTACGTTACCTAAATTTTGCATTCCACACTGAAAAATATTAGATATCGCGCAATATTTTACTAGTAGTACTAAGTACATACAATATACCATTATGCCAAAATAGTATTCAAGGAATTTTCTTTGTAACGTATGTGTTTTTTATTGTAACTTATGGAAGTGCTCTGAAACACAGCTCTTACCTACCTTGTTGTTGGTATCCATGTCTGCATGCAACTGCGGCTTGCGAAAGAGTGTCTCCAACTTCACAAGTTGCTAGTGCCTCACTCGGCCAGTGTGAAAATAATAAAACCGGTTCCGATCCGTGTGGATATTCACATCTCATGGTCACCATTATTTTAAATTACTTCGTTCTCAGACAAGGTAATCTTGTTCAAGTTCCCGACCCAAAAAATACCATCTTTCCATGAGGCGTAAAGAAGAAACTCACGTTTGAATGACGTGCTAGAATAATTCAATTTGTAATTTATTCTCTGTGTTAATTTGTCTGCCATGTTAGAAGAAATTCTCGTGATCAACTTCAAAACGCAATGAAGGTGCTAAAATCTTAACTAATCACTCCAACTTCAACAACATTGATTAAACTTTATTTTGGAATTTTTTTGTATTACTTCGTTATATCATTACTATAAAATTTCTACAATTGAAACTTATTTAGGTAACTCTTAAAAAGCATGGTCCGAAAAAAATTGAAAACCCTCTATTAGATCAAAACATGATTTTAATGACAGCAGTACCTGTTTATTATATTCATAATGCATATAATTGTATTTTTTAACCACTTTTAATTGTTTACTACTCTGTATTTACTAATAATTTGGATTAAAAAATTTCCCACAAAGGTTTCGAAAGCATTTTGTACACAATAATTTAATAAAGACATTAGTTAACAAATTTTAAATTATTGTAGTATTAGAGATTCTACCAAACCTCTTCTCAAAATTACGCATTTAGAGAAACGTTATATTTTAAATAAACCCAATTAATCTGTGAAAAGCAAAATTTATTTAAATCAAGAATACAAAAAGATTAACAACCTTTTTAAATTCACAGTTACTAGATTTAAAATAAAATTTATCGTATGGAAGTAAAGAATAAACTAGGTTGAAATTAAATTAAAAGGTTTTATTGTAATAGGATTTAAAATGTAAAAACATATTTAAATTTAAATAATATGTTCAATGTAGAATTTACCATAAACCAATATTACTTATTTTTTAATGAGCTTAAAATAAGAATCACATTATAACCAAACAATTAATTTTAATGAAAAAAAACCTTTGGGTCTTGATATAAGTTGTTTTAAATTTTGTATTATTAATAGATTATAGCTAATCGTTAGGAGCACCCAACCCTTGATATCATTTATCTTAAAATTTCTAACATTAATGGTTATTCGTTAGGATAGAGTTTTGTGAAATAAAAAAAGAGAGCACCCCATAATTTAAAATTTAATTTGTTGAGATTTGTGGTATATTCTATTGCTGCTGAACAAATTACTTAAATTTAAAATTTCTGCTGACTTATAGTTAACTAACAATAGAAGCATATATTTAGTTTAAAATTAAAATAAATTTATGACTTTTCATTTCATATTGCAATAAGATTATTATTGCTTATTTTAATATATATTTTTACTTTCATTTCCAATAAAATTTTGGTTTTTGAAATGTTATATTATTTTTAATTTTTTTGTTAGTTTGCAGAAAAAGTGCTTGATATCATATTTGTAAAAATGTAGTTTTTTTTTATCATAAATGGCTATTTGTTAGGATAGCGTCATGAACATCAAATGAGAGATAAACCCACGCTTTATATCAGTTGTCTTAAATTTTCTATTACTAATTGATATTCGTTATGATAAATTTATTTTTGTAAGTAATATTTTAAAAAGTTTATGTTTTTTCTTCGCCAATCTTCCTCCTTTTGGGTCGTAGTAACACTTCGCAAGATTATTCCTTTATATTTATACAATCCTATAAAAAAAGATTTTTTCAAGGTTGTTTTATAGTTAATCTTTTATAATTATAATTACAGAGCTTTACAAATAATTATTAACCAATCTATGTTAATATATATATATATATGTAGTATATAAATGTTTTTCCTGTGCCAGGCTTCAGGCTGTAGTGCTGTGGTACCGAGCGCCACCTTGGATTGTGACGTCTCGGCGGCCATCTAGGATGTCATTTACCTTGACCTTTGACCTTGAGCCCGTTGGACCCCATCTTGGATATGCTATTTGGTTTTCTAGAACTTTCTGCAATTTTGAATTTAGATGTCTCAGTTGCAATATTTACTAAGCCGCCATTTTGAAAATCCGTAATTTTATGCTAGAAAATCGGGAAAATTGTACAATTAGAAAAATTCAAAACAAAATATTATTTTAAAACACATTTGCAATTTTAGTTATGGCGACCATCTTGAAAGTCTATAATTACTAACAGATCTTAATGGGGAAATGTTCAATATTTATAAAAAAAATTATTAATTAAATTTTAGTAAAATATTATTTTAAAAACCGACTTACATCATGGAGTCCTAGGTTCGAGTCCAGTAAGGGCAGAAATAAAAAAGTTATGACTGATCCTTCCTCCACGGGAGCCACCGGCAGACTAAACTCCCACCACTAATGCCAAGGTATATATCGCCAGCCAGCATGACGTCATGTCCGCCATCATATTTTCGTCTGCTTGAGGCCACCATCATGTTTTCATCTGCTAGAGTGCGCTACCGCCACGTTAGTTTAATTTTTGTCCACTAGAGTGTAGTAATCATTTATTACTGAGGCGTCACCTATCTTGAAATTTGGGTGCCATCTTGAAAATTCGTAATTATTTAGCTAGAAATTGGAGAAAAAAATCCAAAATTCATTAAATAAATATGCAATTAATATACTGATTGATTCGATCGACTAATGTTTTTGGTTCAATACTTGTTAGATGCAAAAAAGTAATTTTAAGTAAAAAATAATAATTTCAATAAATATGGTAGAAAGTCATAAAATAAGATTAAATTCCTCATCTACCAGCCTCCAGTAAGTCTACGATGACATATTGGCCGCCATCATTCAAATCCATAATATTTGACCAAGAAATTCAGAAAAAAAAAATTAATATTATGGAAAAAATCACTTATCAATTTACTGATTGAATAGATGAATTCCTGTTCTTGGTTCGAACTTTGCTCAATAAAAAATAATAATTTAATTAAAAAATGGGACTGGTTTAAAAAATAAAACACCACAAGTTCATTTAAAAACATAAATTTTATTACGTTAATACTACACTTCTACAAGTACAAAAAGCAAGCAAATTACAAAAGTCTTTAACATTTCTCGATTACTGCATCTGTTACCCATGAATTTAAGCGAGTTGGAAAGTCACACCACTTGACGTAGGATCTACCATATCTTCCTTTGATAATCTTCTCCACCAGGTATGCATCGGGATATACTGTAGGTTAAATATCTTCAGCATAAAGCCACAAAGAATAGGCTTGTGGTCCAAATCTTCGAGGTAGTAGGTCCTAGGCTTCGATTCATGAAAATGTGTCACACGGAACAGTTCAGAACTCCAATTTGTAGTGAAACATTTCTCGAAATTGTGTTTCTATCTGGAGATTCACACAATGTCACCGACGTTAGCTTTACGCTTTTTCGTGAATCTTTCTTCTTTGTGTTGTAAAACACTGTTCGAAGCAAGTGATTATCCTTTACATCTTTAAGCTTCATTTTCGTGGCAGAATGCCACGTGGATTTGTATTCGCTTACCAATTAGTTTCGGCAATATATCAAGTCACTTTTACTTTCCATTATCCGTGAACTGTCTCCACATCATAGTGCGTATAGTTTTGTTAAACCTTTCGACAATGGAGGCTTTGACATTACTATGTAAATGTAGAGTAGTGTTTAATGGCATACTTCCTCATAAAAGCCTTGAAGGTCGAATTGTAGAATTAATTATTTACAGAAATCCGTTTGCAGGTGCGACGGTACACGACCATCGCGTAAAATATTGCCCATGGTATTGGCTACATCAGTTGCAGTCTCCGATTTCCCAGGTTTTGCCCAAGCAAACTTGCTATACACATAGTTTACCGTCAGCATTTACTTGAAACATTTATTCAATCGGGAATATGGTATATCAACAAAGTCTGCCCGGAATAAATCATCAATTCCGTGAACTATGAGTTTATATATGCCACTCGTTATCGCGAAAATGAGCATTGTTTAGCTCTAGTAGTTTTTAGTACTCATGTAAATCTTCATGAGATTACCCTTTAGGCTCCCTACGAAAAAGCAATTCATACAGACCCGGAATCCCATGCGTTTTGAACTCTTCTACAAGCACGATATTTCCTGTTAATAAGTCTATTTCTTTTGCACCGAGAAACCACTTATTATATTTTCTGTACACTCCATATGCCGTGTCATTTTCCGACTCGTAAAATATATCAGGTATGGACGGACCATTGCATTAACTTGGTGTCCTCTTTTTCATAATTTTATCTTGTGCATAGACTCTGTACTCATTAAGTCCTCTTTTTCTCGATCTGGCTCATATGTCATCTTACTTACAGTTGGCATTTCGTGATCAACTTCTGTCTTCACATTGATAATTGGTTCTTCCTTATTTTTAAGTTCGTCGAGATGACTAGTAATTGGTTTAAATATCTCTTCATTTTCCATCTCCCGTGTAAGTCTGGATCTTATAGCAAATAGATATTTTTTACGGACAGACTGTATAACAGATTAAGGTCACTGGCCAAGACGGACATTGTACTGACTGAAAAAATTTGGAAGACTTCCTTTAATACTTTTTTATTCGCCCGCAGAAACTAGGGCTAAGGATTAGAAGGGGGCTATCAGCCAAAATTGCGAAAATGACTTTCCAGCATATTATTATAGGAAATTTCGTGTAGAATTCGTTGGTATCATTGGTTTTGTCCGTAGCCCACTTTAAACACTCAAAATATAGTTCTAAACTTCTCGAGCTGCATTTTCTGGCAACATTATAATGGAGCTATCAACCAATAATATTATAACGGGGCTATGAACCACATGCCAAAGAACAAAACAATGAAAAAAAGTTGTTTGGTGAAAAGAGAAATATTTGAATGTACAAAATGAAAACTCAGCGTTTTGTAGTAGTTCAATACAATACTTATATTTCCAAACAAAATCTTCTTTTCACTGTTCTCAAACATTATGAATTGGTTGATATCACCCTTCTAATCCTCAGCCCTTCTTCTTTCTTGTGTTTGGCAAGATCTGATTTTGTTGAATAAGTGATCAATTCAGACTACTTTGAAAAATACTCAAATTTTCTCGTCTCTGTGCTTGGATACTTCGATCATGTCGCGAATTCGACAATCCGAGGCTTCCACACGCTGGTCGATGACTAGCAGGTATTGTAGTAAAACATTTTCCACTCTTTCTACTTGTTGAGCCAGTAGTGAAATGTATTTGCAGATATTGACGTCGTGAGACTTGAGAAAAGTTAGTACCTAAGTCTTGACTTCTATGATCGAATTTCTAAATGCTGTGACTCATGTTTGACGATAGTAGTATATAATAGCCGGTCCGAGATCAGGCTTCAGGCTGTGGAGCCGAGAGCCGACTCCACCATCTTGGATTTGTGACGTCACGGCGGCAAAAATTCCTCAAAATTCCTCAAAAATGACTCAAAATTACTCAAAATTTCCCGTTTTAAGAAAAAATTTCCCGTTTTCGAGGGAAAAATTCCCGTTTCGAGGGAAAAATTTCCCGTTTTATTCCTTAAAAATCCCAGCGGCTGAAAATTTCTAAAACTGGCTTAAGCATCCTTAACTCAAGCCAACGTTTAGCCATTTATAGGATTATGACGTCACCGCTGCAGTTTCCGTTATGCCCGCCATCTTTAAATTTACTATCCAATTTTAATAAAATAGAAAATTTTTTAAAATTTATAAAAAAATTCAATTAATAACATTTTAATAAAAAGTATTTAAAAAACATACGTTAACGACACGGAGCTCGGAGTCCTCGGTTCGAACCCGGTGAGGGCGAAAAAAAATAAAAATGGCGACCGATCCTTCCACCACGGAAGTCACCTACAGACTAACCTACCACCACCAATAACAAGGTCAACTAGTATGATGTCATGTCCGCCATCTTGTCTTCGTCTGCTGGTAGCCATCATCATCTTGTTATCGTCGGCAAGAGTGCGCTGACGCCATGTTAGTTTAATTCTTATCCGCTAGAGTGCAGTAATCATTTATTATTGCTGTGTCACACGCCATCTTGTCATTTGGCCGCCATCTTGAAAATCCATAATTATTTAGCTAGAAATTCGGGAAAAATTCCAAAATTCATTAAATAAATCACTCATTATTTTCAGATTGATTCGATCAGTTCCAGTCCTTGGTTCGATACCCGATCGATGCAATAATGTTTAATTTGATGTAAAAAAATAATAATTTCATTATTCCATGTTCAACCTTCTTAAAGAGACATTAAAACCTCTACTGTCATCATCATCCTATAAGCCATTAACACCAACATATTGGTAATTCATAATTTTAATGCTAGAGATTCGGAAAAAGTTCAGAAATCATTAAATAAATTTCCAATCAATGTACTGATTAATTAGATCGACTTAGGTCCTTGGTACGATTCTGGACGATGAAAAAAAAATAACAATTTAACATAATAGTGACAGGATCGAGAAAAAAACAAAAACAACACAAGTTCTTTCACAAACATAATATTTATTACATAATATATATTCTACTACAGGATCACTTACGAAAGCCAGCAATCTTATAATCATTTAGTTCCGCAGCGGTGTGAAATGACTAATTCTTAGCTCCAATCGGTTTATACTAGACAGAGTCCAGCCAGAACCTTTACAGACATAGTCCACCTCTTCTTGACAGAGTTTCTGGATACCGTATTTAACAGTTTGCTTCACATCGTTAGAACTGTAAATTACTGCAGCCGATGTCTTGAATGCACACTTCTTCACTTTGTCATCGAACGGATATGGCTTTCCATATATACAGTCCAACCACAAGTTATATTTCAAAGGTCCGTTTGTTGCTACATCATCAGTAAGCTGATTGATTATCTTCTGTCTGATATCATCAAGAAAATTACAAATGTCCTTTGACTCACCGTACGTATTTAGATAATAGTAGTCTTTCAACGTTCCACGAAATGCAGACTGCGCCAAGTAGAAGCCATTATCGTTCACTTGTAATGCTCCGAACACAGTCTTAGGTTTAGTTCCATGTTCAGACGTCATAACAATCGGTTGCTGAGCATCGGTTTTCTTGCTTGTACGCTTTCGTGTCTCCAATCTTAAGCGAGGAGTCGAAATGTCGGCAACATTTTTTCGCATGATGTCGCAAACTGTCAATTCGAGTAAACCATTTAAGGCACTCATCACATCGAAACTTCATGCGAGATGGATTCTTCGTGCATTTGCTCCGCTCATGTTTTCGTGCATCATGGGAAAATGCGAACGACGTATCACAGTAGCTGCAAGGATACCGTGGTGATGAAGACGATCCTTTCAGACCCGATCCAGATACAGGCGTTGCAACAGTAGTACCATCTCCAGGCATACTCTTATGCACACCGACGCATCGTTGTTGTGACGAAACCTTTACTTTCTGCCGCACAGCAGGACCTTTGCATGCCTTCATGTGCGTTTTCATATTATCTTTTCTGGCAAACTGCTTATGACATTTCTCACAAACAAACATTTTACGATATAGGTTCTTGGCACATTCTCTATTCTCATGTCGTCGAGCATTGCTGTTGTTTGAGAAAATCTTGTTGCAGTAAAAGCACCGTTGTTCGTTAGTTGTTGTCGATTCGGCATCCATTGAAGTCTCCATTGATGGTGAACCAGCGTTCGCCGAGTTTCCCTGCACATCCAGCTCAGTAGTCATTAAGCTATATTCTGTTGGTGGTATCACATCTGTTGAAATCTCCTCCAATGTTGACGCCGTCGTTGCCAACGGGATCTGCACCTTCTCCATCGTAGCTGTCGTCAAGGTTCCCGTAGACGATGGTACAACCTCCGAGTTCGACGTTAAAGACGGTAAAGATGCCATCGAGGTCTCAAGAACAGGTAATTACGCGACTTATGCACCAGAAGAAATAATCTAGGTGATCCTTACACCGACGACGTCAGTAACAAACTAAGCATCCTGTTGTCTAGATCTCGCTTATATATACATGCACCGTATGGAACAATACGCTAGTCAAATCAAGAACCATTTACAATAATACTAGAGTCAAAACAACATTAAAAATAGAAGGACCATCAACGAAAAGGCAGCACATTTGGAAGCACCGATAACGAAAAGGCAGAACATTTGGAAGCACCGACAACGAAAAGGCAGCACATTTGGAAGCACCGACAACGTAAAGGCAGCACATTTGGAAGCACCGACAACGTAAAGGCAGCACATTTGGAAGCACCGACAACGTAAAGGCAGCACATTTGGAAGCACCGACAACGTAAAGGCAGCACATTTGGAAGCACCGACAACGTAAAGGCAGCACATTTGGAAGCACCGACAACGAAAAGGCAGCACATTTGGAAGCACCGACAACGAAAAGGCAGCACATTTAGAAGCACCGACAACGTAAAGGCAGCACATTTGGAAGCACCGACAACGAAAAGGCAGCACATTTGGAAGCACCGACAACGAAAAGGCAGCACATTTGGTAGCACCGACAACGTAAAGGCAGCACATTTGGAAGCACCGATAACGAATAGGCAGCACATTGGGAAGCACCGTCTACGAAAAGGCAGCACATTTCGAACCACCGACAACGAAAAGGCAGCACATTTGGAAGCACCGACAACGAAAAGGCAGCACATTTGGAAGCACCGACAACGTAAAGGCAGCACATTTGGAAGCACCGACAACGAAAAGGCAGCACATTTGGAAGCACCGACAACGAAAAGGCAACACATTTGGAAGCACCGACAACGAAAAGGCAGCACATTTGGAAGCACCGCCAACGAAAAGGCAGCACATTTTAGATGCATCATCGAATAAGGAAGCACATTTGGAAGCTCCATCAACTAAAAAAGGCAAAAAGGAAGCACAAGTTACGAGATCTAAGTCTTAGTAAGAAATCATAATACAAGAAATAAAAACATTACAATCTTATAATTTAAATTATTTATTTTATTGCTTTACATTATACAAATGCAAGTACAAAAAAATCCATATTGTATGTAGCCAGCATTCTTCAGTTCCTTGAGTATGAAGGATATTTCTTTGATGCACGAATAGTTTCCTGCACAAAGCGAACCATGTAGAAGTCTTAGCCGGTCAACCAATATGTTTGGATCTTTCCATGATGTGTAATCATTTTCTTCTACCACCATCTTCCTTGCACCTTTATAAAAAATATTATGATCTCTGGTGTCTTCCGTTTTACCACCAACCTCAGGGTAACTTTCATGTTTGAGACGGTGATCATCACAAGCTTGATCAGATTTATTTAATATATCACGTCGTTTCCATCGTTTCGGTCTCAGGACACCGCCACATTCTTCGATCTTGGCAGCTTTAGGTGCTTCATCATAGTCTATGTCTTTGTCAACAGCCTCAGAGTCACTGTAACAATCACCGTAGAAGGAATCGTCTTCACCCAATTTACCGTAATAATTCGATGTTGATGATGTTGAAGTGTCTTCATCGTCTTCATGCTTCCTTTTTAGGAGTCCATCATTTTTACAAAGTAGGAAAGATCTATTTGAATTCGGCTGGAATATATTCTCACTTTTCACGTTAAGGATTCTTCCATTGTCTTCATTCTTCCGTAAATCATCAACCTTCTTCAATTTAAGTTCTTTGTCGAGATCGGAAGAGCCAAGAAAATTATTGTCGTAATGCAGATCACTCTTCCTTAGGCTAGTAGATTCATCGTTGTCCTCTAGCTTGTACGCAGGCTTGGCGCTACAAGTTCTGCCATGTCTTTTTAGGCTCTCTCTCCGCGTAAACGACTTGCTACATCGAACACAACTTATCATATTGCGCAGTGGATTTTTAACACAGTCATTCTTCTCGTGTTGTCTTTTATTCTTTCTCAAGATAAACTCTTTACTGCAAAACTTACACCAATGTTCTTTTGATACAGCGTCAGATCCCAAATCGGAATTCAAATTAGTTACTGAGACTAATGCCAGATACCAATTGAGTGTTTTAAATTAGATTCAATACTTAAATAGAATTTTTTTCATATTTCATTAGCGAGAATTAATATATCTCATGCAAAAGTACTTTATGCATGTAGTTCTGCTTTTCAACAACAGATGTCGCCACATGTTGCTTGCAGGTAAATAATATTTAGTTATTTTATGCGGGATGCGGGATTCTCACTAACGATCGCAAAAGAAGGATGGCTTCGTTAGACTGCAAGGAAAAGGAAGTTCGTCTTGCATGTTGGTGCTCCACAGATGTCTCATGGCGTAATATTAATTTGACTGAGTAATGATATTTGTTAATTCCACCTGATAAAAATATTGCAAGGTTTGATTTAGTAGCAGGAATTATCGAATTAAATGTAACTCCAAATAAAATGACATGTCTCATTAGACCAAAAAAAATCCATGCAGAGAGCGGTTTCTCAGAATAGTCAGAAACACTTGAAGAAACCACAGGAATGATTGCAAGAGCACGGGAAAAACCATCAAAATATTGTCAAGAATAATAAGGAGCACACTGAGAAAACCACCATAATATTAACAATAATAATCGGAAGCACACGGAGAACACCATCATAATATTGACCAGATTAATCGGAAGCACACACAGAAAACCACCACATGTTTTCTTTGATATCATAAAATTACAAGAAAAAATATTTAAAAATAAAAATAAATTAATAAAAAATTTAAAAAAATAAAAAAATGCATAAACAGTTTCTGCTAGCTTGTAAACTTATCATTGTTGAGCAAAGATAGAGTTCTTGTACAAGCCAGAAATTTATGCATTTTTTTTATTTTTTTAATTTTTTATTAATTTATTTTTATTTTTAAATATTTTTTCTTGTAATTTTATGATATCAAAGAAAACATGTGGTGGTTTTCTGTGTGTGCTTCCGATTAATCTGGTCAATATTATGATGGTTTTCTCCGTGTGCTTCCGATTATTATTATTAATATTATGGTGGTTTTCTCAGTGTGCTACTTATTATTCTTGACAATATTTTGATGGTTTTTCCCGTGTTCTTGCAATCATTCCTGTGGTTTCTTCAAGTGTTTCTGACTATTCTGAGAAACCGCTCTCTGCATGGATTTTTTTTGGTCTAATGAGACATGTCATTTTATTTGGAGTTACATTTAATTCTATAATTTCTGCTACTAAATCAAAACTTGCAATATTTTTATCAGGTGAAATTAACAAATATCATTACTCAGTCAAATTAATATTACGCCATGAGACATCTGTAGAGCACCAACATGCAAGACGAACTTCCTTTTCCTTGCAGTCTAACGAAGCCATCCTTCTTTTGCGATCGTTAGTGAGCATCCCGCATCCCGCATAAAATAACTAAATATTATTTACCTGCAAGCAACATGTGGCGACATCTGTTGTTGAAAAGCAGAACTACATGCATAAAGTACTTTTGCATGAGATATATTAATTCTCGCTGATGAAATATGAAAAAAATTCTATTTAAGTATTGAATATAATTTAAAACACTCAATTGGTATCTGGCATTAGTCTCAGTAACTAATATGAATTCCGATTTGGGATCTGACGCTGTATCGAAAGAACATTGGTGTAAGTTTTGCAGTAAAGAGTTTATCTTGAGAAAGAATAAAAGACAACACGAGAAGAATGACTGTGTTAAAAATCCACTGCGCAATATGATAAGTTGTGTTCGATGTAGCAAGTCGTTTACGCGGAGAGAGAGCCTAAAAAGACATGGCAGAACTTGTAGCGCCAAGCCTGCGTACAAGCTAGAGGACAACGATGAATCTACTAGCCTAAGGAAGAGTGATCTGCATTACGACAATAATTTTCTTGGCTCTTCCGATCTTGACAAAGAACTTAAATTGAAGAAGGTTGATGATTTACGGAAGAATGAAGACAATGGAAGAATCCTTAACGTGAAAAGTGAGAATATATTCCAGCCGAATTCAAATAGATCTTTCCTACTTTGTAAAAATGATGGACTCCTAAAAAGGAAACATGAAGACGATGAAGACACTTCAACATCATCAACATCGAATTATTACGGTAAATTAAGTGAAGACGATTCCTTCTACGGTGATTGTTACAGTGACTCTGAGGCTGTTGACAAAGACATAGACTATGATGAAGCACCTAAAGCTGCCAAGATCGAAGAATGTGGCGGTGTCCTGAGACCGAAACGATGGAAACGACGTGATATATTAAATAAATCTGATCAAGCTTGTGATGATCACCGTCTCAAACATGAAAGTTACCCTGAGGTTGGTGGTAAAACGGAAGACACCAGAGATCATAATATTTATTATAAAGGTGCAAGGAAGATGGTGGTAGAAGAGAATGATTACACATCATGGAAAGATCCAAACATATTGGTTGACCGGCTAAGACTTCTTCATGGTTCGCTTTGTGTAGGAAACTATTCGTGCATCAAAGAAATATCCTTCATACTCAAGGAACTGAGGAATGCTGGCTACATACAATATTGACTTGTTTAACTTGCATTTGTATAATGTAAAGCAATAAAATAAAAAATTTAAATTATAAGAATGTAATGTTTCTATTTCTTGTATTATGATTTCTTACTAAGACTTAGATCTCGTAACTTGTGCTTCCTTTTTGCCTTTTTTAGTTGATGGAGCTTCCAAATGTGCTTCCTTATTCGATGATGCATCCAAAATGTGCTGCCTTTTCGTTGGCAGTGCTTCCAAATGTGCTGCCTTTTCGTTGTCGGTGCTTCCAAATGTGTTGCCTTTTCGTTGTCGGTGCTTCCCAATTTGCTGCCTTTTCGTTGTCGGTGCTTCCAAATGTGCTGCCTTTACGTTGTCGGTGCTTCCAAATGTGCTGCCTTTTCGTTGTCGGTGCTTCCAAATGTGCTGCCTTTTCGTTGTCGGTGCTTCCAAATGTGCTGCCTTTTCGTAGTCGGTGCTTCCAAATGTGCTGCCTATTCGTTATCGGTGCTTCCAAATGTGCTGCCTTTACGTTGTCGGTGCTTCCAAATGTGCTGCCTTTTCGTTGTCGGTGCTTCCAAATGTGCTGCCTTTTCGTTGTCGGTGCTTCCAAATGTGCTGCCTTTACGTAGTCGGTGCTTCTAAATGTGCTGCCTTTTCGTTGTCGGTGCTTCCAAATGTGCTGCCTTTTCGTTGTCGGTGCTTCTAAATGTGCTGCCTTTACGTTGTCGGTGCTTCCAAATGTGCTGCCTTTACGTTGTCGGTGCTTCCAAATGTGCTGCCTTTACGTTGTCGGTGCTTCCAAATGTGCTGCCTTTACGTTGTCGGTGCTTCCAAATGTGCTGCCTTTACGTTGTCGGTGCTTCCAAATGTGCTGCCTTTTCGTTGTCGGTTCTTCCAAATGTTCTGCCTTTTCGTTATCGGTGCTTCCAAATGTTCTGCCTTTTCGTTGATGGTCCTTCTATTTTTAATGTTGTTTTGACTCTAGTATTATTGTAAATGGTTCTTGATTTGACTAGCTTATTGTTCCATACGGTGCATGTATATATAAGCGAGATCTAGACAACAGGATGCTTAGTTTGTTACTGACGTCGTCGGTGTAAGGATCACCTAGTTTATTTCTTCTGGTGCATAAGTCGCGTAATTACCTGTTCTTGAGACCTCGATGGCATCTTTACCGTCTTTAACGTCGAACTCGGAGGTTGTACCATCGTCTACGGGAACCTTGACGACAGCTACGATGGAGAAGGTGCAGATCCCGTTGGCAACGACGGCGTCAACATTGGAGGAGATTTCAACAGATGTGATACCACCAGCAGAAGATAGCTTAATGACTACTGAGCTGGATGTGCAGGGAAACTCGGCGAACGCTGGTTCACCATCAATGGAAACTTCAATGGATGCCGAATCGACAACAACTAACGAACAACGGTGCTTTTACTGCAACAAGATTTTCTCAAACAACAGCAATGCTCGACGACATGAGAATAGAGAATGTGCCAAGAACCTATATCGTAAAATGTTTGTTTGTGAGAAATGTCATAAGCAGTTTGCCAGAAAAGATAATATGAAAACGCACATGAAGGCATGCAAAGGTTTTGCTGTGCGGCAGAAAGTAAAGGTTTCGTCACAACAACGATGCGTCGGTGTGCATAAGAGTATGCCTGGAGATGGTACTACTGTTGCAACGCCTGTATCTGGATCGGGTCTGAAAGGATCGTCTTCATCACCACAGTATCCTTGCAGATACTGTGATACGTCGTTCGCATTTTCCCATGATGCACGAAGACATGAGCGGAGCAAATGCACGAAGAATCCATCTCGCATTAAGTTTCGATGTGATGAGTGCCTTAAATGGTTTACTCGAATTGACAGTTTGCGACATCATGCGAAAAAATGTAAAGGTGGAGTCTGTGCTCCTACTGCTGAACTACCTGCCGACATTTCGACTCCTCGCTTTAGATTGGAGACACGAAAGCGTACAAGCAAGAAAACCGATGCTCAGCAACCGATTGTTATGACGTCTGAACATGGAACTAAACCTAAGACTGTGTTCGGAGCATTACAAGTGAACGATAATGGCTTCTACTTGGCGCAGTCTGCATTTTGTGGAACGTTGAAAGACTACTATTATCTAAATACGTACGGTGAGTCAAAGGACATTTGTAATTTTCTTGATGATATCAGACAGAAGATAATCAATCAGCTTACTGATGATGTAGCAACAAACGGACCTTTGAAATATAACTTGTGGTTGGACTGTATATATGGAAAGCCATATCCGTTCGATGACAAAGTGAAGAAGTGTGCATTCAAGACATCGGCTGCAGTAATTTACAGTTCTAACGATGTGAAGCAAACTGTTAAATACGGTATCCAGAAACTCTGTCAAGAAGAGGTGGACTATGTCTGTAAAGGTTCTGGCTGGACTCTGTCTAGTATAAACCGATTGGAGCTAAGAATTAGTCATTTCACACTGCTGCGGAACTAAATGATTATAAGATTGCTGGCTTTCGTAAGTGATCCTGTAGTAGAATATATATTATGTAATAAATATTATGTTTGTGAAAGAACTTGTGTTTTTGTTTTTTTCTCGATCCTGTCACTATTATGTTAAATTGTTATTTTTTTTTCATCGTCCAGAATCGTACCAAGGACCTAAGTCGATCTAATTAATCAGTACATTGATTGGAAATTTATTTAATGATTTCTGAACTTTTTCCGAATCTCTAGCATTAAAATTATGAATTACCAATATGTTGATGTTGATGGCTTATAGGATGATGATGACAGTAAAGGTTTTAATGTCTCTTTAAGAATGTTGAACATGGAATAATGAAATTATTATTTTTTTACATCAAATTAAACATTATTGCATCGATCGGGTATCGAACCAAGGACTGGAACTGATCGAATCAATCTGTAAATTAATGAGTGATTTATTTAATGAATTTTGAAATTTTTCCCGAATTTCTAGCTAAATAATTATGGATTTTCAAGATGGCGGCCAAATGACAAGATGGCGGGTGACACAGCAATAATAAATGATTACTGCACTCTAGCGGATAAGAATTAAACTAACATGGCGTCAGCGCACTCTCGCCGACGATAACAAGATGATGATGGCTACCAGCAGACGAAGACAAGATGGCGGACATGACATCATACTAGTTGACCTTGTTATTGGTGGTGGTAGGTTAGTCTGTAGGTGACTTCCGTGGTGGAAGGATCGGTCGCCATTTTTATTTTTTTTCGCCCTCACCGGGTTCGAACCGAGGACTCCGAGCTCTGTGTCGTTAACGTATGTTTTTTAAATATTTTTTATTAAAATTTTATTAATTGAATTTTTTTTTAAATTTTAAAAAATTTTCTATTTTATTAAAATTGGATAGTAAATTTAAAGATGGCGGGCGTAACGGAAACCTCAGCGGTGACGTCATAATCCTATAAATGGCTTAACGTTGGCTTGAGTTAAGGATGCTTAAGCCAGTTTTAGGAATTTTCAGCCGCTGGGATTTTTAAGGAATAAAACGGGAAATTTTTCTTTCGAAACGGGAATTTTTCCCTCGAAAACGGGAAATTTTTTCTTAAAACGGGAAATTTTGAGTAATTTTGAGTCATTTTTGAGGAATTTTGAGGAATTTTTGCCGCCGTGACGTCACAAATCCAAGATGGCGGAGTCGGCTCTCGGCTCCACAGCCTGAAGCCTGATCTCGGACCGGCTATTATATACTACTGACGATAAACTGATCGAAACCTTGCCTGTACCTGCCATTATATAGATGCCAGTCCTTGACTATAACTAGGAATCCGTGTACGTTTTTCCAACACAATTAGCACATGTCTATGAATACCGGGAAAGTCATGTCGGTGTTTACATGTTCGTCGTAAGTATGCCTAAATTAAGTTCATCCATGCGAACAAGTACTATGATGTTCGCGTTGTCTCTTAGGAGATGTTTTGAATACGACTGTACATCTGACATAGGTAAATGCAGTCTACTTTGGCGTGTCTGCCCATGGGAAAGTACCCACTCTTGTATTATTTCTTGCTTCTTGCACATTACATTGTCGAAAACAAACACTGCATTGTCTTTTGCTTTGCTAGGTGGCACCTAATCGGCCTTATCATTAAATGAGAAATACTCCAGGCCATTCAATGATTGTAGAGCCGTAGCTAGATGCTGGTATTTTGGCTGATGCAACTATTTGGAATAGAGGTACACAATTTGGAACTTAAGGCCGTTTGTTTCTTCCAGCAAACACAGTAGATTGCACGTTTTCCCGCAGTTGGACGGGCCCGCCTATATGCATAGTACAGTAAAAGGCAATAACGAGCCATGCCGCAATTCGCGCGTACTAAACACGTGTCATCTTGCGTAATGCTCACAGTCAAACACACTTCTTGCTTGACGAATTGCATTTTACTGGTGAAATTGTATAAATTCACACACATTTATCCTTTCTAGTCAGTAGTGCATAATGACTCGTCGAGGAAGGAACAAAAAACAATTCGGTGCAGGACTTGTGAACACGCTGATAAGCAATCTGCCTTTCGAGCTCACAGTGACGTGGGAATTAATTCTCTTAACGAAAAGTGCAAGCAGCACAATATATATATATATATACATATATATATATATATATATATATATATATATATATATATATAACTGACGAACTATATTTGCTATCAGTCAGGTGTTTAAAACCTGTAAAAATAAGACACTATTTTTTATAAGCTGATGATCCTAGTAAGAAAACTTGTACATAGCCATGAATTTATGCTATGATCATCGTTTCTTAGGAGTATGCAAAATTTCAACTTATTAAGACGTCTTTAAGTGGGTGAAAATTAAATTGGAATATTCCATTACATTCATATATACATACAAGTAGGGGCAGGAAGGAGGTTCTGGACCAATCTAAACATTGAAATGTAAACACCGCGCCAGAACCCCCCTGAGGGCCGCCATATTGTTTCATGGGGCCCCATCTTGTCTCACGGAGGCCGCCATTGTTGTTGACATTGGTTACCAGGGCGTGCCACCGTCGCAGCCACTGGAGGCCGCCATCTTTTTTCCGTCTGCTGGAGATCGCCATCTTAGTTCAGCCTTTAGTTACCGGAGCGCGCCACCGTCGCTCCGAAGGCGGGAATTGTATACAAAATATCCTGGGCGCTGAGTGGATTCGATCCCTGGGACGCACCAACGTCGTGGTTACGAGGCAGACGCCTTGACCACTAGACCACGGGACCAGATAAAGTATGGGGAATCAAATAATGTACAAATGCTTAAAAGAAGCTATGCTTAAAAGAAGCTATGTTAAAATTTCGAAAAGCAATACTAGCTATGCTCAAATTTCGGAAAGCAAACCCCCACCACACCAAAAATGCCATATTTAAATTTGGAAAAGAAAATACTGCAATGTCTTTAAAATTTAAAAAAAATATATGTCTATAAACCGCCACCACTCCACAACCGCCATGTTTTAAATTTCGAAAAAAAAAATGTCTATAAACCCCCCACCCCACAACCGCCATTATGCTTAACTGCCATGTCGTTAAATTAAAAAAAAAAATATGCTACCATACTAGCTATGGCTAAACAGTTAAATTTCGAAAATAAATCAAATAATGCTATGCTTAAATTTCAAAAGAAAAAAATAGTTTTAATAATACAGTCATTCTAGCTATGTCTATAATCCCCCACCGCCATATAAGCTATGTCTAAACCACCATGTTTCTAAAGTACAAAAATTATGCCCAAAAGAAGCAACTGCTATGTTGTATTCGAAAAAAAAGTCTCCAACCCCCACTACAAGTATGCTTAAAACACACACCCCCCACACTAGTTATGCTTAAACAGTCATATTTAAATTTCGAAAAGAAATAAAATATCGCTATGCTTAAATTTAAAATAAAAATACCGTCATGTTTATTAAATTTCGAAAATAAATAAAATCCCCGCCATACTAGCTATGCCTAAACAGTTAACTTTCGAAAAGAAATAAAATATCGCTATGCTTAAATTTGGAAAAGTATGCTTAAGCCGCCAATGTTAAACTTCGAAAAGCAAACCGCCATGTTTAATTTCCAACAGCCATATTTAAATTTCGAAATTAACCCGCCATGTTTCAGTATGCTTAAAAGCCCCGCAATACTAGCTATGACTAAAACAAACATAACCTCAAAAATCCCGTGCAGAGAGAGCGAGATGTTGCCCACTGGAGCGTCACTCGTAAACTGCGCAATTATAATCCCCACATCATATTATAAACATAATAATGTCTTTAAAAAAATGCTTTAAGTAATAAGCATAGTTAAAATATATAATATTGAGCAAACAATGTGTTAAGCATAGTTACTATTACTTTACGTTGAGTAAAATAAATATTTTAAATATAGAACATAAGCATAGTTAAAATATATAATATTGTGCAAACAATGTGTTAAGCATAGTTACTATTACATTATGTCGAGTAAAATAAATATTATAAATATAAAAAATAAGCATAGTTAAATTTTTATAATAATGTATAAACAATGTGCAGTAATTGGCTCTCGGCCAATGTGTTAAGGATAGTGACTATTACTTTACGTCGAGTTACAAACGCCGTGCTGGAAACCTCTCTCGTGCGCCGGCGACCAGGAATGTGTTTACCTGCTGGGTCACAGTGAATGTGTTTACCACAGAGAAACAAGGTCAGGCCATCGCTGCGTACAGGAAAGGAGCAAGTACAAGGAATATACAGAGGTGGAAAAAGAAAAAAATGTAGACAACACACGGGTAAAAAAGAATGTTGGTTTTATTTAACTTTAGGCCTAAAACATGTGTGGCGGACAACTCCAACCCCGAAGTCCCCGCCAACTCTTCAACTCTTCGGCCGCAGCGAACGCGCGGTCGAGCCATCGCTGCGGCCAACTTCAGGCTTACGTTCCCGCAGTGGCTGTGGCCCTCCCTCCACCACCTCCTCCATAAAGAACAGCTCGGCTATCTCTTTCGGTATAAGGGCCGACATATCAGCACATGTTGATACAGCCATCTCGTGTTGGGGAGATCTGCAGAACAATACATACGCAGTAGCTACAGCATAACCCAAGTGTGTAAAACATTTACGTTAAGATTTGTAAAGAGAGAAAATAAATATAGTGTAAAATAAATTACGTTAAGATTTGTAAATAGAAAATACGTTAACGTTTGTATAAAATATGTTAACATTTCTTTTTGTAAAATAAATTACTTGTGTAAAAAAATTATGTTAAGACTTGTAAAGAAATAAATAAATTAAACTAGCCTTTGTAAAAGAGAAAAATTAAACTATACAAACATGTGTAGATAATAAATGTCATGTTGTAATACCCCAAGTGTCCTAAGAATAATTAAATAATAAGGAAAAAAGATTTGGAAACTTTGATTACTGGGGCCCTCAGTTAATAACTATAAAAGTCAACAACAGAGGCGACAGTAGGAGTAAACAAAGAAAATTTAGGGACTCCCTACGAATACTTGGGAGTAAAAGGATCGTTATTATGTATTAAATAAATAAAAACAACTGTTACGTCTATAGACTTCCTTATTTTATTAATCATTGTTCTTTCTTTTTTATAGATAAATTTTCTTTAGTAACATCTGTTTTTAATTGTTAAGTGATCTGACATAAATTCCTCACAATTGCACTTATTATATGATATTCCTTAACGTTATTTATGAGAGGGCCGGCCCTGAAAGTATAACAAAAATTACAATATTTAAAAACATGAATGAAATCAACATTGGTAACTTTAAAGGTTGTACATATAGTCCTTGCAAAACATAATATAAATTTCTTCTCTTTGAACTGCTTTTACTGTCCGCTGTCTTAACTGGGTTACACTATTCTTTTGAGTTCGTGAATAAAATGATAGAATTATGCGGGTATCACCCGGGGCTGTAGGTAGACTGTGATTGAGGTAGTAGGCCTAAAGATGGTGGATTCTGCACAGGAACCGACTCCAGAGGTTGGTCCTGGCGCTCAGGAGAGGGCGTCTCGTATCCGAAGACTCGAACCACGACTCGCGGTAGACACGGAAGTCATCATGAGTTAAAAAATATGTATATATAATTTTTAAAAAAAACTAAGGTTCTCTACTTTCAACTAAAATACTGACTGGTTAATAATAATTTTAGATAGGGACTCCATCCCTTTAGTCTGAGAAGACTACATAATATACGATGCGATGTCGATGATTCGCCGAAGATCGCAGATACAAACAGTACCAGTCAGTCAATCGTACTGCGGCTGTCAAGCCTGAGATGGCCTTGAATTCGGTTAACGTACCCGAGCGGTCGTCGCTCCTAGCCTCTCTTCTGAGAAGAAAGGGTGGGTGAGCAGGAGGGGGATGGCTTCAAAAAATGCATGGTCTGTGGGACACAAGGCCCACGTGATCCTCCTGTCGTGTCTTGCTGCTAGTGAACCTTATACCGATTCGTGACAGAGTAAGCAGGGCTCAGCACTGCTTCACAAGCTGCTGTAGGCAAAAGTAGACCGCGAAGAAATAAAGTTACTGGCCCCCAACATGCCTGGAGGCGGGAGAAATATTAGCCAGAATGCTAGGCTAGCATGAGGCTGGGAAAGAAAATCAGCTCGCCTCTGAGAACAGAGGCTGAGGGCCTGGCCGTAAAGAAAATAAGATGAGAAAAAAAAAAAAATTTATAAAAATATTTCAGATTACAAAGTTAAATAAAACGTGCCTAAATCCCTAATTTACAGCACAATGTTTAAAATAAATTATGTTAATACTTGTAAAGAAAAGAATAAATTACATTAGCCTTTGTAAAAAAAAATTATATAAACATGTGTAAAAAATAAATTACATTAAAATCATTCTAGCTTTAAAAAATAATTACATAAATTATGTTAACATTTCTTTTTTGAAAAATAAATTTCTTGTGTACTGTGACATACCAATAGGTTATTCTCCACGTGCAATGCTGGGAGGATCGGAGCGCTAGGCCACCCCATCACTCGGAGACGACAGCATAGCTGAATGTAACAATGGGAAAGGGCTAATCGTGGTCCGGGGAAAGGCGTAGGTCCTTATGTCCCCAAGGTAGAGTGCTGACACCGTCTTCAGAAAGCCAACGCTTATCATCTCCTGAAGACAATGCTACCTTGGTCACACGCTTTGTAAACACAGTGTGGCCTCGCGATCGGAAATGGTGTTGGGTTGCGAGAACCCGTGAATTTTGAAGCAAGCATTCCAGGTATTGAGGAAACAGGAGTGAATGCAGTGCGCTGGTCTTGATTCCCTTGGCCTTACGCGTAGAAGAACCGTCCTCCATCTGAAACGCGTAAAGCTTCGGGCGAAGACCAACAAACTCCGTGATGATATTGCCAGCGGCCTCATCCTTGATTACCCCCGTTACACCCTTATTAACCAAGGGGAAGCATTGCTCATTACCTGGAGCATAATTTGAAGTGTCGAAACGGGAAGCTAAATCGGGGCGAATCGAATCGTAAATGTTGTCACACACAATGTGGTAAATTAACGAATCCGTATCCATGTACAGGAGATGCAGAGACTGTGGAGGGAATTTATTTTGCATGTAATTATAGTGAAAATCGTAGAGGACTAATTTTGATAAATCTAAAATGGCGACACCTGTGTACAATGGTCTATCAAAGGTAATCGTCCCTTTTTGCATCTCTATGAGGACTAAACTCTCATCGATGATTCGCCGAACCATGAATGTCGGACAACCAATCAGCTCAGCCGCCCCATAAATGGAATCGTATCGGGAAGCGATGCGTATATCCTTATGCTTTCGCGTATTTTCCAAACTTTTTCCGTAAACCGAGTTCAACAGTAATTTAAAAAACGATTTCTCAAAGGGGTTCGCAGCCTGGGCACGACGCTCAGCATTAAAGGCTATATAGTCCCTCATCCAGGCCGCCTGCGCAAACCGCAGCACGCGGTGAACCTGGCCGATGACCGCCCCATACTGAACGTAGTGCCGCAGTGACTTGGCATGGACAACATATTTAGTACACGGCGCGAGAGTTAACAGTAATTTACTCATACGCCCGTTTGGCGGTACGCCATTCACAGGGGCCAGAGGCAGATCTGATAGGCGATCGTGACAATCATCGGGAAAGGTCAAATCTACTTCCGCGAAAAATTATGTATCACCATCGATGTCAATGGTGTTGAAATCCCAACTCGTATACTCATCCCTGGGAACCCATTGGAAATTACCCACAGGAAGCTTATCCAACATTGTGTGAGCATACAGTGCGTTTACATCGAAATAACAAATGTACGAAGATGGAAGGTTCGGGTCGTGACTGGACATGTAGACATTGTTAGCTTTCGCGTGACGTCGACTTACATTTGTAATACCTCCACGAACGGCAGACTCTAGGAAGAGGTATATGTCCGGGTCGGTCACAAGTTCAAGACGCACACCAGTTTTAATTAAAAGTGCATCCCATGCGAGCGAGGGAGCAGTAATGTGATGTGCAGGATCAAGCGAATAATGCTGTAGGCAAACGAAACGAAAAGATTCGAATATGTCGGACAGCAAACAAGTATCCACCTTAAGGTAACTAAGTGCGTACTCTTTCAATGTGGCACAATGGAATACGTCCGAAGCCCTTTGAGCGTGAGTATAGTCCAAATCACTCACGTCCGTGCCACTCATTACGTTATGGAACGCATCCTTTGGTGGTAGCGAGGCAGTCTGCAAATGTTCACTAGACTTAACAAAGTCATAGGGAAACACACCTTTACGCGTAGCTAACTGAAACTGTGCGTCATCCGGAAACATTGAACGGGTGAGTTTCAACTCCTCCGGCGTAAGATTGCCAGCGAGAGTTTCAGAGATAAATTTAAAAAGTTAAGTGAATCAATAAATCGAAGACGCACAGTGCGCACGCCCCCTTGCGCATTACCTGAGACAGGTATGTATTTAGTAATACATTTGTAACTCTCTAGTGTTATGCCTAATACTTTGACCTCGCCGGGATTCTCCACAACAAAGGAACCGTCCGGCTGTGCAATCCGCCGCGAAACTAAATGCTTCATTAAAAAGTGGGCATCATAATTTTGCAAATTATGGAATACCACGACAAGCTGTTTCTTTTGCATCCTGAAAGCCAGGTTGCATTTTGAATGGGCATAACCACGTATTTAACCAGTCAAACAAAGTATCTTACCCCCATACTTTTTTCAAATGTAAGCGTAGTGTAATCACCTCGTTTCTAAAGTTGATTAATTTACCGTTCTGGTCTACCACTCTAATAACCAACTCTCGTATTTGTTGCACAGTAACCGGACTGTAAATTAGTGTTTGAGGCGTATCACTGAGCTTATATCCTGGAGGAACGTTCGGGGTAAATTCGTGTATCGTACTGTTTGGTTTTCCATTAAGGAAGCTGTGTCCAATGATATTCGCCGTGATTTTAATCACATTTACCGGCATCACGTTTACAGGCTGGGTCGACTCGTGAATTTTATTCACCTCGTAGACTTCCGGTTCGAATCCAAGCATCGGGGCTAGGGAACAGTCGCCGGTGCAGTCGTTTTGTGCATTGCTGTGCAATACGCATTGTAGAGTGTTTGGATTACCTTTAAACGAAAACTTACATCTGTGGGTAGGTGTTGTTTAATATACGTTTCAATGTCTAAGACTTCGTAGGAGCCTATTGGTAATTTAATTTCTCGCGTCATCTCTTCGTTCTTCAGCTTGTACCTAAACATCCGGTTGTTTTCGTCCACGTTCGGGATGGAATTGTATACGGTAAAATCCACGAGAGAAAGCTGCCATAACCCGTCACTTACGTCGATCGGTGGGAAGTGTGTTGAACACAGTTCCGATGTGTTTCCACTTAGTATTAGCGTGATGGACATGTTCTTTCGAAGCAGGTTCTCTTATATACCGAGATGAGAAACTTTATGCACAAGTGTCCGCAGTTGAATGAGTTTAACTTTTGCTGTCTATCGTAATTATATGTTATTTTGCAGACTCTCAGGTATCGCTGCATTTCTAAAGGGGGCGGCAGGTCTCCAAAACTATCGCAATATCGAGCCGTACAACCGGCCTTGGCATACGCTACCCAATGCGTTCCGGGCCCCTTACTCGTATCTAAATTAATAATACTGCTCTCGTTGTGATATGGTTTTGTGGGTAATTTATCCTTCATAAACACATTTCTAAAATGTGGAATTTTTAATTTCATAATTGCTGTCTTTATGTCTGTGGTGGTAAGAGCTCACTTTGGCAGGTTACTTTGTATCCTCATTTCCTTTTCCCACCCCTCTTCCTTCTTCTCCGCTTGACCCCTCCCCCTGACTTTGGGTAGGGACGCAGGTATAGGCCCGAACCGTTTTTTGCAAGCGCCCGCATTTTACTATTGTGCTGTGCGTTGTTTACGGTCTTGGCTATACCCGCCGCTCCGCCAATCAAGCTGCCTAGCGCTGCCAGCGCTGGGAAAATGAAAGGTAGTAGCCCGCCTTTTTTCGCGCGGTTTTTCTTTGTTGAGACACCACCGCCAATCTTACGTTTCACTCTCATCATCTTATTGACTCCCCACGCTGCAATCTTTTCACCGAATTTCGTTGCGGGATTCTTTGCTATTTGTGCGGCTTGGTTCGCTAATATACCGTCGGCTATATGTCTGTTATTACTTTTAGAATAGCTAATATCGTGGAGACGACACGCCTCGTCAAGGGAGTTGACTCCTGTATCCCCGCGTGCTAGCCTCTTGGCGAGTTTCGTTCCCGGGCTGCAGAAATTATATCCTGGCAGATGTACTTCTACTGGCAACTTGTTAATAACAGAGTTTATTATTCCTCCACCTCTTTGTACCTTCTTTCGTGTACAACGCATAACACTATACTGATTCGAGTTGGTATAAGTACGCTGTTTTTATAGTTTTCTGTTTAGTTGCATAATGGAAGTAGTGCCACAGCGCGAGTAGCTGCCTGTGCGGATTACACAGGCTGATGAAGCCAGTGCTCGCGAGTCGCTGCATGGTTCTTTATTACCTTCGACAATAAGATGTTTGATTGTCGATCCATCCGAATGCGGAAAAACATGTGTCCTACTTAGTTTACTCGAGGAACCGAATGGTCTTCGGTTCGAGAATGTTTATCTATATTCAAAATCGCTGCACCAACCAAAGTATAAACGGCTGGCTACGGTTCTTAGAGCGGTGGAAGGTTTAGGATTTTTCCCGTATACGGAAAATGCTGATGTGGTACCTCCTAACGAGGCCAGGGCCAATTCGGTGTTTGTGTTTAACGATATAATGTGTGAGAAACAAGGAATCATACAACAGTATTTTTCTATGGGTCGACACGCACATGTTGATTGTTTTTACCTAGGTCAAACTTATGGCAAAATACCTAAACATTTGCTTTGTGATAATGCGAATGTTATCGTGCTCTTCCGCATTAATATGCTTAATTTGCGACATGCCTACGATGATCATGTAAACAGTGATATGGAGTTTCGCACGTTTAAGGAAATGTGCTTCTTGTGTTGGAAAAATGAACATGGTTTTCTTGTTATCGTAAAGGATTATCCTTTACTTAATGGCAGGTATCGTTGTGGTTTGATCATTTTATTGTTGCGAGTCATTGAATGATGTCCTACAGCATATCAAAGTTTGGAGGTGGTCCTCTGAAACGTCAGCTTGACTTGTGTATATCTCGCGATCTTGATGGGAATTGCGGTTTGGGCAGAAAACTTTCAAAGCGTGTGGGTATGCCTAAGGATGCTGGGGATGGCGCGAGTAAACATTATATCGACTCGGTCGCGAGTGTAATCACTCGCACGGTGACAGAGGAGCTGTTGCGTCGGTTTACGGAGCTCAATTCGTCGTTAGTCAATGTACGGGATGTGCAGGTTGGTATTATCGAGTTTTTACGTAATATGGAGGTGAAGGAGCAGCGGTCTGTGGACCAAATCAATTCTCGTCTGTCGGTACTGCCAACAAAGTTGGGTGATATGTATGTTACTTTGTTGGAGAATAAACCGGATATATTTGAGAATACGATTATAGAAAAGGTAAATGGTATCTTGGCGGAACTGGTATTGAAACTTACCGCTAGTGGCGCTGACATTTCGCAACATGTTTCTCAAATGGCTCGTACTATTGGTGTTGTTAAGAATGGTGTTGATGGACTGGTTTCTGCATCGACTGCGAGGACTGTTGCTAAGCGGCCCACACCTCAGAGACCGCCTCCTAAAACTTAGACATTTTGTATATAAAAAGGCTTTATGCTGTATGGTTATCTTCAGTCATGTCTGCCGAGGCAAATGCTTTAGATTATGTCATACGGAACATACGTGCCAAATATATTTTGGCTAAGCGAGCGCGAATGGAGAGGGATGCGAATAATCAGGAAATGTTCAAGTCTGTTAATTCGCGTTTGGAAAGGCTTGGACAGTCGTTTGTGCAGTCTATCCCGCAACGTGATATTGCTCCGAAACAAGAGTCTTCGGAGGTGAAGCCGGAACCGGTAATGAGTGATGGTTATGATTCTGACACTAGTTTACGTCGCAATGTTATGAATGATTCATTGGGTGAATTACAGTCTTACTTACGGAGCTACAACCTTCGTTCGGGTGATGGGACCTACGGTCTCTATAAACGCAACAACCATTGGTTCTTTGGGGGATACGGAAGTATTTTTTCACGATGATAATTTAATTCGCGTCAACGAAGAATTGATACAGCCTGCTCCTGGCTTATTCGAATTATTGTTCCGCCGAGTGCCGCACACCTACTCCGATTCTGCCTTAAAACAATATGGACATTTACTAGATATTATAAATGCCTATTATAAAAGAAACGATCCTACGACAAAACGTTATAAAAGTGTAACGCATGCAAAGTTTGATATCATTAAAGGATTGTTTCCGAATATTGACTCATCTCAGCGAGGAAGTGGCTTGTTATAAAAAACATTGGATTTGCAATGCACAAAGCAATCTATTGGGACAACCCGAACCAGCTTATTGCTCGCCTCAGATTACTAATGGCCTCACAAGCTGCTGGCCATACCGGACATAGCAACGAGGTGATATCTATTCTTGAAGAGTTGAAGGAAGCTGGATATATCGCGAAATGAATGTCGCACAACGTGGGATTTCTAATGAACTGCATCGCGGAGTTCGCAGAATTTTTCCTCGTAGACCTGTGTTGACATATGGGCTTCGCGATTTATTACAGATTGATTTGGTGGAGATGATTCCATACAGCAGGATAAATAGCGGTTTAAAGTACATCCTTACTGCTATAGATGTTTATAGCAAACGTGCTTATGCGGTTCCAGTTAAACGAAAGACGGGAATATTAGTCACCGCGGCCATGAAGAGTATTTTAAATGAGGCGGGAAGTTTTAAGAATATTCAAAGCGACGCTCAAGCGGAATTTTACAATAAACATTTTCAAGCCTTAATGCAAAAGTACACAATTAATCATTGCTCTAGTTATAGCGAAGTCAAGGCGTCTGTTGTAGAACGTTTTAATAGGACTTTAAAGGATATGCTTTACCGACACAAGAAAATTAAAAGTGGCTTACACTTTTACCGAAATTACTTTCTGTCTACAATAATAGGTTCCACCGCTCTATAGGCATGGCTCCGAATGCTGTGAGGGATAACTCTTTGCTACAAACAGTATACAGATATGTTAAGAAAATCGATTCTAGACGGTTAAAGGCTCGCGTTGGGTTCGTACGTACGTATATCAAAACACAAGACGGTGTTTGAGAAGGGATTCAAACCGAGGTGGTCGCACAAAGTTTACAGAGTGGTCAAAGTTACGAATAATTTTCCACGTGTGTTTCATTTGAGTGATTTGGATAGTAATGAAATTAAAGGTGGATTTTATGGTCCTGAGATTCAAGCAACTGCGTACCCCGATACTTATTTAGTGAATAAAATTCATAAAAAGTGTGGCGAACGTTTCCTAGTGTCGTGGAAAGGTTTTCCCATTTCCGTAAAGACCTGGATTACTCACCGTGACTTTCGCCGTTAGGTTTGTGGGTCGCCCGTCATTTCCCCCCTCCGGCTTTGTTTTTCGGCCTCGCCGCTGGTGTTCGGCAAAACAACTTCCTCCCTCCGGCGTTCGCGAGCGAGTCCGGGAGTGGAGCTTTCACCTTCCCCCCCCCCCCCTCCGACCACGCGCCGCATCGGTAAACACTTTCACTAGCGTCAGGCTCTTTGTCAACAAGTCATCTGCAGACGCATCGCGGCCACCGGTGTGAGAACATGCTTGCAGCTCCCTACACAACATTTAATTTATATTTATTTTGTTACATGTCGCCGGGGTTGGGTGGGGGGTGCGTACCAGTGAGTTTTTATTTTGTGTATGCTTATTGGTACATGTTTCAGAGCGATATTTGGAGGGATAGAACCGTTTTTTATTTTAACTTTGTTTACTTTATTTAACTATGCCTAAATGGTTTATTTCTGGTGTTCGTGCCGCAGCTAATTACTTAACGCTTCATGTTACTTGTAGGGGTTCCCTAATACATTCTTGGTCGCTGGCGCACGCTCTCAGCACGGCGTTTGTAACTCGACGTAAAGTAATGCTTAACACATTGGCCGAGAGCCAATTACTACACAATGTTTTCTTAATATTGTATATTTTACCTATTACTTAACACATTGTTTACACAATATTATGAATTTTAAATATGCTTAACACATTGTTTATACATTATTATAAAAATTTAACTATGCTTATTTTCTATATTTATAATATTTATTTTACTCGATGTAAAGTAATAGTAACTATGCTAAACACATTGTTTGCACAATATTATATATTTTAACTATGCTTATTACTTGGCGTGTTGCACACACACAGTGTTGTTTTTAAAGACATTATTATGCTTATAATATGATGTGGGGATTATAATTGCGCAGTTTACAAGTGACACTCCAGCAAGCAACATCTCGCTCTCTCTGCGCGGGATTTTTGAGGTTATGTTTGTTTTAGTCAATGCTAGTATTGTGGGGCTTTTAAGCATACTGAAACATGGCGGGTTATTTTCGAAATTTAAATATGTCTGTTGGAAATTAAACATGGTGGTTTGCTTTTCGAAGTTTAACATTGGCGGCTTAAGCATACTTTTCCAAATTTAAGCATAGCGATATTTTATTTCTTTTCGAAAGTTAACTGTTTAGGCATAGCTAGTATGGCAGGGATTTTATTTATTTTCGAAATTTAATAAACATGATGGTATTTTTTTTAAATTTAAGCATAGCGATATTTTATTTATTTTCGAAATTTAAATATGACTGTTTTAGCATAACTAGTGTGGGGGTGTGTGTTTTAAGCATACTTGTAGTGGGGGTTGGAGACGTTTATTTTCGAATACAACATGGCGGTTGCTTCTTTTGGGCATAATTTTTGTACTTTAGAAACATGGTGGTTTAGATATAGCTTATATGGCGGTGGGGGATTATAGACATAGCTAGAACGACTGTATTATTTAAACATATTTTTTTTTCTTTCGAAATTTAAGCATAGTGTTATTTTATTTATTTTCGAAATTTAACTGTTAAGCCATAGCTAGTATGGTTACATATTTTTTTTTTTAAATTTAACGACATGGTGGTTAAGCATAATGGCGGTTGTGGGGTGGGGGGTTTATAGACATATATTTTTTTTTTCGAAATTTAAAACATGGCGGTTGTGGAGTGGTGGGGGTTTATAGACATATATATATTTTTTAAATTTTAAAGACATTGCAGTATTTTCTTTTCCAAATTTAAATATGGCGGTTGTGATGTGGTGGGGGTTTGCTTTCCGAAATTTGAGCTTAGCTAGTATTGCTTTTCGAAATTTAAACATAGATTCTTTTAAGCATATGTACGTTATTTAGTTCCCCATACTTCATCTGGTCCCGTGGTCTAGTGGTCAAGGCATCTGCCTCGTAACCACGATGTTTGTGCGTCCCAGGGATCGAATCCACCCAGCGCCCAGGATTTTTTGTATACAATTCCCGCCTTCGGAGCGACGGTGGCGCGCTCCGGTAACTAAAGGCTGAACTAAGATGGTGGTCTCCAGCAGACGGAAAAAAGATGGCGGCCTCCAGTGGCTGCGACGGTGGCGCGCCCTGGTAACCAATGTCAACAACAATGGCGGCCTCTGTGAGACAAGATGGCGGCCCCCATGAAACAAGATGGCGGCCCCCAGGGGGATTCTGGCGCGGTGTTTACATTTCAATGTTTACATTTGTCCAGAACCTCCTTCCTGCCCCTACTCATACATAAGGTAAAACTAATTAAAGCTAGTTAAAAGGATAAAAAAAAAATCACTTCACAGAAAATATTTATGTTTTGTTACAGTCATAGCTACTTAGTTTCTAATGACTGCGCAATTTGTACGAGTTCGTATTATGGATAGAGTCATTTTGTTAAGCCCACACATATATTGTTTTGTCACATAACAAGAGTACAGATATTTAAAATTTACAATGCAAGCAGTAATACATTGAGAGAGTACTGCAGTTTCATATATATACTAGCTGACCCGGCGAACTTCGTACCGCCTTAGCATAGCAATGATGCACTACTTTATTTTGTATAGCTGACCTATCTTAGGTATGAGTACCTATTCAATTTGAATCACTATAACTGAAAAGGACCTTACTAATTTAATTAAATAAAAAACAAAATATATATTGTCAAAATAGTGTTTATTCCATAGGATTCAATAATTCCACTAATGTTTTTTACAAATTGCTATTGAACAACTTGGCATTTTTAAGTAAACAATGAGCTCAATACCACGCGCGCTCTATAAATCAACTAATAGTCTCTGTACCCCTCACTGCTTCTCTCTACTCTAATGCTTTTTGATGAACTATATTTTTAGTTTTATGTTCAGGCGCGTAAATAAATAATGTTGATGGTTTTCCGACACGGGAACAGGCGACATATAATTGGCCATGTGAAAAACATGGATTTTCTAGGTTGATGCCACATACACTTAGCGACTGCCCTTGCGATTTATTTATTGACATTGCAAATGCAAGCCGCACTGGAAACTGTAAACGCTTAAAGCCGAATGTCATAAGGTTACTTTAAAAATATTTATATTGTACAAAGTGTTGGGTTAGTTTGGAAATAATTTTATATATGGTATATGGTTCAGTATTCTTAAATTTTCTAATTTTCCGTTAAATTTTTTCTTTCATAAGAACCTTCTCGTGACAATAACAAACACAACAAAAAAAAGAATTAGTGAAATCGGTTCAGTCATTTACGCATGATGGCGTGACCAAGGGAAATAGGAATTCATTATTCTTAAATTTTCTAATTTTCCGCACAATTTTCTTAATTTTTTCTTTCATAAGAACCTTCTCCTGACCATAGCAAACACAACAAAAAAAAAATTAGTGAAATCGGTCCAGCCGTTCACGCGTGATGCCGTGACCAAGGAAAACGGGTTTCATTTTTATATATATAGATATTATAATCACACGTTGTTATGGAGTTATTACTCTATGGACACGCCGCTAGCTCCATCGCCGTCGTTGTCATATTAACCATGATTTGTTTTGTTTACATTATTTTGATGGTTTTTTTTAAAGTGTATATTCGGAAACGAACTGAACTTAATTAAACTTAGAATGATTTTAAATCACATTTTTGATGTTGGAAATAATTTTTGGGCAATTTCAGTTAAATTTAAACATTTATTTTGTTTATGTTCCGGGATCAGTGGATACTACGCGACTGTTGATTGGTTCCGGGTAACAAGTCTTTGTTGCCCGGGCCTTTGAATTAAGTTGGCGTGGTTTCCTGAACTTTAAGGACTGATTTGGAGAGAAGGGGTCGCCATTTTCGGTTTCAAAGACGTGTAGGCTTGGCGTGGTCCTCCCTGCACCCGGCGTGAAAAGTGCTTTTATAGGGCCTTTGTGCGAGGTAGCACACTTGCACATTGCGGCTACAGTACAGCCGTGCAAGCTGCGAAAATAGGTTTTTCTCGTATTTGGCCCCGCACGAGAGATCTACAAGAAGCTGCGACGGACGCTATCCAGCATGGAGGTAGGACATATTGTTCCTGGTGATAGGCACGAGGTAAGTGACGCCGTGCCTATTGTGTCCCGCAATATCCCTGAAACCCCTGGCAAACTATTTCAAACAGTAATTAACTTTGAAATCAGCATTTTAAAACTGTTTTGTGAAATTTTCCCTGGTGAATTTGGTGGCAAACGACTAACTGTAGTGGACTACCCAGTGGTCCATGAAGTCAAGATTCCGTCTTTCCGGCTGTTGCGAACCGAGCCAAACTAATTTAATTTCCCTGAGATTACGAACATTTGTTAGGTGTGCCCAACCTAGAAGCAACAGTTATGATTTTCCTATTTTATAATTTCAGTTTAGTCATTTAAACTGGATTGGTTTTCTTTCCTTTTAAATATTAATATTAACCTGTTTATTGTGTTAATGATTTTATAATGTCTATGGATTTGGGCCAGCTATGTGTTTATTTACTATATAAAATTCTACTACTAGTAGCAGTATACTAGTATCACGGATTACAGACACAGTAAAATTACAATATTAATTAAAATATTATAATATATAGAGTATATATATAAATCCCTTTCTTTTACTACTCTTTTAAAGAGTGGCGCCCAAATGTATATATATATATATACATACTCTACATACATATTTATCTGCAGGGAAGATGAAAAAAATCGCAATGACGCGACGAAGGTCTGTAAACAATGGGATTGATTGTCTATGAACAAATGAAACTTTTATGTAAACTCACATTTAGCTGATGAATTTTTTCGAGGGTTAAAAAACGTAGATTTAGTTGTTTTTCACAGAAATACAACTATGTAACTCAAAATCAAATGTTAAAATATTTTTGCCACTAATTATATTTGTGTTATATTTTTAAAACTTATTTTTTTTAAACGTTGGTGCAAACCTTATATTGAGCTAAAATTGTTTTAAATTGATTTGATTGAATCTTGGTAAACTAAATAAAAATTTTATGAGTAATTTGACTTTTTTCAAAAAAAAACAACAACATTTATTTAGCTTATCTAAGGAGTACAATATCTATGTTGTGGTAAAAACAAGCACTCTGGAAGACTCATTTCTCAAAACGATTTGTTACATTATTTTATAATATACAGTTGTGGATGGTCAACAATATTTGCAAGTTGTAATTATTTTAAACAAAATTATAGACATTTTTCAGTTGGCTTGTTAATTTTACAGTGCCATAATATTTCATTATCATAACCAAAATACGGACTCCACACTTTAAAACATCTTAAACACTCATACGACATTAACTTAAATAATTTTTACAGTGTATTTACCTAGGCTGTGAAGTTGACCAGTGGGGTGAAGTTGACCATTTTTATGAAATTTGTTTTGTTGGCCTGACACAATCAAGGCAATGAAGATGAAAAATTATGTTGTTATGTTTTAAAATCTAGGAGAGTTTCTCTTAAAAGAAGTGATTTTGGGACTGAAATTACAATTTTAGACAGAAATTTAGAAACAAATAAAAACCAAGAAATATTTGTTATGATTAATAATGTTGTTAATACTTTATTGCTGCCGGGTATAATAAAAAAATAATTGCAAATAAAATTGCTATGTTTGCTGATTTGAGAGGATAGAAGAGTAAGTAAATAATAAAAATTGCCAGATAAATCAAAATTTCTAAGGTAAACTAATTTTATTGAAACTGTGCAGTTTATTTAGCATTTTGGGGTGAAGATGACCACATGGTCATGTTCACCCCAATGTCTAGTAATTTATGTTGAGAAGTGTCTAATTCAGAAAACAGTTCTGCCTCCTTATAAACTAAACAAACGAGGCCATTATGTGTTTCAAGAAAAAGTGATAGCAGAATGAACTAGAATGGAAATGCAGTTCAATGTTTACTAACATATAGTTTCAATTGTTATTTCCAGTAACTTACCTGTCGTTGTTTGGTCTAGTTTTTCTATTATTCACATATTAGTTAAATGTTTTATTATACTAATTAAAATATATTTTTTGGTTATTGGCTGTTTTCATAACTTGTAGGTTCCTCTATTTTAGGAAATAACCATCAGTCATATTCTGGAATAGCCTAAATGATAATTTTTGTAAAATATCAATTCAATTATTTTCCAGTTTTGCGCACAAGTAGTTTAAGTGAAGTCTTAACTATTGATAGGTGGGTAAATAAATCTGTTCACTTGAGTTTTCATTGTTGGCAGTCTAAATAAATAACACTTTATTTTGTTCTAAATTGTTTATATATTTTTTATTAAAGAGTAAAAATTCAAAATAAGATTTTTTTTCTCAAAATATTTTTTTTGGTGTTTCTCTTACATATAATGTAGTCAACTTAACCCTAATACTAGCAAGGTGAAAATTACAATGAAAATAAACTTAATGGTCACATTCACCCCACTGGGGTTGAACATGACCAATTACATAAAAAAATTAAAAACATCATTAAAATATTAGTAATTTTTTCTTTCAATGACAGCATTTCAGAAAACAAGTATAGATCTATACACGTACATAGTTAGATAAATAAACATATTAAAATTTGTTAGCAAAAATTCATTATGAAGATGAAATCTGGTCACCTTCACCCCAACTGACGGTAATGCAAGAATGCAATGATGCATCAGGCAAAAACACAAGACATCTACGGTAGTTTACAAAAGTAATATCGATGACTATAAATCGATAAAAAAATTTAAACGGGCTTCTTTTATAAATATTTTTTTATTATAACTAATGTATTTTTTAATATTGATATTTAATATCATCATTCGTTTCCATTTTGCTTAGGTTTAATAAGTGGAAAAGTGATATCGTGTAATTAAAATAAATTCGTACCCTTTTATACTTGTAGCATCTGCGTCTCTAAAAGTCTTTGAAACACTTCACTTCTAATATGTAAGATGGATTGAAAGAAGCGGCTTGCTTGTTTTAAAAACGGATATTGATCACGTAGAAACTTTAATTTTTGTGACTTGCGTTTCTTGAGTAGTTTATAAATCCAGCTTAACAGGCGATAAATTAACTTTCATCGAAAAAACTTTGATATTAAAATTATATGCTTGAATTTTGTATGCATATCAAAAAACACGTTACACCACTAACATGACGTTCAACTTTACAGTGTTAAAAATTTTATCTTTTATTTTACGGAGAACGCTGGTTACATAGTATACAAACGGTTATTTTCTTAATTTCTTGAGTGCCAATTTTAATGACTTTGACCATGTATCACAAATAATAATCTTCTGGTAGTAAAAAAACATTCAACAACTTGTTGAGTCTTTCCTTTCCCTTGCGTATTTACAAAGGAACATATAATTGTGTATATATGTGGTAGTTTCTACGAAGGTCCAGCTATCAGAGATTCCGAAGAACTTTTCGTTTATTTGAGGCAAATATTTGAATGGCCTTTAAAATTTACGGTAGTATCTAACAGTGTACTCACGCACACAACTAAAGCTGTTTCCCTTGCTATAGACCATCTCACGTTTGGATTGAATTACACGGCTTATGGCGTGCGCTGTTGCCAGATCTCTAACACGTTACGAAGAAGCTCAGGTGGATGTAATCCTTTGGCATCATGAGCGCACCAGAGCCATATTAAGAATCCATTTCAGTAATTTATAGTGTTTCAAGCCTATTCCTACTATCACTCTGGTAAATCTTCCAATAAGCTTCCTATTTTTAACTTAAAACAAGCAACAATTTACACACATTAATTGATACGAATTTCTACGAAAATTGTAACGTTCACTTGACAAATAAATAAAACGTATCGAATACCTTTCATTTCAAGCACTTATCATATTTAGCAACAGCGCACGCAAAATCTAGGACATCTTACTGCAGTCATGTTTGTAAGAAAAAGAAAGTCCCCATTTACTTCCAAACTGCTATCTAAGAGCGGGACGCTCTATAGGCGAGGCATTTGCTTACCGGCAACCGATATGTTAGTTTTTTGATGCCTGCCATGGTGGAATTTTTTATTTTTTTGCTGGTGACGAGTTTTCAAACTGTAGTTTAGGCGCGAAAATACGCTGTCCCTCTCTCTCCCTGCAGACATATTCTAGTCAACAAGAGAGGGCGTTGGCTGGGGCAATAAGCCGAAAAGTGTGCTGCGACAGCACGTTGAATTCCCTCCCACCCCGGCCTTCCAGGAGAACCGTTCCGACGTTCTCAACTTTCCGAACGGGGAAAGTGAAGGTAAACTCGGCGGGAAAGGGTGGAAGAAAGAGTTTTTTTTTTTGGGGGGGGGGAGATGGTGTGAATGGTGGGGCGTCTTAACACGTGTCGCCGACAGTGGCTGCTCCGGGAGGAGTGGGCAGCTCAGCCGCCTGGAGGGAAGGAAATAAAAATCTCTGGTTACGGACGACGATCTCAAATCCGCCTTCTCTGCTGTAGTATTTATTTTCTTCTTGCGAGGACCAGAGCGGGGGTGAAACAACCACCACACTATCACCTTACCCTCTCCCAACACTCACTTCAGGGAGATCTCACGGCGGCCGAGTCGGAGAAGCTCTTCTGGACTCGCCCGACGTTCCACCGTGCGAGAACTCGAACCACCTTCATTGAAGTGCAGCATGTTAGCGCTCTCGGTATACGGCCTACGTTGGAACTTATTTCATGAATGGAACGGAAGTCACGTGGAACGGGAATGTATAACCTCGGTGCTGTCGTGTAGCAAATAGCGAAAACCATAGCGTAAATTTCTTGTATTAACTCGTTAATGAGTTTCAACAATATTTGTCAGTATTTTTTAATAAAATTTCATGTCGAAAATAAGGTCCAAAGCCGATGTTAAATATGTTTTTAAGAATTTTTTTTTAAATTTTATCAGAGCCTTTTCATTATATGATTTAAAATTTCTGTCTGCTAATAAAATAATTCAATAATCAACGTAGCTGCTCCGGCAGCGATTTCTAGCGGCGGGTGCGGAATCTACCTGTGATTAGCGTCCAGAATTGTAGTTGAAAACACAATTTATGTACATTTATCACTCTCGGCATTATTTTTAAGAATTATACTTTGAATTTCTCGTCAGATTGTCCTATTATAAGTGTACTTGCAACATAAGAACACATTAATTTGCTCGTTACCGTGGTAAGATGTTACACATTTCTGGCGAGTACTAAAAGACTCGCTTACATGCTTTTTCTTAACTTTATATGCCTTTCTAAAAATTAATTTTGGGACCTTAAACTAAATTTAAATACAGTTATTTCCTTATGATGCGATTAATTATCAACATCCCTGCTTTTATGTGGTTATAGGCTAGTTTCAGGTGACTGGGTGGAGGTTTTCAAACAAAACATAACCCGAATATTACAATACAAAAACGCGACATGCAGAGGTACTTAACCTGGGATTAAAACCCAGAACCCCTCACATACAATCAAGAGCGGAGCCAGGCATATGAAGAGAGCCAAGTAGCTTCGGCTGCCAAGACAGTATCCCAACTGCAGTGCTTTCCAAGGCGCGCCCAGCGAAGGAAGAAGCGCTGCAACAAACTCGAAGAGGGATGTGAGGAGGGAGAACACAAAGGAGGTGCTTACACCTCAGACATATGAACACCTATCTATATCAAAACACTAACTTACAACATAAGCATATTACAACCTCACAATAAAAATGAAGATAAAGATATACTCACAAGTTAAATAAGCATAAATAATGCACAAAGGATTATTTCATATCTTTACAGTTACGCATGGTAAAGCTTCAAATGTGAGACATGACATTTTCTCTGCTTACGCCTACGGCCTTGCTGCGACAAAAGTACTGTGTTCCTCCCCAAAAAACGCGAAATGACGTAAGGTCCTACGTAGGGCGGAATAAATTTGGATCCTACTTGATTACCTTTAGAAGGGAGAGAAAAATTCCTGGCCAAAACTATATCTCCAGTGGTAAAGGGGGGATCTAACCTACCACTGTTATACCTGTCACAAACAGATTCTCTAGCTTTCTGAAGATTACATGCTACTGAATCTAACACTTTCTCCATGGCATCCTGTTCCAACGGACTGTCAATGGAGAGTAAACCCCAAATACTTAACAGAGGATGGGTGAGCTCTCGTCCCAAAAAGGGGACGGAAGATGAGAATCCTGTGGAGGAATGTACAGCACTATTGAGAGCTATGTTGATGAATTCAAGATCACGATCCCAAAAGGTGTGGTCGTGGCGGTAGTACAGAGTGAAAATGGACTTTAACACCTTGTTAACTCTCTCAGACATGTTGCCCTGAGGAAAGTAAGCACTGCTGAAGACAGGTTTGATGGCTCACTCAAGGCACATCTCACTCCACTCAGAAGATCTAAAATAAGTGGCGTTATCTGAAACAATCACTGAGGGTGCACCAAAAAACTTCCAAACATGACGTCGCAATGCTAAGGTTATAGAGGAGGCTTTGAAATTACGCAAGGGGAGCAAAAACATAAATTTAGAAAATATATCCACCACAACAAGCAAACAAGTGTTTCCTAATTTAGAACATACCAAAGGTCCAAAGATATCTACATGCACCGTATGCCAAGGAGCGACGGGTAGATCAGCATCATATAATACTAATTTACTATTTTGAGGTGGTTTGGAAACCTGACACTCATGACAACGCCTAACATACTGACGCACATCCTCTCGTAAGCTAGGCCATGCAAAACGGTTGGCGATCTTCTTGAAGGTCTTTTCCATACCTAAATGGCTACACAAAAAGGCATCGTGATAGTAACGAAGTACCAATGGACGTAACGAGACCGGAACAAAAACCTTTCTAGCACGTCCTGATTTACCGGTGTAGTAAAGAAGACCCTGTTCACTCAGGTAGGGAATCCTACTTCCTGATTCTATCTGCTGTTTCAGACTCAGACACTCGTCATCGGATGCTTGTTCCTCTTTAATATTAAGATAGGACTGAGGAAATACACGACAAACATTAGTCTCAGCGATGTCAGGAGATGGAATGACGCAGAACTTATCTGGATCAAACATGCACGAGAGGGAGTCGGCTACGATGTTATCCGTCCCTCGTACATGGTGAATTTTAAACCTGAAACGAGACAAACGAAGGATCCATCTGCCTAGTTTTCCTAGCTGGTTAGGATGATTAAATAACCAACTCAGGGCCTGATTGTCGGTAAAAAGGTCGAATTCTGAGCCCTCTAGATATGACTGAAATTTCTCAACTCCAAATACACAAGCCAACGCTTCTTTCTCGTACACACCCAGCTTTCTCTCACTGTCTGAGAGTGTGCGGCTGGCGTAGGCAATAGGATGAAAGGTATCGTTTATGTGATGGCCTAAAATGGCTCCTAGCGCGAGTGAGGATGCGTCCACGTACAATGAAAACCTCAAGTCAAAATTAGGCTGAACCAGAATAGGTGCAGAAGCTAAACAGTTTTTTAACATATTGAAAGATTTTTCCTGTTCAGAATTCCATTCAAAAGGTGCGTTATTTTTACGCAGTTTATTCAGTGGGGCTGAGACTTGGGCAAGATTAGGAATGAAACGGGCATAGTAGCCTAACAAACCTAAAAAACTCTGTACTCCCTTTACGTTCTTAGGGCGAGGAAAATTGATTATTGGGGCTACCTTGTCGGGGTCCATGAGCAAACGGCCATCGGAAACCACAAATTCTAGGAATTTAACTGATTTCTTTCCCAGGGTAATCTTGTCGGGGTTTGCAGTCAAGCCTGCATGCTTTAAACGAGTGCAGACCTCTTGTATATGAACTAGATGATCATCAAAATTGTCACTATAAACTATGATATCGTCTAAATAATTGAAAGCATACTTAAATTTGATATCATTCAACACGTGATCCAGAACACGGCTTAAGGCTTGACTTCCAAAGGAAGCTCCCATGGGAATCCGGTTATATTGAAATTGCCCCCAAGGGGTGGAAAAGGCAGTAAAACCTCTACAGGTAGGATCAATTTGACACTGGTGAAAACTGGCATTTAAATCGATAACTGAAAAAATGCGACTTTTGCCTAACTGCTGCAAAGCCATCTCCACAGTAGGTAATCCAAAATTGTCCATAATTATTTTCTTGTTTAAAGGAATAAAGTTATGTACAAGGCGGTAATCAATACCATTCTTTTTGGCTACCAGAAAGGTGGGCGTACTATAATTAGAGACAGAGGGGGAGATTACGTCTGCTCGAAGAAGCTTATCCAGAATCTCTCTCATTTTAAGCTGTAGAGGAGGATTGGGCCTAAAAAATTTGGAACACACAGGTATGTTGTCTTTCAACTGAAATTTGTATGGTACCACATTACATCTCCCTATGCGAGTCGTAAAGACTTCCGGAAACTCGGCTACTAGGGCCTTCATTTTATGATCCTCATCACTGACATCATCCGAAACCAGAAGCTTAAACGCACTACGATCACCTGATTCTAATTTCAATGTTAAATAAGGTTAAAATTCAAATCTAAGTTCGTGATGTGAGAAATCTATGACTGCCTGCGAGTGCCCTAAAAAGTCTAATCCTAAGATGAAGGGGTAGGACAAATCAGGAACTACAAGGAACTGCCAGTCCCACGACAGGCGATCTATCTTGAAGTGTAAAACAACCATGGAATTGGAGGTGATAATGGAATTGTTAGCTACACAGATTTTAATCTCAGCCTCATGCTGAATGTGACTTTTCAAACCCGGGGTAGAGCTACTTAATTGCCCTAAAAAGGACTCACTAATCAAACTATTGGTGGAACCTGAGTCAACAAGAGCCGAAACGCTTTTATCATACAGAGAGATAGGCACAAAGAACAAACGTGAATCAGAAGTGGCTTTCATGTTATGAGAAGGATGGGTGCGCCGACCACTCACACGGGCTACCCCAATCAGTTTCCCGGACACTGATACCTATAGTGCCCCGCTTTCTTACACCGAAAGCAGGTTCGAGAAGAGCTGTCCCCAAGCGGCTCAGTACAACAAGAAGCCATATGTCCATACCGACTGCAATTGGCGCATCGAACCGATATATCTCGGGTGACTGCCCCTAAAGGCCTCGAATTAACTGTTGTGATCCCTGGTTGAGTTACACCATCCGATGAACAAGTACTAACCACATTGACCTGAGTCAACCTGCCCCGCGATGACTGATGCCCAATTGGAAAGGTGAAGGGACCTGGAGAGGCTGGTGAAGGAGTAGAACATACTGAAGGAAATTGTTTTACATAATTATTCATAGCTACAATTTTGTTGTTTACTTCGCTGCTCCAACGACGCAACTCCAACATATTTGTAGGAGCGGTTAACATGACACTATGCTGTAAAATCAATGGTGAAATATTGTTAAGGATGACCTGAACTAATTGCGCTTCTGTTAATTTTAGCTCTAAAGCCTCGGCATGTCTGGACACTCAATTGATAAAATCGGAAAGACTCTCTTGTGGTCTCTGAAACCTGTAGACTAGTTCCTGTTTACATGCTTCTAAAATGCGAGGAGGACAAACCAGGGAAACCACACTAGCCTTAAAGGCGCTAAAAGTAAGCTGAGATGTAATTGCTTCCGCGAGTAAAGGTAAGAAGGCATAAACGCATTTCCCCAAATATGCCTTCAAGAAATCTGACTCACCTACTAACTTTAACTTGTGTACTCTAGCCGCTTCATGAAGCTGAGACAGAACAAGTTGTGGGGAACTACCTTCTAACCTAGGCAATCCCTTTAAAGCATTAAGGAAAACCTTTTGATCTAGGCTAGAGGGAGCATGAGTCTCGGTAGTGGCGGAAGAAGGAGCTGCGGGAGTATCTACATTGGCCCTTAAATGATTTATTATTTTAACTCTAAGTTCTTTCACTGTTTCGGACTCATCAAACTCTATTTCATTTTCATTCAAATAATCAATAAGATCACTACGTTTTAAAGTATATACCCAACCTACAGGGGCCGCAGAAGTTGCCATGTCTCCCGAGTGCGCACACCACCAAAAAAGATCCAGAACCTAAATCCTTACACCTCCACTATAATTGCTCTTAAGGAGCATAGTGACGCAGCTTGCGCGAGGTATGTTCAAAACGTCACAGCATCCTTCAAGCTGAACCAGCCAAGGATGATTAAAAAAAAAAAATTGTAAAAAACCAGGTTTCTTAAGAAAGCAGGAGGTGTAGGGGTAATTACGGCGCACCATCTAAAGAATAACCCAAGATCTATGCAAGACTAATATTTATTCACATTAGCAACAACCTCTAACATAACAAATATATAAACCGATGTCTCAAGCGTAACAAAGAATTAAAGGTTAATACCTTAAGTTGTATTCTTAGTAGTCCATCATGATTAAATGATCAAAGAATGTTATCCTAGCTTTTACCATAAAGACACACATACGATGCGCAAGACATATGTGTATACAACTAGGTATACTTTAAACAAAACATCTAGATCATGGCACAAAAATTACCATCAGGTGGTGACGCAATCGGTAAACGAGATTAGAAACCAATATCTGTAAACCAGCCTACTTTAACCAGGTATGTATAATGTTTCCCAGTGACCTGCAGTCAGACCAGATATTTAAATCAAAATGGCGCGCGAGCCATATGGTCATGGGCGAAGAGAGAACAACAGATAATAAACGAGAACTTAGAATGTGGCCAACGAAAGGGAAAATTGACAAACACAACTTTAGGTTAACTAGCCACTACATACCAACACGCACTATATTAAAGTTCTATTTTTACTCACGCCCATGACCACGGCTTCGACGTCATTAAGTGCACACACCAAACGTCAAGGCAGACTGCAGGTGACGACACCGCTAGTAGCGGGTTTATATACTAATTAACTAGGGGCGGAGTAAGCACACTGGAAGGGGGGAAGGAAGGGGGGAAGTAGCCCGAACCTTCCAGACTGAACTGGCTAGACCGAGCTCACTCCAGCGGAGGGGAAGCAAGGAGCGGCAAGGGAGGTGAGAAGGAAGCAACCACAGACACAGAGAGCGCAGTAACGTAGCAGCCGGAGGACAGTGAGACGTGAGTAGACACGTAGCAGCCGGCGGACAGGTGAGACATGCGTAAGCACGGCTCAGGGTATAGTTGTTTTCATGTAAACGTATAAATTTATAGATATATGTAATTTAACATGAATATTTATTTTCCATTGAAAATACAGTGAGAGTGTACGGGTAAGATGACAGGTTGCACAGCGAGAGGGCCTCAGCTTCAGCACTGGAGGATATCCCCGGCGGCCTCCTCGGGGCCCGTCACGTCTGCGGTGACGGTCCAGCGGCTGACAGGCTCTCCCGAGGCACGGCGCTTTCTGCGGCACACCCCCCTCACCAGCACCATTCGTCGCAGACCATGTTCCACCATCCATCCACCTCCGCCGTCTTGGAACCCACCCGTCAGCTCATTCACACCAGCACAGTTGATGAAAGATGTGAAGCCAGCAAACAACCTACCCATCTTCTGAGATCACTAAGAGCCCAGGTCAGGCAGCTCCACTGAAGCTGCTTCCGCTGGTATTCGAACCCGCGAACCCGAATCACATTCACCTATAACACACCACCCCCCCCCCCTTCCCAACAGCTTTTGAAATTGCTTCCAGCAAAGCTTGGGTTAGAGTCCTGACTGCAACCCACGCACACCCCAGGTCACCCAAACATCCGTTATTTTCACCACCATTAAAAACAAATGTATATTGTCACATCTAGGGGCAGTGGGCGGCAATCCGCGGCCTGGAACTCTTCGCGGGCCTTGGTTCGATGCTGGGTTCTGGCAGTCGGACCTCGAGGCCCGTGATGGCTGTGAAGGCAGTACAGTTGCGGCGGTGTTGCCTCGCTAAGTAATAAGTCTGAGCTGCGCGTTACTGCTTTATTTAGGGCCTGGTATACGCACTTATTTTTCATCTATTATTTCAGGTTTTACACCTGACTTGAAATAGATACGTAATATAACCATATTTAATTGTTCACAACAGGTTTCATTTTGTATTAAAAAATCTTTATTTAAATGTTCATTTATGAACTTAATGGATATATTAATGTCAGTCCTAGCATGTAAAGAAAGGATGGAGTCATGTGGTACACAAGATATAGATTAATAATTCGTATGTAGCCTTTATTTTGTATTAACTTATTTTTGTTATATCGTTAATGAGTCAATTAAAAATCAAGGCTTTTTTCAACCATTGAAACTTAAGTTTATCAGGATTTTGAAAAAAAAAACGATTTTTATTGAGTTAATGAATTATATATATTCAAAATTACAAGATCAAGGCTACATACGAACGGTTAATACAAAATTGCATACCACACGAAATCATGTTTTCACCACACACTAGGACTGAAAAAAATTGCCTTTAAGTTGATAAAAACCACTAAATAAGTACTTGTTTATTAGTAAAACCCTTATGTTAACAATTAAAAATTAATATATTATGCATTTATTTCAAATAATGTGCAAAAAAAAAAAAATTAGAAGCTTAAGCAGCTATTCTGAAGCATGGGGAGTTTAGCCATTATTCCAGAAATGGCTCGCCGCTGCCTCCCGCAGTACAGAGCAGAAGGCTTCGCTCAGCATCCTGTCCTGGAACCCGGGAAGTATATTTCCTGACTAGACCGGGCATCGAACCAAGGACCTCTGGCTCACCAGCTTCTGGTGCCAATAGGCCGGAGCCCATGATACCAACTGTATTTTTTTAAGTTTCAGTTAAAGAAGTATGGAAGGTATACGAAAGACTATCGCATAAACTCTACACATGAAACCCAGGGATAAGTGTTTTTCGCAATAAAAAAAGTATACATCTGAACGCGTATTATGCTGGAATCACAAAAAAAAGAGACAACGCGGTGCGAAGGTGATATTGTGACAGTAAAATATAACTCTTAAGTGAACACATGGCATTACCAAAACGACAACCAAAAACAAGCGATATTACATAAATTTTTTCTTGCTTTCACATACGCACCAATCATACGAGAGCCATAAATGCTTGCTGGTTCTTTAACCCACATGTTTGAGATAAATTTGAATAATTAAAATTATCATTCAATTGTAAAAATCATTGTGCACTCCTATTGATATTTGACAGAATAATTTAAAACCACACGAATAATGTCAGAATTCCTAAAGCACCAGTCTAACCATCTTCCGATAGCAAAATCCTAACACGCACTTCAGTAACGCCGCGCCCGCGACGCGGTGGAAATAGAAAATATTTTTAATTGGCAAGTGTCACGTCCGCCATTTTCGTCACGCTGATGTTATCGATGTGTCGAGGATAATTGGTTAACAATCTTCGCGCCGCCGGCGTCGCGCTGATGTGATTCCAGCCTGACGCGATACTCGAGTCCAGGAGCACCGGCGTCCAACTGCGCTGTGGATGTCGCATCACGCCACCTCACTCCAGGTTTAATAGATGGCAGTGACGAAAATATCAGCGACCATTAACCGATTAGGATGCGCTTTTTTTTAGGTCGTGCTTCAAGGTTATGAACTTATTTTTCATACCATGGCCCATTCTTTGCTACTCTGTTAAAAATCTTTCACATGTGCGTTTACCCTGTTTCTACCAAGAAACATAATCCCGAAGTGGAAATACGGCGTACATTGTACGAAGATCCAGTTATCTGGAATTACGAAGAGCTCGGTAAGTAGTATATAAAAGGGGCTCCGGACACAGGCGCCAGGCGGCGGAATGATGATTGTCGACGGCATCTTGGATTCTGACGTAACGGCGGCTATCTTGAATGACCTTGACATTCGACGTTGACCCCGGTGGCCCTATTGGATCCGCCATCATTGATCCGCCATCTTGGATTACATCATCGCCGCCATTTGGTTTTTTCGAACATACCGCTATTTTGAATTCCACCATTTCATTTTATGGACTTGAATTATGACGTCACCATTACAATTTCCGTTATGGCCACCATCATGAAAATCTTTATTTATTATCCAATTTTAATAAATATTTTTAAAATTAAAAAAATAAATATTAAAATTTTAACAACAAATAATTTAATAATGCACATATGACATGGAGCTCGGAGACCTCGGTTCAAACACGGTGAGGAAAATAAAAATAAAAATGGTGACCGATCCTTCCTCCACGGAAGCCAATGGCAGACTGACCCGCCACCATTTATGTCAAGGTAAATAATATATTGTTAGCTAGTATCTTGAACTTCCGTAATTTTAATGCTAGAAATTCAGGAAATTTTTTTAAATTAATAAAAATATTTATTAAATAACTTATGTAATGATATTTATTTTTAATTCCACCTAATAAAAATATTTTAAGTGCTGATTTAGTAGTATCAGAAATTCACTAATTAAATGTAACTCTGATAAATTGGTATGACTCATTAAGTAAAAAATCCTTCACGCCGAGATCGATGTTTCACAAATAACCATAAGCACTTGGAGAAAACCATCAGATGTCTAGCCAGGAATAATCAGGATCACTCGGAGAAAACTAACGTAAATTTTTCCTAATATAAAAATATCTCAGAAAAAATTAAATATAGTAAAAATAAAATAATAATAAAAAACCAAAAACCAAATAATGGATAAAATGTTACAAAAAATTATGGCTTGTGCAAGAACTCTATTCTTGCTCAACAACGGAGAAGTTCACAAGCTGACAAAAGCTGTTTTTGTAAATTTTTATCAACTTTATTTTGGTTTTTTATTGTTTAGTATTATTTCATAATTTAAATTGCATAGTCATATTCACAGAAATAATGAATGAAAATTGTTTTCTTAGTTCATATATAAATTCAATGAAATAATTAAGAGATGTTGTGGATTATTATTTGTATGTCAAAATAAATTTCTTAATTTTCATCTGAGAAACCAGTGATAATTACCCTGCCCAAGTGAACAAAGTAGCAGGCTCAGCTACAACGTTGTAAAATATTCTACTTGTAACACTACAATTATTTTCTGCAGTTAGTACTCAAAAGTAGTGTATAAATGGGGCTACTGGCACTGGGTTCTGGGTGAGGATTGAGGATGGGTTCAATGATCAACCTCTCTGGCGTCATGGCGGCCATCATGGACTCAAAAAATCCTGAAAAATGACTAAAAGTTCCCAATTCGCGAGAAAAATTCTCTTTTTCAGGAAAAAAAATGTCCCGTTTTGTACTGAAAAATTAAAAAATTCCGAATTCAAAAAACCTCAAAAGACTTTTGCCTTTAGAAACAACATATATTCCCCGAGATTGATTCATTTCCTCGCTGGTGGGGAGCATTAACCTTGCCACCGACCATAATATTCAAAATCTTAATTTTTGACCAAAATATTCCGAAAAAATTCAAAAAAATATTTAGAAAACTGCTTACTTCAAATGTTTAGTTACTAAATAGATTTCGGTCCTCTGTTTGATTCCCGGCGAGAGTATATCAGTAATTTATTAATATATTAAAAAAATTACCAATAAAAAGTAATAAAATTGTCTTACGCCACAAACCGCCATTAAGAATTTTGACGCAACCGTTGCAATTTTCGTTACGGCCGCCAAATTGTATTCTAGAGCGTTGCACTTTTCGTTACGGCTGCCAAGAAAAATATTAAAAAATAACAAAAACAGCTTCTGACAGCTTGTGAACTTCTCCGTTGTCAAGCAAATGATAGATTGCTAGTACAAGCCAGAAATTTTTTAATTTATTTGTTGTTTTTCTTTTTAATTTTATCTGTTATATTCTGTTATTAATGAAAACGTGTGATGGTTTTCTTCGTGTGCTCTCGATTATTCTTGTCAATATTTTGATGGTTTTCTCCGTGTGTTCCTGATTATTCCTGTGGTTTCACCAAGTGCTTCTGGTTGTTTCTGAGAAATAGATCTCTGCATGAAGTATTTTTTACTTTCATAAGTCATGTCATTTTATTCAGTTAAATTTAATTAGTGAATTTCTGCTACTAAATCAGCACTTCTAATATTTTTAACGGGTAGAATTTAAACAAAAATATTATTACTCAGTCAAATAATAATAAACTCTAAGACACGTGAGAAACACTAACATGCGAGATGAATGTCCTTCTCCTCGGTGCCTAAGGAAGCCATCCTTCTTTTGCGATCTTCAAAGAGCATCCCGCATCCCACATAAAATAAATAAATAATATCTACCTGCAAGCAACACATGGCGTCAATGTTGTTGAAAATCAGAACTTCTTATATCAAGTTCCTTTGCATGAGATAACTTAACTCTCACTGATGAAATAATTAAAAAAATTATATTCAAGCAATAGTTACAATTTTAAAACTGTCAGTTTGCATCTAACATTAGTCACAGGAGCTACCATTGAACCTGGTTTGTTACATGCAGCTGAATCGGAAGGAAGTCGCTGTAGATACTGTAGCAAGGATTTTTCCATTTAAAGGAATGCTAGACGTCATGAGAAAAATGAATGTGTTAAAAATCCACTACGAAAAATGATAAGCTGTAATAGGTGTAACAGGTTGTTAACACGAATTGACAGCTTAAGATTACATTGTAGATCATGGAAAGCCAAGCCTACTTACGGGATAGAGGACATCGATAACGACATTACACTAAGGAAGAATGTGCTGGTTGATGTAAATAAATTTCCTTGACCTGAGCGTGATGGTATTATCTCACCCGATCGTGACGAAGAACATAATTTGAAAGATGCTGATGGCCACGGGAAGACTGAAACTAATGGAAGTATCAACACCGTGAAAAGTGAGAATACATTCAAGCCCATATTCAGTAGATCCTCCATACTTTTGAATAATGATGGACACTAAAAAGGGAAAATTTTAGACGATAGGCCTATAGAAGCTCCAACATCAACGATTTCGAGTTCTTACATTAATTCGGGTGAAGATGCTGACTTCTACGGAGATGACGATAGTGACTCTGAGGCTGGTGACGTGATCGAAGACTGTGCTAAAGCACATAAATTTGACAAGATCGAAGACTGTGATGAAGCCCGGAGACCGAAGAGATGTAAACGTCATGTTATAATAAATATTTCTGATAAAGCTTATGATGATCACTGGGACGACAGTAATATAAAAAGTATTTTAACGAACATATAAGGGAGATGGTAGCAGAAGAGATTGATTACATTTTAGGCTTGTCAAAAACGTATTTAATTCGTCGGACAGGTTTATTGTCTTGAGTTGTTTTTCTTAGAGTGAATGATTAAGAAACTCCGCGAAAGGTAGTGTGACAGATTATAAAATTCAATTAATATTTAATTACACTTATCACTGGTCGAGAATCAAACCGAGGACAGGAATCGAACAATTTAGACATTATAATTATTTTTAATTTTTGGAAGTTTTCTCGTTTTTCTACGTAAAATATCACAAATTTTCAAGATGATGATCAATATGTCATCTTCTGCTTACTGGAGACTGTTAGTAGAGGAATTTAAGCCTTTTTTAGGATTTTGAAAATGATTTATTAAATAAGTATAGTTTTAAACAAAATAAATTTTTTGTGCATCCCCCAGGGATTGAACCGAGAACTGGAATCGATCGAATCAATAAGTATATTAAATGCATTTTTATTGAAGGAATTTTGGAATTTTTCCCGAATTTCTACCTAAATAATTACTGATTTCCAAGATGGCGGGCGCCTCAGTAATAATAAATGACTACTGCACTCTAGCGGGTAAAATTTTAACTTATATGGCGGTAGCGCACTCTAGTAAACGTAAACAAAATGTCCGTCTCCAGCAGAGGAAGACAAGATGGCGAACATGACGTCATACCAGCGGGCAATATATATACCTTGGCATTAATGGTGGGAGGTCAGTCTGCCGGCGGCTTCCGTGGGGGAAGGATCGTTTGCCATTTTTTTGACCTCACCGGGTTCGAACCAAGGACTCCATGACGTACGTGCGTTTTAAAAATATTTTTATAAAATTTGTTTAATTATTTTTTTTTTACAATTTTTCAAAAAAAAATATTCCGATTTTCTTGCATAAAACTTACGGGTTTTTTAATATGGCGGCCGTATCGAAAAGTGCAACGCTCTGTAATACAATTTGGCGGGTGTAACGAAAATTGCAACGGTTGCGTCATAATTTTTAATGGCGAGTGTGGCGCAAGACATTTTTATTAATTTTTATTGGGAATTTTTAAATATATTAATAAATTATTGATTTACTCTCGCCGAGAATCCAACAGAGGAATGAAATAGATTCCGTAACAAACATTTGAAGTGAAGAATTTATTTAATATTTGTTAGAATTTTTTGGTCAAAAATTAAATATTGGAATATTATGGTCGATGTCAAGGTCAATGCTCCCCACCAGCGGCTTAGGGGCGGCTTGGCAATGGAGAAATAAAGCAATCTCGGGGAATATGTGTTATTTCTAAGGCAAAAGTTTTTTGAGGTTTTCCGAATTCGGAATTTTTGAATTTTTCAGTACAAAAACGGGAAATTTTTCCTGAAAACGGGAATTTCCCCCGCGAAAATGTGAAACTTTTAGGAATTTGGAGTCATTTTTGTGGATTTTTTGAGTCCAAGATGGCCGTCGTGACGTCAGAGATGTCGGTCATTGAACCCACTCTGAATCCTCGCCCAGAACCCAGTGCTAGTAGCCCCATTTATACACTACTCTCAAAGAATTCCCTTGCGCGAAATATACCAATATTTTTTTGCAACACTTGGGAGTAATCGAGAAAACATCTTTTACCTTCCTGGCGGTTTCCATGGCTGCACGCAACTGCTAAAAGCGACCTTACAGTCCCCCACCCCTCCCCAATTACTTCATTTACTTGAGGCGACTTAATTTGGCCATAAAGCCAAGGTTATAAATCAGACTTCGTTCCGGCGAGTATAAGCAATCCAAACATCAAGGCCACCCCCTAGTAAAAATTTTTTTGGGAAAGGGGGGGGGGGGTAAATGGGATAAATATCCCTTCTTTCTATGCAATTAAGTGACAGAGAAATTTTTTTTTTTGCAAGATTCATACTGCCCGAGTGGTTAACGTTAGAAAATTTTTCATAATATCATTAAATAATTATAATAAGATTTTGTATTTTTAAATTCTGTCTTTTCTTAATTTTTTAACATCAACAAACGGTGTTTATTGAAAATATTATTTTAGTTGTCAATTATAAATAAAAAAAATAATAAATAAATTTTAAAACAATTAATAGTTCACAGTATAACACAGTTGTAACAGTAGGTCACTATTAATAACCAAGCATTCCATTAAATTATATGTTTTTCTCAAACACAGACAATAATAATTATTAAAATGTATAAAATATTTTTTGACAATAATGATTGAAACCATAATTACGTGTTTCTATTACACCTCTTTAGAAGTATACTGGCTGCAGTACCCGGCTTTGCCCGGGCTGAACACCGGGTGATATATTGTCCGCGAGTTACAGCAAAATGGATAGCGATATGTCCAGTGTGGTGGACATTAAGAAATGACACATAATTACTGTTTGTGTATCTGTGACCTATCGATGGCTTAGAATGAAAACCTCGTATCTCAATTTTTGACGAAAATGCGTTTTTAATTTTATTGGGTAGAAAACCTCGTATCTCACAGAATGTTGGGCTGGAAAAAAAAAATATGTGCATCCTACTGCTTTCTATCGGGGAAAAAAAGAACCACGTATATCAGTAGCACTCCATATTGTAGAGAGAAAACCACGTATGTTCGGCAAGTTTGTTTGGTCTGTATTCTTATGTTTTTGAAGTTGTTCATCAATTTATCAGCAGTTTTACTGTTCAGTCAACTACTCTTAGGTAAGCCAGTAAGTTATTTCTTGTATTGTGATAATATTTCTACCTAATTGTGCATAATATAAAAGCAGTTTTATCATTGAAAACCTAGTACATTTTATATTGTCACTGCAGTATTTATGAAAACATCGTACATCACATATACGAGGTTTTCACTTTTAACTGAATAGAAACAAGAATGATATCCGCGTTTTTCTTTCAAGTTTCTTAAGGTTTTTTTCAGTTAAATTAAGAAATTATTAGTTAAGTTATGGAAATAAATGGCTGAAAGCAATATAAAATCTTTTTATTGCAGGACATGAACTCTAGAAGTAAGTTGCTGGTCCAGTTGGCTATCCAAATGCAAGAAGACAACAATGTTCAAAATAAAGAGATTTGTAGCTCTTCAAATAATGCTGGTATTCTTTTTTTATTAACATTAATTATCAATCAGGATATAAGGTGGAACTTTTTTGATGATTTAATTATAATTGTTTTGATCGTGCTTATGTACTAGTGATCATCAAAGAAAACAGATCACAGAACTAAAACACTACCCAGTTTAATAATCTATTGCAATGCATACAACTGATAAACACAATAATGTGTTAATGTTAGTCTTCTCAAGAGTCTGACAGGCTAAAATGTAACCGAAATTGGCCAATTCAGAATAATGCTGGTGTATGTATACATTGATAATGATTGTAGATGAAGATTCTTTTTGATACGAACAATGAAAAATTTAAATTTCACAGAACACTCAAAAAGTATCACCTTATCCTGACAGAATAAAATTAATTACATTATTTACTAATAAGTTTTAATGTTACAATCTGATTATTATTATCGTCTCTTTCAGAAGTTAAAGGAAATGCTGACAGTACTGATGAACACAACTCGGAAGCAATTGGATCCACAGAAAAAATAGGAAAGTTAACAGGACACGAATTAATTCCTGGCACTGTGTCCCGTGATGGCAGCTGTTCAAATACAGGTAGACAATAATCAGTTTGATGTTCTTACCTGAAACTCTTACACTTTACAAGAATAATGCAAGATGAAACATTATTAATGTAGGTAAGTAGTAAGTAGGCCTACTTTTAAAATTATTAAGGCAGTGATTTTTTGTATGTTCCAGAGATCCATGTTGAACACATATTATGCTCAGAACATGAAACATCTGAACATAATTATGCTTCAAATCCAATGGAAGGATCAACCAATCCTGCAAGTTTCCAAATGACAGAATTCATTGTGGTTCCTTGTGGTGAAGAATATATTTTACAGCCAATTTCAAAGTCATCAGAAAAGAACTCACCTAAAATAAACCAAGATACATCATGCGATGATGGAATTTTAGACCGACAGATGTTCTTGGCAGAAGAAAATAATTTTTTATTGTCAGATGAGAATATGCAATATAATGATTGTTCTGATATAAATGTGATGTCTGAAGAATTGTCGGTGGAAGACATTATTGATTTAGAAGTACCTTTGCCTTTAGTAGAGGAAAGTATTGCAGAATGTGGTATGGAATTACCTTTCATTAACAATGTAGCAAATGAGCAGGAAGAAGTATGCAGTGAAAAGACAAATATAAAAGAAATCACACATGATGAAATAGAAAATAAGTATCTACAATCTGATTCTATAGACAATATTATACAAGACACTAGACCAAATGACAATGGTGCTCAGACACATTCTGAACAAAACAATAATGAAAATGTTCATGGACCAAACAGCAGTAAAGTAATACCAGGGAAAAATAAACGTAATGCGAAAAGAAAGAAGCATGCATGGGCAGCAGAGAAGAATAAGTTTAAAAGAATGATGGGACAGGCATACTGTGGGAGGAGAAAGAATGATGCAGGAAAAAGTGTTTTCGATGTAAGTCGGGCTAAAAGAGAACTGAAACCACGGTGTTTGTGATGTTCTACAAATAAAATATCAGTGTTCCAATGCACTAGATTAACAGAAGAAAATAGAAAAAAACTTTTTCAAGATTTTTGGAGTTTGAATTGGGGAGAGAGACGCATATTAGTGAAACAGCTTGTCGACCACAGAACTGTTGCTCAAAGAAGAGTGAATTCTTTGGAATTTCGCCGTAAGGGATCTTTATATTATCACTTACGGATTGGTCAAAATGAAGACAGATTGAGAGTATGCAAAACAATGTTTTTGAACACGCTGTCTTTAGGATAGTGGATGGTTTCAAACTGGGTCGCAGATTCGCCTGAAGGTCAGGAATGTCAGGAAGTCGACAGACAAGAAGAATCAGAAGATGATGCAGGAGAAGGAAACTGTGAAGGAGGTCTAACTAAGTCAAAAACAGGTGAAAACAGACAGAAGAAAGACAAATATGATAGTAGTCATAAAAATATTGTTCGTGAATTCTTTAGCCGCCTCCCAAAATTAGAGTCACATTATTGTAGGAAAGATACAAAAAAATTGTACCTTGAGCCGAAGTGGCAGTCTAAGGCTGAACTTTTCAGACAATATCAGTCGTATTGCAAGTCAGAAGGGAAAGAGAGTTTGTGTGGAAGTATTTTTACATTTTACTCTGTTTTTGAGGAATTAAATCTTGGTTTATTTTCACCTAAAAAAGATCAGTGCGACGTTTGCTGCTCGTTTAACAAAGGAAATTTGGCTCAAGAAGAATATGATGCTCATGTAGTCAAGAAAACCAAAGCACGACAAGAAAAAGAGAGAGACAAAACAAGCAACAACACTACAGCTGTGTTCACTATGGATGTACAGGCAGTACTTTTATGCCCTGCTTTAAAAGCATCAGCTCTGTATTACCGATCAAAATTGAAAATCCACAATTTTACAGTTTATAACCTAAAAACAGGTAATGCCTTCTGTTATCTTTGGGACGAGACAGAGGGAGGACTTACCGCTGATGAATTTTCTAGTATTATCAGTCATTTCATTTCCACTGAAGTAGACAAAAGTATTTATGATGGTGTCATTTTCTACAGTGATGGATGCACCTATCAAAATAGGAACTGTACCTTATCTAATGCACTTCTCCTTGCATCTTACGAAACAGGTCTCACAATTACTCAAAAGTTTCTTGAAAAGGGCCACACACAAATGGAGTGTGACTCCATACACAGCACCATAGAAAAGAAACTACGAAATCGGGAAATATATTCACCAGCTGGATACATCGAAGTTTGCCGCACAGCTCGTATACACCCAAAGCCATACAATGTACAGTACCTCTACCATGATTTTTTTAAAAAGTACAGCACTTTAAATTTTGTGTCCTCCATTCGTCCAGGCAAGAAGAAAGGAGACCCTGTGGTAACAGATCTGAAGTGTATCGAGTACTCACAAGATGGTAGTATAAAAGTTAAGCTTGATTTTTCAGATGAGTACTCAGACCTGCCTCGACGGATCAAACAGCCGACAGACATTGTTTTACAGCCACTGCATAAAACAAAACTTCCTCTGGAAGCGAGTAAATTCCAACATCTTCAAGAAATGAAAGGAGTGTTGCCCAGAGAAGTTCACGTGTATTATGACAGACTGCCACATTATATGAAAAATTCAAGCGCGGTTTGCAGTTCAGAGGCTTTGTGCACTTGTGTAAAGAAATTTTTTTGAAGCTGGACACACTCAGTTTGTCACTGGGAATACTAGTGCATTGTTCACAGAAATTGTACATGAGTACAGAATATCTTGTATTTTCCTCTTAAGTCTTCTTCATTAAGTGTGTATTCTAGCTCAATAAGTATTTTGTTTTTGCATCCTTCTAACAATGTGTACTTTCCCTTTAAGTAGTTTAGTTATTCCTTAAGAATGTACATGTCATGGCTTAATAATTATGTGTATCGTACAATAGGTAATTGTAATTATGTTACATGTCATCTTCATGCCTTCATATGACTTGCATTAAAATTAAGTAGTGTTTACTAGTCTACTATTGTTATAAACTAGCCTACCTACTGTTTATATTTTCTTTCCTTAAACGATTTCTCCTTAAAAAGGTATTTTATGACTCATTTTTGAAAAAACCTACTATGCATTTTATTGAATGTGATGTTTATTTTAATTGCCACTTTGTTAACTTTCCTGCCATGTTTCATCCATTTGGCAATAATTGTTTTTTTGTTATTTCTTTATGTTGTACTTTAGTAAATATTTTAAACTTACATGGTTTTATATTTCATTTTATTCATTTCAACTAATAACTAAATTTTACATTATTTTATCTGAAGTTAGTCTAATATTATTGTAAGCTAATGTGTTCCTTTTCATTATTTGTAAATTTTATAGGAAAATACAAATTATGCAATGGGTATTGTGTGTTAAAAATCATTTTTATTTTCCTCCTAAGTGCACTGAAAACCATGTATATTTTTATAGAAGCCATGTATGAAAACCACTTATCTCAATTTAACAATGAAACCCACTTATATCATTCTCGTGCAGTATGCCGATTAAGATATAAAACCTTGTATGTCATAATTAGCAGGAATGACTTTACAATTACATGAAAACGCCCTCTTCAGGCATCCAAAATATTTTATCAATAACCACATAAAAAAATTGTACAAGCATTGATTGATGGGGACGAAAAAAACAGTTTTTTGTCTCTCCTGTAAAATTTGCATTTTATGAGATACAAGGTTTTCATTCTAAGCCATCGCTATGGTTTTATGTCTACCCATGGCGATCGGTTGAAAGGTTTAGAAGTTGATGCGCTACAGCGCCATCTAGCGGCAAGTTACAAAAAAAATGGTTAGCATAAAAACCTTCTCTATGATAAAAAAACTTCGATGTGCCAACTTTCATGGCTATCGGTCAAACGGTGTAAGAGTTTATCGACGACATACATGCCAACATCCAATATATATATATATATATATATATATATATATATATATATATATATATATATATATTTATATACACACACACACACACACACATATATATATATTCTAATATTTCGAAATTTTGGGGCTTTAACTTTTGCGGAAAGTGGATGTTAAGGACCTCGAATGGTTTGGAACACTCCATCTCGAAAGAATAGATATTTGAAATTCCTGAAATTGTCGAAATTTTGGGGCTTTGTTCCCAGAGGGGGGCGGGGGGTTCGAGGACCCTGAATGGCTCGAAAACACTTAAAATCGAAAGAGACAGATTTTTCAAATTTTTTAAACTTTCGAAATTTTGGGGCTTTAACCACCTGTGGAAGGGTTGGAGGGGGGGGGGGGATTGACGCTGAGGACCCCGAATGGCTCGGAAACACTCCAAATCGAAAGAGATATAAAGGAATATAAGAATGTAGGCATTTACTGTACTATCTACCATAATAACAATATTTACAAATAGAAAGCTTATTACCTACCTATGAATAATTATCTAAATAAATTAATAAATAACTCTATGTTTAAGAATTTACGTACATACAAAATATTAAACTTCAAACTATACACACCAAAAAAAACAAACAAAAAAACAACTAAGGATGTTTATGAAATTATTTTTTATTTGTCATAATGTTTAAAACATTTGTAGAATTTGTTTATATGTAAAACTGAAGTGGCAATATTCCGCTTATCCAAAGGAGTATAGAAATTAATAGAGATATCACTCCCTGTACACACCACAAATCTTTGAATTAAGTAAAAAAAAAAACATAGTCCAAAATGAAACAAAAAGTTTAAATAACAACTAATTTGACAAAAAAATTTATACAACTGGAATGACAATGTTAACATCCGCCTGAAATTTAATAGAAGTAGATAGGTAAGAATATATATAAGAAATTAAATAAAATTAAAACATACATAAATAAAATTATCTCACACTCAACCAAACATATTGTTTAATATGAAATAAAGGAAGATGGCAATTACACGTAACTATTCTAATTAATAAAAAAAATCTACTTTCCTGAAATAGTAAAATTCAAAATTTTCAACAATATATTACATTATTGATAAATATTTCTGGTCTTCGGTCTCAGCAGCCCTAATACTCTTGACGCTCAGCAGATAAATTATAAATTCTAAAGCAAACTCCTTGCAAATAAGTAGGTAATGTAAAAAATATAACAATATTGACAAATAGAAAATATTAGTAGGCCCTACCAACCTATAAATAATTTTCGAAGAAATTTATAAGTTTAAGAATTTATGTACCTACATAATATTAAACTTGAAACTATCCACACAATAAAAACCTAAGAATGTTAGTGAAACTAATTTTTTTTATTTGTCATAATACCTAAAATACGTATGTTTCGAAAATGAAACAAAGTATTAATAATGACCAATTTGACAAAAAAAAAATTGTACAACTCGAATGACATTGAAAACATACACGTGAAATTTAAAAGAATTATGAGTGCCCTAGGTAGGGAGAAAAAATATGTATAGAAGAAATTAAATTAAACAAATGGGTGCGTGTACTTAGTTACGCGCATGAGAAGTTATACTTCTTAGGCATTATTAAAAACTAGTTTTTAATTGCATGCAAAAATATTGCGTGGAGTTCCTCCGCGTGGAAGAAGTAAAACTTCGTAATGTGGAAATGAAAATAGGAAGTGGTAGAAATTGATTTTTAGTGAAATCATTTTGTATCAAATCAAATTAAAAAAACAAAGGAAATAAATTTGTAACGATTCGTATATTGATGTTCAGAGAGAGAGAGAGAGAGAGAGAGAAAGAGAGAGAGAGAGAGAGACCTATTGAATATATAAAACTAACTTTTTTATGAGAGCAGATTTTCATAAACTAAATCATGAAATCATTCAACGATAAAAGCAGTTTATTAAATCAAGCGGACGGGTTCGTCCGAAGGAGAAAATTGACGCGGCGAGACCTCGTGGACATAGAGAAATGACACACACTCACTATTTATGTGTCTATGAAAAATGATTTTTTTCTGCAATTTAAATTGTAATATACAAAAACGGTATTGAAAATTGAAACAAATATGGCGACACTACAAACTGTCAAGATCTTTTTTTTTTCTTACTCTCAACTTATTTCCCTACAATAGCAAAACGTAAAGGGCCGTTTAGACGAGCAACAGAAATTGGCCAATATTCGGCAATTTCTTGCCCCACATGGCCAGCAATATTGTCCGTCAACATGTTTCCCGACAATACTTGCCACCAATGTTGCCAGGAACTTTTCCGGCAATGTTGAAGCAATACGAGTTGATGGGCAATATGCATTTAGACGGTCAAGTAAGTTCAGTGTGTTGCCGGAACTCGCCGACGTTGTATGTCATGGAAGTTGAAGTCGCGGCTGCCGCGTTCATAGTAATACATAGAATTATTCTAAAACGACGTGCAAGAAGAAATAGAACATTATGGATGAGAGCTTATCTAGAAAGACGAAATCAAAGCAGCACGAATTTGTGTAATGAATTAAAACTTGACTCTTATTTATTTCAGAATTTTACACGTATGTCTAAAAGTGATTTTGAAGAGTTGTTAAACTTAATTGGACCAAAAATCGAGAGAAAGGACAGCACAATGAGAACAGCAATCCCTATAGCTACAAAGTTAGCTATAACCTTACGATTTCTAGCTACCGGTGACAGTTTTAAAAGCTTAATGTATTTGTTTAGAGTGTCTACAGCTACAATTTCTATAATGATACCAGAAGTCTGCAGAGCATTGTGTGAAGGTTTACAGCAGTACATGCAAATAAGTATTTACAAATATAACAAATGTATTAAATTTATTTTTTTACACACAAAAGAAAATGTATTAGGAAAAAAATTCACAAAATTAAGGACCAATCTAGCGATTGTTGCACTAGCTGGCTAGGTAAACTTCACAAAGTACAGTACTGCCATCTTCTTCAGTTGTTTCTGTAACATATTGCGGCACAGGTGTAGGTGTGCTTGAAGCAGGTGGATGAGCAGGTGGTTCTGGCGATGGGACATACTGTGACGATTGCGAATAAACAGTGGTACCGCCTTTAAGTGAGGAAATTTCGTTATGCACTGAAGATTGGGATGAGCCTGCTTCTTGTTGAAATTCTGTACCGGTATAATGCCCCATATCAGCTTCAAATAATAGCTGAGATATTTTGAACTGCACTTGGTTCGCCACATAAGTACTGTATGTACTCAATTTATAGGCGACATTGTTCCCAAAGTGTGTGAATTGGTTTCTTGACTTGTTCACCCCATCCTGAAGAAGACTGTATGCCTCTTCCAACTGCTTCTCTTCTCGTTCCTTCTGCATTTTTCTTTTTTTTTCTGTGGGAAAACTTCTGTACTGCATTCATTAGGAAGTGATGGGGAATGACCTACCTCTTCATTATTCTCTCCGTCGGAATCCTGAAATATACATATATTATCTTAAATCATATGTACCGCAAACCAACAAAACAATCTGAAGCAACATAACTACCACATATAACTTCAAACCTTCCCGAAAGGAAGAGGGTGGGGTTTTTCCCTCTTAATTCCTCTTACTTGCAAGGATAGTGCAATATATAAATAAATAAATACGAATAAAATTGTGTGGAAAAAACACACGTTTTTTGACTCTGAGTATAATTAAAGTAAAACTGCAATGATGTACTGGTAAAAAAAATGATCCACTTAGGTACGTTTTGTGCGTCTATTAACAGCACAGGTTGGGTAAAATGTATTTACTCAACAAAGTGATATATTAATGCATGTGTTTGTACTTTAAATTTTAGTTAATTTAATGTTTCTTATTTTCAGGTACCAAATTCAAAAGAAAAATGGTTGCAAGTGGAAAGGGATTTTTATAGCAGATGGAATTTTCCTCATTGCTTGGCTGCAATAGATGGAAAGCATATCGCCATACAGTGTCCATCCAACAGCGGAAGTAAATATTTCAACTATAAAAGATATTTCAGTGTTGTCTTATTTGCTGCTGTGGATGCTCAATACAGATTTTTATACGCACATGTTGGATGCCAGGGATCTATATCTGATGGTTGCGTTTTTCGTAACACGTCATTCGGAAAAGCTTTACTCAGTGGGACATTGAATATTCCCACTCCAGAAGCATTGCCAGGAAGAGTTGAACCATCGCCTTATGTAGTCGTGGCTGATGATGCTTTTCCGCTGACTGAAAATATTTTGAAACCATATTCAACAGAGTTAGGAAAAGGTTCTCCGAGACGAGTGTTCAACTACAGGTTGTCACGAGCTCGCAGAATCGTTGAAAATGTATTTGGTTTATTAGCCACAGTTTTTCGCATATTTAGGTCTGTTGTGAACTTAAAAACAGAAACATTGCAAGATGTAGTGTTAGCCTGTGCCTATTTACATAACTTTCTACGGAGGAATCCTCAAGCAAGAGCACTGTATTCGCCACCGGGCACATTTGACACAGAAGACACGAACACTGGAGAAATAATGTCAGGTTCATGGAGAAACGAATTTACAACTGCAATGAGGGATTTGCCACGATTACCAAGAAGGGCCCAAAAAAGTTCAGAACAAGTCAGGGAAGAATTCAAAGAATTTTTCATGACTCCACTTGGAAAAGTGTCGTGGCAGGACAAACATTTGTGAGATGTGCCAGTATTTGAATGTGTTAAAAAATAGTTTTGTACAGTAACAAGTGTTAGTGGGTTTCAATTTATGTGTGGAGGTAAAATTCAGTATCGCATATATTGATCCCTTGATCCTGATGGCATGAACCTGTATTTTTTTTTGTTGTACATGATGCTTGCTGTTTTAATTTAGTACATAGAAAGATCTTGAACATAATCAAAACTCGTGTTATAACAATTAATAATAATCGTAAGTTGAATGCAAGATATGTTTTTATTTTTATTAAAATTAAAATTGTAATTCTTTGTCATGTCACAAGTTTTTATTTGTGCAGGATCTTTCGACTTACACAATTATAACAGCAAGCATCATATATCACATGATCAATATTTATAGGATTATGCCATTAGGAGCGAGGGATAAACTTGGATACGCGATACAGAACAATTACAATTGTTGTCTCATTTTTTGGCCAAAATATTGTTTTTATAAAAAACACAAATGTGTAAACAATTTCTTTGATAATAAAATGTATAGGCCCCTATGGGAAAAATAAATATATAAGCCTATACTAGCTGTTCAGAAATATAAAATGGGTCTTACCTCATCTTCTACAGAGAAGCTTTCTTTACCCGCATCTGGAATATTACTGCTTAAAATAAAGATCATATGTTTGAAGAGGAACCACGAACTGTCTTCGTCAGCAGCACCACTGCCACTTTTGTTTTTCGTTTGCAGCTTTTTTTTTCTCGCTTTTCGCGTAAGTGCGCAAACTTTTAAATTTTGACTGCGCTACTTCCCCCGAAACATAAAATTGTTTGCCAATGTCAGCCCAAACATCTTTTTTTAAATTCCTGTCACGGTACTTTGCATGTGATATTTCCCATAGTTCAGGATGTAGCTGAACTTCGTTAGCGAAATGAATCAATCGCTCTTGACTCCACGACATACTCGGAAAATACGGAAAGCTGCAATGCACACACTCGACTCAAAAACGCTGGACAGACTGGCAATATTGCCGTGTGTCCCATCCGCCGTGGGACACTCGGCAACCCTCGGCAATGTGTGGCCCGCGCCGAAAGTTGCCGGAAATATTGACCAAGAAAATGGCAATTGTGGTCGTATTGTCGGCAACATTGCCGAGAGTTGCCGAGTATTGCCGGCAACTGTATTGCCGCCACACATTGCCGGGAAAAAATTGCTCGTCTAAACGGGCCTTAACGTAATGGCTTGAAAGCTATTGCTCGGCAGACATAGAGGAATGTTACTAACAGTTTGTATATCTATGACACACATTACATAAAATTATGATATATTTTTTTAACCCGTTTAAAATTTATTTTTTTTAGACAAAATATAGCCTATGTCCATCCCCAGAATATAATCTATCTCCTTGCCAAATTTCATTACGATCTGTTCAGCCGTTCAGCCGGGAAAAGGTAACAAACAAACAAACAGACAAACAGACAGACAGACAGACAGAGTTACTTTCGCATTTATAATATTAGTAAGGATTACCACATTATTATCTTGATGAAATTCATGAAAATGTATTTCAAAAATTCTTAAGTAAAATTTTCCTCTAAAATATACAATTTGACAGATATATTCCAAATGTTTTAAATTAAATTATAAAGTTGTTTCTAAAACTTTTGTTCTCTATTGGATGTATATGGCAACAGAGAATACCAAAACAAGGAGAGCGCTAATATCAGAAATGATGCATTAGAAAGAGAGAGCAAATATACATTAAAATGCACCCTGTAGACTAAGGATGAGACATGCTATAGGACCAAATATTTCATAACCAGTGATGGATCACCAAAGTCAATTTGCTGACGTTTCTTATCAAAAATACCAATGACTATCTTAGAAAACTCTGATAATATGCCGAGCTTGAGATTTCCCAAGTGTAATTCCTACCACAAAGAGCCTGTCTGGAATATCTGGCAGTGTTATAAATTCAAAAGGAAGGAGGCGGATTATTTTATTTTAACCACGTTTACCTAGCTAGTTGAGTTTAAATTCACATAAGTAAACGTTTTGGGGCGTTACTAATTTGTTTAATTTCTGAATAAATATGCTGGAATTAATTATTTTCACTTGCACTTGAACTTGTTTGGAAATTTCCAGAATATGCAGAAATATTAAAAATTATACATCAAATAAAATTATATTAATGGTAGCCTCAGTTTCATATTATATTCATCAATCATAAAAAATAAATAGTTTATTGAAATGGCATATACTTTAACCGACTTCAGAAAAAAAAGTATTTTTATTTTAATAGCTTGAAATCACAATTTTTCACAAAAGTTTTAAAAATAATTTAAATGCATGCAATTATTATTACTTCATTTAACAAGTGCTAAACAATCTAAGGGTTTGAGATTCTATCGAAAATGTTATCTTTTAAATCCTAACAGTTTATGTGTGAGCAGAAGAATGTATGTTTAACTAACAGTGTATCATATTAAAAAAAATATTTTTGGACACCAGTGACTGTGTTTCAAATCCAAAACTCTCTTCTCAAAGATATATTAAGCCATAGTTACAACACAAGTGAAAAATATAAAGGTGAAAATGAGGAACTGTGCTTATGTGTAATATAAGCTTATATCAAGACTAGCTAAACCCGTCCACGGTTTGCTGTGGCTCAGTCTGAAATGAATAGGAAAGTAAACAAAGCATTCTAGCGAACATAGATTCACCGAGAAAATACATCAATTAATTTAATACACTACTTTGTGTTTCTGTTGCTATGCTGTGTAAATAAAGGGAAGGATGAAATTTGTATTTATATAAAAAAAATCATTTTTTATTTTAAATTTAGTGGATGGACTACATTTCTTGCACGTCAGTTTTCTGCATAAACATAAAGATCAGATGGTTTACCGACTCTTGAGCATGTGACGTATAATATACCTGAGAGAAGCATTCGTTTTCTCAATTCAAACTGCACTCTTGTATATATTGCCCTTGCGCTTTATTGATAGTCATAGCGAACTCAAGGCGTATTTGAAATTGTAGCCGTTTGAACTCGAACGCTATGTCGGTCGGAATAAGTGGTGTTCGTGTAAGTAGTACGTCTTCACTTTTATGAGGTCTAATCATAATTGTTGCTTCAATTAGATTGTTGATCAATTTTTTAACTACCAATCGTATGGCGTTGCATAACTTTGGCTGATTGATGTTTTGAAGTAATATAATTGGCACGCAAATTTTTAAATCCAGAATATATGACGGTAATCAGGTAACACCGAGTGAATTAAGAAATTCCGTTGAAAAATTCATTACTTCATTTTGGTTTATTACGGAGTCAATGGATTTGTATGTCACTGTTTTACCTGCGATTCTGTTAAGAATTATATTGTTTTTTTCGTTTATATAGCTAGACATTTATAGCCGCTAGAATGGCTATTCCACTTAACCATGCGTGATTTTGATAAATTGTTTCGATGCTTTGGAAAACCTTGTCTACTAATTCTTCTTTTGAATTCACGATATTGAAAAAAAAATTAAATGGAAAAGTGATTTTTTCTGTTTCCGGATTTATAAGTACTGTATCGTTACCGAACTAAAGTACCTAATTGTCTTGAAAATATGTCAGCTGTTGGATCGGTTTGAAGCTTTACTCTCATATAAATGCATTTTTTGACTGTGCTCCAAAAAGTTGAATATTTCAAACACGAATTCAATTCATCAACTGGCGTTGAGCGAGGTATAACTAGAAGTGTTTCCCTGAAGTCACAGGATAGTAACACCAATACTCCACCAAACTGAACCTGATTATTTCTCTGGTCTTTCAATGTATCTTCTAATGCTTCTAATGCCTTCTTGTGAGCCAACTCGTAAAACGCGTAGTAAGGCAAGCGAAAACAAAAGACGGCAGTATAAGTAATTTTTATTTTTTTCGCGCGTGGATTCATAAGAGAATATATAAATTCCTTGAAGAGTCTAATTTTTTCCCTCGCTATACTGTCCAGTGATAATTATGTTCTAAACTACATATGAGAATAAAAAGTATAAAAATTCTATTAAAAACGTATATTTTTCTTTTCCAAAAACACCCATACCCTTAAATGTTTATTTATAACCGAACACCATAAAACAAAATTCATGATTCTTACTTTGAAAATGACAGACTGCCCGGAAAATTTTCGAATTTTAATTTTTTGTTTTTCGAAACTTTTACTATAAAAACACACGCGTATTGAAGTGCAACCGTGCGACAAAATTTCAAGTAAATCGATAGACTATTTTTAGAGTTTTGCGACCACAAACATATGGAGGCTGAATTTTATATTCATAGATGATAACATAACCTCACTCATATATTTACATTTAAAAAAAAAATTTAATGTAACGTGTTAATACAATTGCAGAGGACTCCCTGCGGCTGGTGCACGCAATAAGCTGCATCTAGGGTAACCGTAGCGGTACATACCTCTAACCGCACATGCGCTAGGATTATGTTGCTACACGTGCGTCCGTTGGAGGTATGCACCGCTATGGTTACGGCCTCCCTGCAGTTCACCTTGTGCAGCAGCGGTGTTCAAGAGATTTTTCAAATGAAAATATAAAATTGAGGTTATGTTATATTACTTCTTTAGGCACGTTATGAAAAAAATAAGAGCTTGAATTTTTACGATGCTGGCGAATTATATAACAAATATTGACAGGATAAAAAAAGTCTACAAATAATACATACGTGAGGTTATGTTATACTTCTTTAGGCACGTTATAAAAAAAGAGTGAACTTTTACGATGCGCTCGCAGCATGCAACAAGCATTGACAGGATGAAAAAAAGGCTGCATACTAATAATACATAAGTGAGGTTATGTTATACTTCCTTGGGCACATTATGAAAAATTTATGAGAGTGAATTTATAAGATGCGTGCCCAGCAAGCAACTAAATATTCATACCATGAAAAAAAGACTAACCTACATACAAAATAATGCTACATACAAAATAAGGCTACATACAAAATAAGGCTGGATACAAATTCTGCTAGCTTGTGAATTCTCTCATTGTTGAGCAAAGATGGAGTTTTAGTGCAAGCCAGAATTTTTTGAATTTTTTGTGTATATATATATATATATATATATAAATATATATATATGTATGTATGTATATATATATATATATATTTTGTAATTTTATATCAAAGAAAACGTGTGGTGGTTTTCTCCGTGTGCTCCCAATTATTCTTGACAATACGTTTGCTCTTGAATATTCTTGACAATATTATGATGGTTTTTATCCGTGTGCTTGTGATCATTCCTGTGGTTTCTCCAAGTGCTTCTGGTTATTTTTGGGAAACCGATCTCTCCATGATGGAATTTTACTCTTAATGAGTCATGACATTTTATTCAAGGTTACATTTAATTATTGAATTTCTGCTACTTAATCAGTACTTGCAATATTTTTATCAGGTGGAATAAAAAAAAACCACCATTACTCGTCAAATAATAAGCTCTGAGAAACACTAACTGGTAGAACAAACTTCCTTCACCTTGGAGTCTAGCGAAGCCATCCTTCTTTTGCGATCGTTAGTGATCATCCCGCATCCCGCATAAAAGAAGTAAATATTATTTACCTGCAAGCGACACGAGGCGACATCTGTTGATGAAAAGCAGAACTACTTACAAAAATTACCTTTGCATGAGATAACTTAACTTTCGCTGACGAAATATTTAAAAAATTGTATTTAAGTAATGGTTATTTATTAAAACTCTTAGTTTGCATCTGCCATTAGTCGTAGAAGCTAACATATACCCTGGTCCGATGTCTGAAGCTGAATCAAAACGTCATCACTGTAGATACTGTAGCAAGGTGTTTACCTTGAGAAAGAATGCTAAACGACATGAGAGAAGCGAGTGTAATTTGGGTTCTTGTCAAAAACCATTTCATTGCAGTCAGTGTAAGAAATCCATTGGTAGAAAATATTACTTGGATAGACATTGCAAGACCTGTACAACTAAGATTAATAAAGATAACGAAGACTGTGCTCCAGCATCGTGGAAGAGGAACGAAGGCGAAAAAGCTAATGTTAAAAATACTGATCTAGATCATGATAATAATTTAAAATTTAAAACAAACGAAGAAAGTTGCAACCACATTAGAAATTAAAAGATATTTACACCAATATCTAGTCGTCTCCATGAAAAGGAGAAAGATGGAGAACCACCTGAAGCTTACAATGCCGAAGGCTTCGATGAATCATCTGAAGCTGACATGATTGAAGATTGTGGTGACACATCTGAGGCTGACATGATCGATGACTGTGCTGACACATCTAAAGCTGACATGATTGAGAACTGTACTGAAGCACCTAAAGCAGACAAGATCGAAACCTGTGATGGCGGTCTGAGACTAAAACGATGTAAACGTCATAATAAAATAAATTATCCTGATCAAGTTTGTGGTGCTGACATGATTGAAGACTGTGGTGACACATCTGAAGCTGACATTATCGATGATTGTGCTGGCACATCTAAGGCTGACATGATTGAGTACTGTGCTGGAGCACCACAAGCATGTAAGAGCGAAGACTGTGATGGTGGCTTGAGACCAAAACGATGGAAAGACATAGTAAAATTATTTATCCTAATCAAGCTTGTGATAATCACTGGCTCAATGACGAAAGTGACCTTGTGGTTGGCGTTAAAACTAAAGACACCAGAGATAATAATATTTATTATAAACATGCAAGGAAGATGAACGTAGCAGAAGAGATTGATTATACCTCATGGGAAGATCCTAACATATTGGTTGACAGGCTAAGACTTCTACATGGATCGCTTTGTGCAGGAAACTATTCGAACATTAAAGAAATATCCTTCATACTCAAAGAACTGAGGGAAGCTGTCTACATACAATAATGGGTTAAATTAAATGTTTGTGTATAAACTTGAAGATAAATTAATATTTTTTCAATATGGTACCTAGCATTTCTCGAAATCTGATTTCTAAATAAAACTTATAACTTAAGGGAGTAAAAAACGTCACCACTGCCAGTCAAAATGTATACTAATAAAGGCATGCAAGTAATCATTCAAAGTTCGATAAAAAAGTAATTGAAATCAGTTGGAGCCATATGAAGATGGAGCTGTTGGAGCATTTGGAGCAGATTGAACATTTGGAGCCTTTTGGAGAATTTGGAGCCTTTGGAGTCTTTTGGAGCATTTTGAGCCTTTTGGAGCAATTTGAGCCTTTTGGGGCATTTGGAGCCATTTGGAGCATTTGGAGCAATTTGGAGTATTTGGAGCATTTGGAGCTAAAGACATTTTTATTTTTCTTGAGGATATCAGGTAGAACATAATCAATCAGCTTACTGATGAAGTAACAACGTAACGACCTTTAAATTATAACTTGTGGCTGGACTGTTTATATGGTAAATCGTATCCGTTTGAGGACCTAGAGAAGTCTTCTCAAGACAACGACGGTTACAATTTACAGTTAGGACGATGTGAAGCAATCTGTTAAACACAGTATCCAGAAATTCTGCTAAGAAGAGGACTATGTTAGTAGGTGTATTTGGTTCATATGGTGGCAGAGGAGGGGGGAGGGGGAGCCGGGGAGCCACGGTGGCCATCTTGGATTACGTCACTTCCGGCAGCCATTTTGGATTACGTCACTTCTGGCGGCCATTTTGGATTACATCACTTCCGGCGGCCATCTTGGATTACGTCACTTCCGGCGACCATTTAGTTTTTATCCGCCATTTTGTTTTCTAGAACATCCCGACATTTCGAGTTTCATCCGCCATCTTGAAAATCTTTATTTATTATCCGATTTTAATGGAAAAAAATTATAAAAAAAATAAATATTCAAAATTTTAAAATAAAATAAAAAATATATTATTTAATAGAATTTTAATTAAAAACCTATGCATAAAACACCCCACACCTCTAAATTACGAATACACCATCTAGCACCCCACTCCTCTGTTACAATGACATCATCATCGAACACCCCACTCATTCCTGTTACAATTTTTCGTTACACCACATTCTTTAAAATAAATTTATTATCAAAATAAAAAATATATACCATCGTTGTCTGCGGAGGCAGCCATCTTATTTAGTGGAGACCGCCATCTTGATTTCATCTGATGGACGTCGTCATCAGGTGTAGGTTTATAAAGTACGTTAGTGTATATAAGGCCGAGTTTCAACTCTCTACCAACATTTTTATGAACCTTATAAGCCAAAATCCACAAAAATCCAGTAATTTTTGTTGTAACCATCATTTTTTCATAAAGTCATATCATTTATAGGTTTTAACTAAAATATATGTTATCAATACTGTCATTGTGGATGCGATAGTAAAAGTAATGATAATATTTAAAACATTTATCACTCCATCTTAGCGGACCAGAAATTTTTCAGAGTCCTAACTCACAAGTAATATTCTCTTCTCATGTTTGCGTACTCGTGTTTTAAAAGCTGCATGGAAGCAGATATTTTAATGTTTGTGTATAATTGCATTTCACCATTCTGTAAGACATTTATAAGTATCAGTACCTCGTGGGATATTGGTTCTATATTAAAAATAATAAATAATATGTAGGTAAAATTGTATTTACTAAATTAAGAACATATTTTACACAACCAAAATGGAGCAAAAACAGAAACTACACATCAAAAAACTGAAACTTTACAACAAAAATGGAAACTATACATCAAAAACATAAACTGTACAACAAAAATGGAAAACTGTACAACAAAAATGGAAACTGTACAGCAAAAACATAAACTGTACAACAAAATGAAAACTATAAAACACAAAACAGAAAAACTATACAACAAATAGAAACAACTACCAAACTGCCAAACTATTTAAATCAAAAACTATTTTACAAAAAAAAATTATTCGTCGCCTCCAACATATCCGTGGGGGACTGTGTGGATACCATCTTCGCAGATCAGTCGTTTGTCGTCCTCCCACGTTATGGCCAGCTTATTACTGTACTCAGTATAGAGTATGTGCTGACGGGAGCGAATTGCTCTAACGCCTGCCCTCATTGTGCGGTGGTCTTTCATAGCATCCAGGTAATCATCGAATGTTATGTGGTTTTTGACCACACATCGCTGGATGCCCTTGGCCTTTTTCTCGCTCTTACCACCACACCTGTAGGCGTACAGTTTGGCCCGTAGGCTTACAAACTCCTCCATCACTTCTCCCCCACATTCATCTTTGAATTTACCGACAACTTTTCCGTTGATGGGGGAGAAGCATGGGTGGCCGGAAGGGTAGCAGCTGGTGTCGAATTTAGCCATCAGTGTAGGGTCGGCTTTGAGGTCTGAGTAAAAGTCTGTTGTCTGGATCTCATACACAAAACTGTCTTAATCCATATACATCAGGTGAATATTGTCATGGTAACGGGGTTTCATTGTATTGTAGTGGAAGTCGTACATGAGAGTCTTTGAAAGATCTAGTACGGCCAGTCCGGCATAAATCGGCTTGTCGAAAATGATGGTCTCATGATTAAGGTGGACTAGAGACAAATTCGGTTCGTACATTGTACGGTCCTTGAAGGACGGACGACACACCAACTTCTTGAACCTCTTCTCAGAGCACACTAACTCCATTTTGAGCCTCCGCCTTTTATTTTCCATCAGTTTACCAAATGTAGAGTTCACAGCGAGCTTAAAGAACTCCTTCTCGAACTCGTTGGTTGCTGCTTTCCGCTTGTTGGTTTTCAGCCGAATATAGGGCTCCAACCATGCCGACTGCTCAAACTGCAGGACTCGGTGTATCTTAGTCACTCTCAGCCCATGAGATACAGCTTGCTGTAGGTTTTTGTAGTGGACAATGTAGTGCTCTTTATTTTCAAGTGTTGTCATCAGCTTTGATTGATTTGAGCCGGGCGGACACTGATTTACGGGGAGAAATGGCAGGTCTTTATGACTTTCGTGGAGCTCGGGAGGGTACTCCACATCACACTCCATAATGTAGCCTGTAGGAGAATCATCTGGGACAGACACGACATCAATTGATGTGTCTGCCCATTGGAAATGCCGAATGGGGAGCGGCAGAGACATCGCCCACCCATACAAATTATTTGCATCAATGTACTCCAGGAATGTGGATGGCTTGAATGCATCATGTGTTTCTGGTACGTAGGAGTTATTGGCTACGCAATGACGTTTAATGCTTTGCGCTACTCCCCCCCTAATACCGGCCTCCACAAACATGTACATATCATAATCGGTAAGAAGCTCTAGCTGTACACCTGTGGTTCGAAGCATCGCATCGAAAGCGAACCCTGGACAAGAAATATAGTGAGACGGATCTAGACTGTATGTCTCCAAACATATGGAACGGAAATTCTCGAATAAATCCGCCAAAATCAGAACATCCGTCTTTAGGTACAAGTCAGCGTACTCCCCCAAAGTAGCACACTGAAACTTGTCCCAGACTTTCACCGCATGTGCGTACTCCATCTCTGAAATCATGGAATCAGTCAGACTATTGTAGAAATCATCGATGGATGGAAGACTAGTATCATCTAGTCGAGCAAAAGAATCCACAAAGTCATACGGGAAGACACCCTTGCGGGTAACCAACTCCAACTCATCAGGCGCGAAAAACTCAGTAGTACTGACAAACTTGTCTGCAGGCAAGAACTCAGCGAGCGAAGCAAGACCCCGACTCATAAAACGGAAGGTATCGACAAATTGAATGCTGAACTTATCATGTAACTTCTTGGAAAAAGTTATAAGCTTCTCTTCCGAATTCGGAATGATTAAGATATCTTTACTATCATACCCCAACTTCCTGATAATAAAGTTCTGATCGTATGCCAGGTTGTGGAAGAACACAATCAACTTTTTCGGTCTGCGCCTGAGAAGGTTGCAGTTATTACATGCAGGTCTAATAAATTCGCCGGTGAAGTGATTGTGGTCACGAACTTTCTTTACAGCCCCTCCAAACTTTCCTCCACAGTAGCAACAACACCTTGCTTGCAGAAAAGCAATGTTCTGTGCATGTGTGAGCGGAGTCATAGGAACAGACGTAGAAAATATTTTCTGAACATCATGTCCAATCTCCACAATGCGGGATATGAATTTATCTTCTGCGTCACAACCGCGATACAATTCAGGCTGTGAAGGAAGTGAAGAAGTGAGGTGTGCAGGAATGATGGAGTTATCTGCTTTCACGTAAATGCAGTAGCTGTATGCCTTATGCTTTTGGTACTGCAGCGTGTATGCTTCATCAGGATTCGGGTGACACGTATGGATTTTCTCCAGAATAGCTTCAAAGTCGCAATATACCACAATGGGCATCTTGTCACTGTGATGAAAGTTTTTGAACTGAAGTACAGGTGGCTGGCCGTTTTCATCAAGCTGTGGCATCTCCATTCGAACAGCAGCATGTTGTTTGCAGAGCTCACTGTGTTTTTCCAAACACTGAAGACCGGTGAGCCCGCTAACCCTATCCCGATCATCATAATGCTTGAAGCATCTTTTACATACGTGGATAGCGTCATGATGTGCAGTGAGTTGGGACCGAACCAGGGCAGAAAAATTTTTAATGTAGGTGAAATGGGACGAATTGTCATTGACCAAGAGCAGCAGATCGAAATGATGTTCTTTCTCTTCAGGAGCGACTCGTGCAGGTACAACATTCAGATTTTCGTCGATACTGTAAATGTTGATGGAGACTCCGGGGTTCTGTTTTTCAAACAGCGGTATTTGCCTGATTGGAGTAGGAAACTCGATGTTGTTGAAGTTGAACTTCCCCTCCAAGTCATGGTAGCGCTGGTTGACACGTTCAGGATTCCATCCTTCCACATACTTGACAAGAATTGACCACTTAAAGCACATGTGGTCTTCAAGATTTTGCGGATTGATCACTGCGTATTTGTCTTTGATGGAAGTAGGTAGTTCGATGTAGGAGCTGGCACGGAGTGGATCGAGCTTGTTTATTCGTAGTTGAAGTCGCTTAACGGCCGACAAAGTCCATCCGGACCCCTTCCCCATGTAGTCTTCCTCCTCCTTGCAGATCTTGGAGATGGACTCGGCAACTGCTTCCTCCACCTCGTGAACTGCGTAGAGGGGGACATTCATGGTTTTGAAGGCCCTCTTGTCTTCACTGACATCTACTGGTTTTTCATAGTCGCACTCGAGCACGATATTAAACTTCAGTGGTTTGTTCTGTTCAATATCCTCCACAAGTTGGTTTATTATTTTCTTCTTGATGGAGTCCAGGTACGTACAGATATCCTTGGAAGAACTTGACGTATTTACTGCGACATATGTCTTCAAGTTACCCTTGAATCCCACTTCGGCGGTGATGAAGCCGTGGGTATTGGCCAAACCCGCGCCGGTCACCACCTTTGTTCGGCTGGTCGATGGTTTAGGCAGTACTGCTGGCTTAACTGCTGACATTCTCTGCTTCTTTGTTGGAGGTGGAGCAGGCCCCTTGCATACCTTGATGTGGGCTTTCAATTTGTCAGCCCTGGCGAACTCCTTAGCACAGTTGTCGCAGGTATGTGCTATGCGGTTTGGGTTGAGACCGCAAGCCGACTTCTCATGTCGTCTAGCAAAATCAGCACGGGCGAAGGCCTTATAGAAGAAGCTACACCGCATGCCTGATGTCGTAGCAACAGCTCCAGCACATAATGCAAGGTGCTGCTGCATCTTATCGCTGCGTGCGACCGTCTTTCCACATAAGTGGCACTGCTGGTAGTCACGGTGCTGGTTCTCGGCACACTGTCGTTCGTGCCGGTAGCAATAATTCTTGTATGCCGTGAAGGAGGCAGAGCAGAAACGGCATTTCTGAACAGTAGACGCCATCATCACGTCGGTAGACTGGCCTCAACGTACGGAACACACAACGGTAGCTCGACGCACGGAGAACTATAACAAAAGAATTAAGAATACAATGTAGCTAGATGTCAACACGAAAAAGTTGCAAAACATAACCTCAAAACTCTAGCCCTCAAGCTTACTAACCTAAACTGTTAGCAATGTTACTAAATAAAAAATTTGCCTACATAACCTTAAAACTCTAGCCCTCAAGCTTACTAACCTAAACTACTAGCATTGTTACTAAATAAAAAAGTTGCAAACATAACCTCAAGGCTACTCCTTCATGTACAATCCTAAAAATGGTAGAATACTTAAAGTACTGATAAAAGTTAAAGCTGAAAAATATTCAATGCTAACTAAAAATTATTGATAACATAACCTCAAAGCTACTCTAATTCACACCCCTAAAATGCTAGAATATTTAAAGTAGATACTGATAAAAGTTTAAACTGAAAAAATTTCTGGTTACCTACATATAAGTGTGCAGAGAAAAAAACTAGCTAGCTGATAACCTACAAAAAAGCTGAGAAACATTCAATGTTAACGAAACATGTAACATAGCTCAGAAAAATATGAAGTGGAGCTGTAGAACACGAAGTAGCGTTGGCGGTAGAAATCGTGGTAGCAGCGAAACTCACACACGAACTAGCTCACTCAAACTCTAAGAACACACTGAAGCTCCGACAGCTAATCGCGGCCTTTTATAGCCTCGGACCTGCCTGTTCTTGGAAAAACCATTAGGAACAGAGTATTTTTGTTGTATCTGCCAATAGGAATGTAGTACATGAAAGTGCCATTGTCTTTGGAAAAACCCAGCATGACTCATGTGCATGTCATAGCAGGTCTGTGAGGGGTGGTGTTAGAAATGTAACCTGACAGCCAAACATGGGAAACCACTCTCGCGTAAAACCACTAATGACATAGGTTATTAGAGATTAGGGCACGAGGCACTGCCTGCACCGTGACTCATCACTCAGGAATGTCGTCTCGCAGTGCTGAGAGGGCCCGAACAATATACTTGACCGTGCATGTCGTAGCAGGTACATTAGTCCGCGACTTTGTGGCATCATGAGGAATGTCTGAGCCTGCCACAAACAGCTCGTCAAAGTGTCATCACGAAGCACTCGAGCTGCAGTCATGACGCGCATGCTACAACAGGCCCGCTAGTCACCGACTTCATGGCGCCAAGCTGACATATCGGGTAGACAGGTAGCTAAATGATAATACTAGTAATGCAAGGAAATAAATAATCGGGTATGTTTAATACATTTATTTAAAAGTAAGAACACATTACAAAACTAAAACATTCAAAATTTATTCTACATTTATTATGACCAACATTCGTTTAAAAATTTTTAGCATTTCATTGCAAACAATCAGTTGAACATCCACAGTATGACACAATATGCTGATGTTCTAGAAACAACCCTTTTCACAACCATTTAAGGAGACATTCCTTAAACTCTCTTTTAATTGGTCAAATAAAACATCTCACTCTCTTCCCCTTTTACAATGATGTTGCTTCACCATCATGCTAAAATTCTGTAAGACCAAAAAAAAATTTTCTTTTCCTTAAACCTTAAGGTAGAAATTTCATCCTAGGTTGCTGTTACTACATCTAGAAATTAAAAATTATTTTATCTCATATAGGTTTTATTTACATGTTTGACTTAACCATCCTACCACACACACACACACACACACATATGCACACACTTACACACACATGTGTGTGCATGCGTGCACTGGGATGAAATACTTACTTGCCCACATAATGTACTTTTATTTACAAAGGCATCATATTAAAACACATAATATTTAAATTTTGTCTAGATTGGATGGTACCAGACACCATACGGCAAAACGAGCGGACAACACTCGAGTCTTTACTAGGATTGGGCTGACGGATTGCCTCTGGAACGCCCCTGTTACCTTCAACGACTCAGAATTAATACTTTTATCAAGGAAGCCCAACGTATGGAGAACTATAACAGAAGTCTTAAGAAAACAATGTAGCTAGCCATTACATGAAAATGTTTGCATACATAACTTCAAACCTACAAACTACAGTTTCAACAAACCAATCCTTAAGTCAGCACTACCTTGCCCGAAAATAATCTAAAAAATCACTAAAGTGTTAAAGTACTGAAACTGACCAGTTACACAGAAGTAGTCAAAAAATATTCAAAGTCCTGCTAGGTAACTGGTAACTTTTACAAAATTTTAAGTACAGAGAAGCATTTAGCTGAAAAAAAATTCAAAGTCCACACAACCCCCTCTCCAAACAAATGTTTAAGTACAGAGAAGCATTAAACTGAAAAATATTCAAAAGCCCTCACAGCTACATTTTCACACAAACGTTTAAGTACACAGAAGAAGATAGCAGATAAATGTCTCAGGAGGTACAGCATTAGATGCGTTAACTCCTTTTTTTTTATACATGGTGAGTTTCCCCGAGAGGCCTATTTTCCATGTTTAACAAGGGCGCAAGCATTATGCTTCACCGTCACTCTCTGCGAAGCCGCTGTCCACTCCATCATCTGGCTCCACTTGCTCTTGAGCCTCCATTACAGCTTCAAGGCATGCTATAATACCGTTGTAAAGGTATGTTAGAAACTCGTATTCCTCTGGAAATGCAGCGAACAAATTGATCGCGGAGACCTCTAGATGGTGTACTATCGCATCTATATTCATGCCGATGCAAGCATGAAGTGCCCCAACATTAATAGATTTCTCTCCAGGTGCAGGGAACCCTTTCTGGACGTAGTGGGTGGCGTTCTCCTATTTACAAAAGGAAAAAAAAAAATGAATACACAGCCTCAAATCCACTCATTTACACGAAATCCAAAAATTTCACCCACAAACTACAACTAATCATACTACCCCTCAATATAACAAAGAAGCCACTTGCTTGAAACCAACCAAACCTAAAAATTGTTACAATTTTAGCACAATACTTAGCTCATGTGCAGGTTTTCATAACAACTCCTGAGTTTCGGTAGGTCTGTGATGTGTGAAGTGGCATGGGGTAAAAAACATGTAGCAACCATGCAACAAGTATGATTAACCTCTATAGCTTGGACCAAGTACAACCACTATTGGCTTTACCAATTAGAGATGGGGTCGCAAGGTACTTTCACAATCATGATTCAATAATGTCTGAGAGCCTGAGCTATCCACAACAGTCTCAAGCAATTCACGACATCGTGGACCCAAGAGTCCCTCAGCACACAGACATTATCTACACACACAGTTAAACTTCTACATGACAATACTTGACATGGTAAATGTTATAGTTATGAAAGGAAATAGTTAGAAAAATTGAAATCTAATACTTTTTGGATTCAGAACATACACATACATGTGTGAAACTAAGCATGAGACTTGAGCAAAAACATTAGTTGCTCACGAGACATCTTGTGTAAATAACTTCATACCTACAAACCCACATTAAATCCATAATTCATAGTGATAAATTAACAAACCAACCCACAACACCATCAAATTAATCCGCACAATAGCATATTGCAGCTACCCCCACCACCCTTTGAATTCAATCTAACATAAAAATCACTCAAATACCACCAATGTAAAAATTACAAGTCGAAAAATTATGCATGAGTTCAAGTATGGAGGTGATCTCATCCATGCCAGAATAGGTAGAAATAATCTGACTATGGTGGATTATTACACCAGAATTCACTGAAAAATGCTATTGTGCGGATTAATTTGATGGTGTTGTGGGTTGGTTTGTTAATTTATCACTATGAATTATGGATTTAATGTGGGTTTGTAGGTATGAAGTTATTTACACAAGATGTCTCGTGAGCAACTAATGTTTTCGCTCAAGTCTCATGCTTAGTTTCACACATGTATGTGTATGTTCTGAATCCAAAAAGTATTAGATTTCAATTTTTCTAACTATTTCCTTTTATAACTATAACATTTACCATGTCAAGTATTGTCATGTAGAAGTTTAACTGTGTGTGTAGATAATGTCTGTGTGCTGAGGGACTCTTGGGTCCACGATGTCGTGAATTGCTTGAGACTGTTGTGGATAGCTCAGGCTCTCAGACATTATTGAATCATGATTGTGAAAGTACCTTGCGACCCCATCTCTAATTGGTAAAGCCAATAGTGGTTGTACTTGGTCCAAGCTATAGAGGTTAATCATACTTGTTGCATGGTTGCTACATGTTTTTTACCCCATGCCACTTCACACATCACAGACCTACCGAAACTCAGGAGTTGTTATGAAAACCTGCACATGAGCTAAGTATTGTGCTAAAATTGTAACAATTTTTAGGTTTGGTTGGTTTCAAGCAAGTGGCTTCTTTGTTATATTGAGGGGTAGTATGATTAGTTGTAGTTTGTGGGTGAAATTTTTGGATTTCGTGTAAATGAGTGGATTTGAGGCTGTGTATTCATTTTTTTTTCCTTTTGTAAATAGGAGAACGCCACCCACTACGTCCAGAAAGGGTTCCCTGCACCTGGAGAGAAATCTATTAATGTTGGGGCACTTCATGCTTGCATCGGCATGAATATAGATGCGATAGTACACCATCTAGAGGTCTCCGCGATCAATTTGTTCGCTGCATTTTTAGAGGAATACGAGTTTCTAACATACCTTTACAACGGTATTATAGCATGCCTTGAAGCTGTAATGGAGGCTCAAGAGCAAGTGGAGCCAGATGATGGAGTGGACAGCGGCTTCGGAGAGAGTGACGGTGAAGCATAATGCTTGCGCCCTTGTTAAACATGGAAAATAGGCCTCTCGGGGAAACTCACCATGTATAAAAAAAAGGAGTTAACGCATCTAATGCTGTACCTCCTGAGACATTTTTCTGCTAGCTTCTTCTGTGTACTCAAACGTTTGTGTGAAAATGTAGCTGTGAGGGCTTTTGAATATTTTTCAGTTTAATGCTTCTCTGTACTTAAACATTTGTTTAGAGAGGGGGTTGTGTGGACTTTGAATTTTTTTTCAGCTAAATGCTTCTCTGTACTTAAAATTTTGTAAAAGTTACCAGTTACCTAGCAGGACTTTGAATATTTTTTGACTACTTCTGTGTAACTGGTCAGTTTCATTACTTTAACACTATAGTGATTTTTTAGATTATTTTCGGGCAAGGTAGTGCTGACTTAAGGATTGGTTTGTTGAAACTGTAGTTTGTAGGTTTGAAGTTATGTATGCAAACATTTTCATGTAATGGCTAGCTACATTGTTTTCTTAAGACTTCTGTTATAGTTCTCCATACGTTGGGCTTCCTTGATAAAAGTATTAATTCTGAGTCGTTGAAGGTAACAGGGGCGTTCCAGAGGCAATCCGTCAGCCCAATCCTAGTAAAGACTCGAGTGTTGTCCGCTCGTTTTGCCGTATGGTGTCTGGTACCATCCAATCTAGACAAAATTTAAATATTATGTGTTTTAATATGATGCCTTTGTAAATAAAAGTACATTATGTGGGCAAGTAAGTATTTCATCCCAGTGCACGCATGCACACACATGTGTGTGTAAGTGTGTGCATATGTGTGTGTGTGTGTGTGTGTGGTAGGATGGTTAAGTCAAACATGTAAATAAAACCTATATGAGATAAAATAATTTTTAATTTCTAGAAGTAGTAACAGCAACCTAGGATGAAATTTCTACCTTAAGATTTAAGGGAAGAAAATTTTTTTTTGGTCTTACAGAATTTTAGCATGATGGTGAAGCAACATCATTGTAAAAGGGGAAGAGAGTGAGATGTTTTATTTGACCAATTAAAAGAGAGTTTAAGGAATGTCTCCTTAAATGGTTGTGAAAAGGGTTGTTTCTGGAACATCAGCATATTGTGTCATACTGTGGATGTTCAACTGATTGTTCGCAATGAAATGCTAAAAATTTTTAAACGAATGTTGGTCATAATAAATGTAGAATAAATTAAGAATGTTTTAGTTTTGTAATGTGTTCTTAATTTTAAAATAAATGTATTAAACATACCCGATTATTTATTTCCTTGCATTACTAGTATTATCATTTAGCTACCTGTCTACCCGATATGTCAGCTTGGCGCCATGAAGTCGGTGACTAGCGGGCCTGTTGTAGCATGCGCGTCATGACTGCAGCTCGAGTGCTTCGTGATGACACTTTGACGAGCTGTTTGTGGCAGGCTCAGACATTCCTCATGATGCCACAAAGTCGCGGACTAATGTACCTGCTACGACATGCACGGTCAAGTATATTGTTCGGGCCCTCTCAGCACTGCGAGACGACATTCCTGAGTGATGAGTCACGGTGCAGGCAGTGCCTCGTGCCCTAATCTCTAATAACCTAGGTCATTAGTGGTTTTACGCGAGAGTGGTTTCCCATGTTTGGCTGTCAGGTTACATTTCTAACACCACCCCTCACAGACCTGCTATGACATGCACATGAGTCATGCTGGGTTTTTCCGAAGACAATGGCACTTTCATGTTCTACATTCCTATTGGCAGATACAACAAAAATACTCTGTTCCTAATGGTTTTTCCAAGAACAGGCAGGTCCGAGGCTATAAAAGGCCGCGATTAGCTGTCGGAGCTTCAGTGTGTTCTTAGAGTTTGAGTGAGCTAGTTCGTGTGTGAGTTTCGCTGCTACCACGATTTCTACCGCCAACGCTACTTCGTGTTCTACAGCTCCACTTCATATTTTTCTGAGCTATGTTACATGTTTCGTTAACATTGAATGTTTCTCAGCTTTTTTGTAGGTTATCAGCTAGCTAGTTTTTTTCTCTGCACACTTATATGTAGGTAACCAGAAATTTTTTCAGTTTAAACTTTTATCAGTATCTACTTTAAATATTCTAGCATTTTAGGGGTGTGAATTAGAGTAGTTTTGAGGTTATCTAATCAATAATTTTTAGTTAGCATTGAATATTTTTCAGCTTTAACTTTTATCAGTACTTTAAGTATTCTACCATTTTTAGGATTGTACATGAAGGAGTAGCCTTGAGGTTATGTTTGCAACTTTTTTATTTAGTAACAATGCTAGTAGTTTAGGTTAGTAAGCTTGAGGGCTAGAGTTTTAAGGTTATGTAGGCAAATTTTTTATTTAGTAACATTGCTAACAGTTTAGGTTAGTAAGCTTGAGGGCTAGGGTTTTGAGGTTATGTTTTGCAACTTTTTCGTGTTGACATCTAGCTACATTGTATTCTTAATTCTTTTGTTATAGTTCTCCGTGCGTCGAGCTACCGTTGTGTGTTCCGTACGTTGAGACCAGTCTACCGACGTGATGATGGCGTCTACTGTTCAGAAATGCCGTTTCTGCTCTGCCTCCTTCACGGCATATAAGAATTATTGCTACCGGCACGAGCGACAGTGTGCCGAGAACCAGCACCGTGACTACCAGCAGTGCCACTTATGTGGAAAGACGGTCGCACGCAGCGATAAGATGCAGCAGCACCTTGCATTATGTGCTGGAGCTGTTGCTACGACATCAGGCATGCGGTGTAGCTTCTGCTATAAGGCCTTCGCCCGTGCTGATTTTGCTAGACGACATGAGAAGTCGGCTTGCGGTCTCAACCCAAACCGCATAGCACATACCTGCGACAACTGTGCTAAGGAGTTCGCCAGGGCTGACAAATTGAAAGCCCACATCAAGGTATGCAAGGGGCCTGCTCCACCTCCAACAAAGAAGCAGAGAATGTCAGCAGTTAAGCCAGCAGTACTGCCTAAACCATCGACCAGCCGAACAAAGGTGGTGACCGGCGCGGGTTTGGCCAATACCCACGGCTTCATCACCGCCGAAGTGGGATTCAAGGGTAACTTGAAGACATATGTCGCAGTAAATACGTCAAGTTCTTCCAAGGATATCTGTACGTACCTGGACTCCATCAAGAACAAAATAATAAACCAACTTGTGGAGGATATTGAAGAGAACGGACCACTGAAGTTTAATATCGTGCTCGAGTGCGACTATGAAAAACCAGTAGATGTCAGTGAAGACAAGAGGGCCTTCAAAACCATGAATGTCCCCCTCTACGCAGTTCACGAGGTGGAGGAAGCAGTTGCCGAGTCCATCTCCAAGATCTGCAAGGAGGAGGAAGACTACATGGGGAAGTGGTCCGGATGGACTTTGTCGGCCATTAAGCGACTTCAACTACGAATAAACAAGCTCGATCCACTCCGTGCCAGCTCCTACATCGAACTACCTACTTCCATCAAAGACAAATACGCAGTGATCAATCCGCAAAATCTTGAAGACCACGTGTGCTTTAAGTGGTCAATTCTTGTCAAGTATGTGGAAGGATGGAATCCTGAACGTGTCAACCAGCGCTACCATGACTTGGAGGGGAAGTTCAACTTCAACAACATCGAGTTTCCTACTCCAATCAGGCAAATACCGCTGTTTGAAAAACAGAACCCCGGAGTCTCCATCAACATTTACAGTATCGACGAAAATCTGAATGTTGTTCCTGCACGAGTCGCTCCTGAAGAGAAAGAACATCATTTCGATCTGCTGCTCTTGGTCAATGACAATTCGTCCCATTTCACCTACATTAAAAATTTTTCTGCCCTGGTTCGGTCCCAACTCACTGCACATCATGACGCTATCCACGTATGTAAAAGATGCTTCAAGCATTATGATGATCGGGATAGGGTTAGCGGGCTCACCGGTCTTCAGTGTTTGGAAAAACACAGTGAGCTCTGCAAACAACATGCTGCTGTTCGAATGGAGATGCCACAGCTTGATGAAAACGGCCAGCCACCTGTACTTCAGTTCAAAAACTTTCATCACAGTGACAAGATGCCCATTGTGGTATATTGCGACTTTGAAGCTATTCTGGAGAAAATCCATACGTGTCACCCGAATCCTGATGAAGCATACACGCTGCAGTACCAAAAGCATAAGGCATACAGCTACTGCATTTACGTGAAAGCAGATAACTCCATCATTCCTGCATACCTCACTTCTTCACTTCCTTCACAGCCTGAATTGTATCGCGGTTGTGACGCAGAAGATAAATTCATATCCCGCATTGTGGAGATTGGACATGATGTTCAGAAAATATTTTCTACGTCTGTTCCTATGACTCCGCTCACACATGCACAGAACATTGCTTTTCTGCAAGCAAGGTGTTGTTGCTACTGTGGAGGAAAGTTTGGAGGGGCTGTAAAGAAAGTTCGTGACCACAATCACTTCACCGGCGAATTTATTGGACCTGCATGTAATAACTGCAACCTTCTCAGGCGCAGACCGAAAAAGTTGATTGTGTTCTTCCACAACCTGGCATACGATCAGAACTTCATTATCAGGAAGTTGGGGTATGATAGTAAAGACATCTTCATCATTCCGAATTCGGAAGAGAAGCTGATAACTTTTTCCAAGAAGTTACATGATAAGTTCAGCATTCAATTTGTCGATACCTTCCGTTTTATGAGTCGGGGTCTTGCTTCGCTCGCTGAGTTCTTGCCTGCAGACAAGTTTGTCAGTACTACTGAGTTTTTCGCGCCTGATGAGTTGGAGTTGGTTACCCGCAAGGGTGTCTTCCAGTATGATTTTGTGTATTCTTTTGCTCGACTAGATGATACTAGTCTTCCATACATCGATGATTTATACAATAGTCTGACTGATTCCATGATTTCAGAGATGGAGTACGCACATGCGGTGAAAGTCTGGGACAAGTTTCAGTGTGCTACTTTGGGGGAGTACGCTGACTTGTACCTAAAGACGGATGTTCTGATTTTGGCGGATTTATTCGAGAATTTCCGTTCCATATGTTTGGAGACATACAGCCTAGATCCGTCTCACTATATTTCTTGTCCAGGGTTCGCTTTCGATGCGATGCTTCGAACCACAGGTGTACAGCTAGAGCTTCTTACCGATTATGATATGTACATGTTTGTGGAGGCCGGTATTAGGGGGGGAGTAGCGCAAAGCATTAAACGTCATTGCGTAGCCAATAACTCCTACGTACCAGAAACACATGATGCATTCAAGCCATCCACATTCCTGGAGTACATTGATGCAAATAATTTGTATGGGTGGGCGATGTCTCTGCCGCTCCCCATTCGGCATTTCCAATGGGCAGACACATCAATTGATGTCGTGTCTGTCCCAGATGATTCTCCTACAGGCTACATTATGGAGTGTGATGTGGAGTACCCTCCCGAGCTCCACGAAAGTCATAAAGACCTGCCATTTCTCCCCGTAAATCAGTGTCCGCCCGGCTCAAATCAATCAAAGCTGATGACAACACTTGAAAATAAAGAGCACTACATTGTCCACTACAAAAACCCACAGCAAGCGGTATCTCATGGGCTGAGAGTGACTAAGATACACCGAGTCCTGCAGTTTGAGCAGTCGGCATGGTTGGAGCCCTATATTCGGCTGAATACCAACAAACCGGAAAGCAGCAACCAACGAGTTCGAGAAGGAGTTCTTTAAGCTCGCTGTGAACTCTACATTTGGTAAACTGATGGAAAATAAAAGGCGGAGGCTCAAAATGGAGTTAGTGTGCTCTGAGAAGAGGTTCAAGAAGTTGGTGTGTCGTCCGTCCTTCAAGGACCGTACAATGTACGAACCGAATTTGTCTCTAGTCCACCTTAATCATGAGACCATCATTTTCGACAAGCCGATTTATGCCGGACTGGCCGTACTAGATCTTTCAAAGACTCTCATGTACGACTTCCACTACAATACAATGAAACCCCGTTACCATGACAATATTCACCTGATGTATATGGATACAGACAGTTTTGTGTATGAGATCCAGACAACAGATTTTTACTCAGACCTCAAAGCCGACCCTACACTGATGGCTAAATTCGACACCAGCTGCTACCCTTCCGGCCACCCATGCTTCTCCCCCATCAACGGAAAAGTTGTCGGTAAATTCAAAGATGAATGTGGGGGAGAAGTGATGGAGGAGTTTGTAAGCCTACGGGCCAAACTGTACGCCTACAGGTGTGGTGGTAAGAGCGAGAAAAAGGCCAAGGGCATCCAGCGATGTGTGGTCAAAAACCACATAACATTCGATGATTACCTGGATGCTCTGAAAGACTACCGCACAATGAGGGCAGACGTTAGAGCAATTCGCTCCCGTCAGCACATACTCTATACTGAGTACAGTAATAAGCTGGCCATAACGTGGGAGGACGACAAACGACTGATCTGCGAAGATGGTATCCACACAGTCCCCCACGGATATGTTGGAGGCGACGAATAATTTTTTTTTGTAAAATAGTTTTTGATTTAAATAGTTTGGCAGTTTGGTAGTTGTTTCTATTTGTTGTATAGTTTTTCTGTTTTGTGTTTTATAGTTTTCATTTTGTTGTACAGTTTATGTTTTTGCTGTACAGTTTCCATTTTTGTTGTACAGTTTTCCATTTTTGTTGTACAGTTTATGTTTTTGATGTATAGTTTCCATTTTTGTTGTAAAGTTTCAGTTTTTTGATGTGTAGATTCTGTTTTTGCTCCATTTTGGTTGTGTAAAATATGTTATTAATTTAGTAAATACAATTTTACCTACATATTGTTTATTATTTTTAATATAGAACCAATATCCCACGAGTTACTGATACTTATAAATGTCTTACAGAATGGTGAAATGCAATTATACACAAACATTAAAATATCTGCTTCCATGCAGCTTTTAAAACACGAGTACGCAAACATGATAAGAGAATATTACTTGTGAGTTAGGACTCTGAAAAATTTCTGGTCCGCTAAGATGGAGTTATAAATGTTTTTAAAATTATCATTACTTTAACTATCGCATCCACAATGACAGTATTGATAACATATATTTTAGTTAAAACCTATAAATGATATGTCTTTATGAAAAAATGATGGTTACAACAATACAACAAAAATTACTGGATTTTTGTGGATTTTGGCTTATAAGGTTCATAAAAATGTTGGTAGAGAGTTGAAACTCGGCCTTATATACACTAACGTACTTAATAAACCTACACCTGATGACGACGTCCATCAGATGAAATCAAGATGGCGGTCTCCACTAAATAAGATGGCTGCCTCCGCAGACAACGATGGTATATATTTTTTATTTTGATATTAAATTTATTTTAAAGAATGTGGTGTAACGAAAAATTGTAACAGGAATGAGTGGGGTGTTCGATGATGATGTCATTGTAACAGAGGAGTGGGGTGCTAGATGGTGTATTCGTAATTTAGAGGTGTGGGGTGTTTGATGCATAGGTTTTTAATTAAAATTCTATTAAATAATATATTTTTTATTTTATTTTAAAATTTTGAATATTTATTTTTTTATAATTTTTTTCCATTAAAATCGGATAATAAATAAGGATTTTCAAGATGGCGGATGAAACTCGAAATGTCGGGATGTTCTAGAAAACAAAATGGCGGATAAAAACTAAATGGTCGCCGGAAGTGACGTAATCCAAGATGGCCGCCGGAAGTGATGTAATCCAAAATGGCCGCCAGAAGTGACGTAATCCAAGATGGCCGCCGGAAGTGACGTAATCCAAGATGGCCGCCGGAAGTGACGTAATCCAAGATGGCCACCGTGGCTCCCCGGCTCCCCCTCCCCCCTCCCCTGCCACAATATGAACTAAATACACCTACTTATGTTAGTAAATGTTCTGGTTGGTCTCTGTCTAGTATAAACCGATTGGATCTAAGAATTAGTCATTTCGCGCCCATGCAGGGCTAAATGATTATAAGATTGCTGACCTTCGCAAGTGATCCTGTATTAGAATAGAAATTATGTAATAAATATTATGTTGTAAAATAACTTGTGGTGTTTTATTTCTCGAAACATACACTTTTATGGTATTTAAATTAAATTTATTTTTAGCTTGGTCCAGGATCGTACCAAGGACTTTCGATCATCTAGTTAATCAGTAAATTGTTCGCAAATTTATTTAATGATTTTTGAACTTTTTTCTGAATTTCTAGGTTAATTATTACGAATTTCCAATATGGTGGTCTTGATGGCTTATAGGATGATGGTAGTAGACGATTTAAAGTCTCTTTAAGCATTTTGAACATGGATTATTGAAATTACTATTTTTTACATAAAATTAAACAATATTCCATCGATCGAGTATCGAACGAAGGACAGGAATTGTTCGAATCAATATGTACATTGATTGCCAATTTTATTGGTGAATTTTGGATTTCTTTCCCGAATTTCTAGCTTAATAATTACATGATTCAAAGATGGCATCCAAATTCCAAGTTGGCAGGTGTCACAGTAATAATTAATAATATCTGCACTCTGGTGGGTAAGAATTCAACTAACATGTCGTCAGCGCACTTTCGCAAACGAAAACAAAATGGCTGTCTCCAGCGGACGAAGACATGATGGCGGACATGACAACATACCAGCTGACTATATATACCTTTGTGTTGGTGGTAGGTCAGTCTGTAGGTGGCTTCTGTGGAGAAAGGATCTGATGTATTTTTTTGCTCTTAGTGGTTTTGAACCAAGGACAAAAAATCGATCTAATCAATCGGAATTATAATAAGTTAATATTTGATGAATTTAGGAAATATTCCCGAATTTTTAGCATTGAAATTACAGATTTTCAAGATGGCATCCGTAACGAAACATGCAACATTAATAGGATCCAATATGACGGTCATAACATAGTGTAAGGATGACATTTTACTCAACCAAGATGGCGGGTGTAACGAAACATGCAACGTTTATATAATCCAAGATGGCGACCATAACAATAAGTGCAACAGTAATTTTTAAGATTTTTAATAAATTTTTATTAATCAATTCGATTAAATATTTTTTTTAATGATTTTTAAAATTTTTCCTGATTTTCTAACATAAAAATTACGGATTTTCAAAATGGCGACTGTAACGAAAATTGTAACAGTTATGACTTAATACAAGATTGTGGTTCTGTCTCGAACAGGTAGTGCTATTATTACTTAAAATTTAAAAAAATACAAGTCCCAATATGCATGTTATTTTTTTATATACCTTATTTAATTCTCAGTCTGGTATATGTATCGATGGCCGAGCGGTTAAAGGCGTATGTTTTCCAACCTAGAGATCAGAGCTGAGCTGGTTCGAATCACACCGCTTCCAATGTATTTTGTATAAAAAATTAAAATTAATATGTCAATAAGGACCATAATAGCTCTGGTAGTTAATGGAACATCGACATTATGTGATGAGACACAACGACGCTGGCGCTCTCTAGGAACAAACAGCAGAAACAAAGTTGATGGTATCTAAGATGGTGGCCTCCAGTGGAACAGAAAAAAAATCAAGAGCGATGCTGTCGCTATCTGGGAACAAACAACAGAAACAAAGTCGACGGTATCCAAGATGGCGTCCTCCAGTGGAACAGAAAAAAATCAAGAGCGACGCTGTCGCTGTCTAGAAACAAATTACAGAAACAAATTCGACGGTATCCAAGATGGCGGCCTACAGTGGAACAGAAAAAAATCAAGAGCGACGCTGGTGCTGACTAAGAACAAACAACAGAAACAAAGTCAACGGTATCCAAGATGGCGGCCTCCAGTGGAACAGAAAAAATTATTATGTCGTCAGAGACGAAAATTTCATCATAATGAGTGGGTCGCTCGATTTAAAGATGGCGGATCCAATATGGCCGCCGGGGTCAAAGTCAAGGTCACGGTACTACTTGTCCCGTTACGCTGTGCCCCGTTATGCTGTGTCCCGTTACGCCGGACCCTTTACGCTCATACAAGATGGACGCCGTGATGTCACAATCCAAGATGGCGGACCGACAATCACAATCCACCGCCTGACGCCTGGCGCAGGACCGGCTATTACACACTACTGTGATAATATATTAAAGCCAAATTCAAGAATATCCTCCATACTTTGTAAAATTTATGGACTCTTTAAAAGGAAGTTTGAAGAAGATGAAGAAACTTCTACGTCTATGATTTCGAATTCTTACAGTAATCTGGGTGAAGACGATGACTTTTACGATGATGGCGACAGTGAATCTGAGACTGGTGACAAAAGCAAAGACTGTGATGAGGCACCTAAAGCTGTGATGAAGCCCTGAGTTCGAATCGATGGAAACAGTGTGTTAAATAATCATGATCAAGATTATGATAAACACTGAAATGATAGTGATCTTAAATATATTAATAACAAACATTTCAGGAAGATGACAATAGCAGAATAAATTGATTATATGTCACGGGAAGATCATAACATATTGATTGGTCGCCTGAGACTGTTGGTGGCATCGGTTCATGGAGGAAATAACTCGCACATCGACGAAGTAGCCTCCATACTTAAAGAACTGAGGGAGGCTGGCTGCATGCAGTAACCACTTGTTTAATTGAATGTGTTTAATATTGAGGAACTAAACAATTGTTTAAATTTCATAAATTAAATGTTTTATTTCTTGCAATCTGATTTCTAACTAAGACTTAGTTCTCGTAATACGTCTTCCTATTTTTATTGTTCCTCCAAATGTGCTTATTTTTTATTGTGCTTACTTTTCTTTGATTGTGCTTCCTTTTCTTTGATTGTCCTTCCAATTTGCTTCCTTTTCGTTGATTGTTATTCCATATGTGCGTCCATTTCGTTGATTGTGCTTCCTCTTTCACGAATGTGCTTCTGATTGTGCTTCCTTTTCTCGGATTGTGGTTTCAACTGTACTTCATTTGGTTGATTGTGCTTCCAAATTTGCTTCCTATTCGTTGATTGTGCTTCCAAATGTGCTTCCATTTGCTTTAATTGAGCTTCCGA